>NC_142002.1:14544478-14881978 GCF_049901715.1 Pseudonaja textilis | reverse complement strand
CCTTGGTATGGAGGGCCCAGGTTGCTTGAGAAAAACTTCATGCCGATGGTGCGTCCCTATCTCCCTTATTAACCTTGAATAGTCGCCATAAGGTAGACTTGGGAGTGCGTGCCAAGGTTGTCGCCAGAGTGAAAGAAATTAAAGTCTGCTGTGAACTGAAGCCCCGGCTCCATCTTTTAGAAGGGGGGCGGGGGGTTTGCTTTGAACATCTTGCACATCTGTGGCTAGATTTTGGAGAACGTCCTTGGATTTCGGAGACAGCCCATCTTCTGGATGAGGAGTGCAGTAGACAGGATGGGCTACTCTAAGGCACTTCTCTGCAGCTTTTGCTCCGAGGCTTCCTTTGTGGGGGTGATTTGGATGGAAAGGAAGGCATGGGAAATGCTAGCTTAGATGCAGAATTTGGTTCTTGCTCATGGGACGGGCTTTTTTGCTCATCATAAAATTCCCACCCACCCCTTGTGCTAAAAGAAAGAGAAAGAGCAGCATTTTTGATCACTTCTCCATTTGCAGGAACTGGGTATGTCTAGTCCGAGGGTCTTCAAACTTGGCAGCTTTAAGACTTGTGGACTTCAACTCCCAGAATTCCTGAGCTAACATGACATGAGGAGGAATTCTGGGAGTTGAAGTCCACAAGTCTTCAAGCTGGCAAGTTTGAAGACCCCTGGTCTAGTCTAATGAAAGGAAGAATTAGGGATGACACGATAGCAGTGTTCCGATATCTCAGGGGCTGCCCCAAAGAAGAGGAGGTCAAGCTATTCTCCAAAGCACCTTAAAGGCAGGACAAGAAGCAACGGGTGGAAACAAATGAAGGAGAGAAGCAACTTAGAACTAAGGAGAAATTTCCTGACAGAACAGTTAGTTAGTGGAACTGCTTGCCTCCAGAAGCTGTGAATGCTCCAACACTGGGAGTTTTTAAAAAGATGTCGGATAACCATTTGTCTGAAGTAGTGTAGGGTTTCCTGCCTAAGCAGGGGGTTGGACTAGAAGACCTCCAAGGTCCCTTCCAATTCTGTTATTCTACTCTACTCTACTCTACTCTACTCTATTCTATTCTATTCTATTCTATTCTATTCTACTCTACTCTACTCTACTCTACTCTACTCTACTCTACTCTATTCTATTCTATTCTATTCTGTTCTATTCTATTCTATATTTTATCCCCACTGTGGAAATTGATGGACAAAGATTGGATCCTCTAAAATCTCCGCTACTTTTGATTTCCTATCAGGAATGGAAGGCAGGTTTGCAATCAAACCTGATGAAACAATAGCTTGAAATTTAGGGAGCTAGATCCTATAACTGTTGACCTCATCTTGCACAATTTGCACCTGAACCTGAGACCTTTAGCATGGAAAGCACCCGAATAGCCACTGAGCTCTGGATCATCCTATTTCTATCCTCAAGTGTTCATACTTACGCTGCAGGAAACCCATTTCTAACAAAAAAAACCCTGTTCTCCTAGGAACACTGTTAGAAAGGCTGTTTGCTGCAAATGGAATGGTTTAGAAAGCGATGTCATATTTTACATCATCTTGAATAATTCTTATGAGCAATAGAACTACACAGCTTAATGTGGTTTGTAATATTTTGAATTTGATCTAGACTTAATGCTACTTAGAGCAAACTAACTGAAATTGATCAGGTTTAAATTAGACATGAAGTATACTTACTGTTTGTTTCCTGGCATTACTGCCTATATCCAGACCATCATTCTAAGTATTTCTTGTGTCCTTGAAATCCAAATTGATGTGGAAAAAAAAATGTAGCAGATGGGAGAAGAAGCTTCAAACACAAGGAGAAGGGAACTTCTGGCTTGCTATTAATCACACATCCTTGAGTCCCAGAAAGGAAGAAGTAGCAATGGATTTTGGCCGCTAACTATGGTTTATTAATCTAGCTTGTTGGGAAATAAACCATAATACTGGGTTGGGATGTCACTCTCTACTTTGTTTATTTGTGCGAAGAAGAGATGGAATAGATTCATAAGGAATCACTATTTCCTTGAATGATGGCCACTATTTTGATGACAGCCAAGGAAGTGAATTTGGGAGATTTGGGGAATCTTTGGAAAGGATAAAGATAACAGCAATAAAGCAGTGAGTTGACAGACATATCAGCCCAAGCGGGGTAAAAACAGAGAAAGCATCTCCAAAGTTTCTCAAATCTGAATGAATTCAAGTTTCTCAAACCTTAATTATTTAGAAAGAGACTAGGAAATTCCTACAAGGTTTCCAAAATTCTGCATTTACCCCAGAGCGACAGTAAAGATACGTGACTGAGTTATATGTAGTTCTTGCTTTCTGGATCTTGCCCACCTCTGTGGAACTTGAAAAGGATCAACCATAAACAATGAAGAGAAAGATTGAAGCTTGTTACAGAATGTGTGGATGCTAAGGTGGAGGGAAAGGGGAGAATTGATTTTTGCATGTGGTTTAATCAACTTTTTCCAATTACAAAATTCAGTTATTAATTTCTAGAAGGAAACCCAGGATGGCATTTACAACTTCTCCAGTTGATCTTCCAGCTAAATACCGGAACAGGCTAATTTCAAGAAATGTCATAGTCCATTTCTAAGCTGTTTTTTTTAAAAAAAAAACTATAACCCATTTCTAACCTTAAAGAGGTTCATTTTGGCTTCCAAAACTGACAACCTTCAATTAGATACAGGAGACTTGTAAACATGAATATTGGTATGGTTTTTCTTATCTTTTGATCTATGCCCCTAATTACCAGTGGAGAAGGAATCAGGACCACTTCACTGCTTCAGGAATGACTGCAATGCAGGGCAGGAGCCAAGGGCACATTGCAAGAAAAAATATACAAGAAATGGACACTGGCAAGTGTATATAACGCATGGGGATGAAACAGAGAAATTAGTATGGCTGGTGGTGTTTCAGACAAGCAAAATCTTACGTGTTTGGCTTGGAGAAAGTTTCAATTGCCGATCGTTTATTTTATAGCCATGATTTTTGAAAGGAAGGCAGTTCCAAAGAACTTTTATGGTAGAAAAAGCAAACAGAAGATTATTGAACAATATAATCAAAAGTGGTGCATATGTGTGTGTGGATGCTACAATATAGACCCAGTTTATACAACTTGCTGAACTGTAAGACAAGGATGATGGGATGCTTTTATGGCTTAGCCTCAGGGGTGAGATTCTACCAG
Source organism: Pseudonaja textilis (assembly GCF_049901715.1). Classification (NCBI taxonomy): domain Eukaryota; kingdom Metazoa; phylum Chordata; class Lepidosauria; order Squamata; family Elapidae; genus Pseudonaja; species Pseudonaja textilis. Next base: position 14,878,810 of record NC_142002.1, on the reverse strand, counting down.
TTCGCACCTATTCGCTAGAACCGGTTGTTAACATTCTAAGCAGTTCGGAGAACCGGTTGTTAGAAGGAATTACTGGCCTAATCCTGTAAGGAAGGCAGGAAGGAAACATTCTGGTGTTGCTCACAGAAACTGCCTCTCCGTTAACCCTTATTACATTCTTGGCAGGACTCGACTTCCTGTCTCTGGAACTTCTCTGGAGGTTTTTCCCCCCTCCTTTACTGGTACTTTGCTTGTGTGAAGTGACCATTCAAAGTTACAATGTCACTAAAAAAAGTGACTTATGACCATTTTTCACACTTATGACTTGCAGCATCCTCACAGTCATGAGAGGCCAGGCGAGGAGATGCGTGCCTCGATGTGAGTGATATTGAGTTGGCCACGCCCAGCCAATAACATGGCCACCAAGCCACGTTCACCCAGTCACATGACCACCAAGCCACGCCTACCAACTAAGCCAAACCCACAGAACCAGTTATAAAAAATTTGAATCCCACCCCTGCTTAGTCTGAAGGATGAAACTCGGTATATGTTTGTAAGATCCAGTGGGTTGGACTAGAAGGCCTCCAAGGTCCCTTCCAGCCCTAGAATTCAAATGATAGTGATCTATCCTAGGTCATAGAAAGTGTGTTCCTCTACTTAAAAAGATGTCCAGGAGTAACCCTTTCCTTGAAGAGGTGTTGAGTTGGAGCCTGAAGACAATGAAACTGATAAGGAGGAAGTTGAATGTGACTCTGAGGACAACAGAACTGATAACGAGGAAGCAGAGTCTGTACAGTGAAATTGGTAAGAAGGAAGCTGAAACATCAGGAGATTAGATAGAACATCTAATATACATCATACATGGTCATTGAGCTATTGACCTGCAGGGTAGCACAGGCAGTACTATATCTCATTTTTATTTTGACTAGTTTTTGAGCTTGGCTCCACATCATTGGCAGGACCTTTAAAAAAAATCCGCATCTTGTCCTCTGCAGAAATGCTATCTTCAAATGGACTGTCCTCCATAAAGTGAGACTCTAGGTTGCCTAATAATAATACTAATATAGGAAGATGAAGTTAAAGTTGACCCTGAAGTGATTTAACGAATAGAAACATGACAAATGAAAAGTGTGAGTTGCAGCTAAGAAGATAGTTTTATCTCACTGGCAAGTCTGAAAACAAGCATGTATACATGTTCTATATATCAGAAGAACAGAATAACAAGAGTTGGAAGGGACCTTGGAGGTCTTCTAGTCCAACCTCCTGCTTAGGCAGGAGACTTATACCAGGGTGTCAACCTTGGCAACTTTAAGACTTGTGGATTCAACTCCCAGAATTCCTCAGCTAGCAAAGCTGGCTGAGGAATTCTGGGAGTTGAAGTCCACAAGTCTTAAAGTTGCCAAGGTTGGACACCCCTGCCCTATACTATTTCAGACAAATGGTTGTCCAATTTCTTCTTAAAAACTTCCAGTGTCGGAGCATTCAGAACTTCTGGAGGCAAATTGTTCCACAGAATAATTGTTCTCACTGTCAAGAAATTTCTCCTTAGTTCTAGCTTGGTTCTTTCCTTGGTTAGTTTCCATCTGTTGCTGCTTCTCCTGCCTTCAGGTGCTTTGGAGAAGAGGTTGACTTGAAAGAGAATATCAGAATATCAACTTGAGAGAGAAGAGACTAGGACAGCCGCGTGCCTTGAGAAAAGGGCTTGAGAAAAGGGTTAGACCAGAAGACTTTCAAGATCTCTTCCAGCTCTGTTATTCTATTTTATTAACTGGATCAATGTTCAAGAAAGTCCGGCTAATATAATCCTGTGTGGTCAAGATTAATATGTGACTTAAGGTCTAAAATTGCCATTGCACCAATGCAAATCCAGACATATGAAAGTCATCACTGAGCCGCAAAAACAATTTCATGGCCAGTTTTTTTTTTTCCAGCCTTAGGTAGCTACACTCAGGGCATTAGCTTCAAGGAGACATGGAAATGACTCCCGTGCTCCTCAAGACGGATTGTACCTTTTCTAAAAAATGATATCTTTATTCAAAGCGCTGTCAGGAAATTTCATGAAATGAGCCAGTTCAATGTGGACAGAGCTTCATGTATATTTCCTGCTGAAATTTCCTGAGGCTTGAAAGACCCATCACACGTCTCAGAGATGACCCAAGTGTCTATTTCTTTCAGGAAGGATGAGATATGGAGAGAGATGTGTGTGTTTGTGGGGGTGGGGCTGTGTGTACAATGACACAATGAGGGCCAAACCCAGTGGTGGGATTCAAATTTTTTTACTATGTGTGGGCGTGACAGGGGAAGAAGGATACTGCAAAATCTCCATTCCCTCCCCACCCCACTAACCTGCTTTCCAGCTCTGCTCTCCTGGGAAGGGCAACCAAAGGAGACCCAGCCAATCAGCTGTGGGTGTGGCTTGGTGAGCGTGGTGTTCTGTGGGCATGGGTTGGCTCAGTGGGCGTGGCAGGGGAAGGACACTGCAAAATCTCCATTACCTCCCTCCCCCACTAACCTGCTTTCCAGCTCCGTTCTCCTGTGCAGGGCAAGCAAAGAAGACCCAGCCAATCAGCTGGGACTCGGGAAGCAGAGCATAGATGGGGGCGGGGCCAGTCAGAGGCGGTATTTGCCAACCTACTCAAAATTTCCGCTACCGGCTCTCCAGAACTGGTCAGAACCTGCTAAATACCACCTCTGGCCAATCCCTTTATTATTTTTGAAGGTCAGTCACTGACCATGGACAGTTTGTAGGGAGAGCTGATAGCTGAAGTTCTAGGTTTCTGGAGTTTCATCATTATTTACTTTTCCTGTGATTGGGTTTGCTTCTATCCGATTGAATGACAATGAAATTATTTCAAAGAGTTGGATTCTTTGATCCAAATGGCCCAGTCAGTTCCTTGTGGGTCCAGAAAACAGTGCGAAAGAAATTTTTGAACCAAAACTAGAGTGAAATCTACATTAGAAATTCAGGCTCCATGAAACCTTCCTGCTGGGTATGATAGATTTAAAAATGGAAAAGAAATACCAATATTTAATTTGGCACATTGTAATGGCAGCCAGAATAAGCTATGCACAAAATTGGAAATGGTCTACTATCAGTTCAGAGGAGATGGTCATTAAAAAAATTCACGAGTGTGCAGAGATGGATAGCCTAACTAAATTACTAAAAAACAACCAAGATAGTGACTACTATAAAACTTCGAATTGCTGGTATGAAAGGCAATATTTGACAACTGGATAAGTTATGAAATTATGGAAGACATGCTATTTAATCATAAAGTATTCTGTGAAATTAAAACATTAAAAGAACGAGGAAGGTACTGTAACAAGGTAGATCACATCAATGTTAGGGGGTGAAAAAAATGTGTAACCATTGCTCAACACCTGCTGCAAAATGTATATATGTGTATATATTTGTTTATATGTTTGCTTTTTAAATGTTTTAAATATATGAATCTTAAATAAAGTTTATTTAATAATAAAAGAAAGAAATTCAGGCTCCATCTATATTTATAATCTGGAAGGGTAACAGAACGTTTATGCATGCATCCTTCTAAATGGGTAAGCATTTTGAATGAGAGCAGCTTTGGGGTTTCTGTATAATTTTTATTAAGACTTTTAATAAGAAATAACACAATAACAGAGTTGGAAGGGACTTTGGAAGGGACTTTGGAGTCCCTTTGGTGTTCTAGTCCAACCCTCTCGCTCAAGCAGGAAATCCTACACTGTTTCAGATAAATGGTTGTTCAGTCTCTTCTTAAAACCAAGAAGATAAAAACCGAAGCCACTGAATATAAACGAAGGAAGAAAACAGAAAAAGAAAGGGACCAAAGCAAAAAAGTGCAAGAAAACAAAACAAAACCAGTCCAATTGAAATAGAAAAGAAGGAAATAAAAAAATGATATCATCTTTTCCAAGGTAAGGAGGCCAAAGAGAAGAAGGGAGGGAAAGAGAGAAGCTCTTACAGCTGGAGGCTTTGCTTTGCCTTCCCAGCTTGAGATATAATTTTCCCAGTGATACCTCCCTCCCTCCCTCCCTCCCTCCAATTTCTGAAGCAGAAATAATCACAACAGTTTTGATGCTTTTTCAAAAGAGACCACAAAGCCACAATGAAGCAGGACATCCTCAAAATGATGGGGCACTTTAGCTCTTTCAGTGTCCCACCTCTTACTGAAGAAGAAAAGGGTGCGATCTGGGGGCTGGTAGCTGAACTGAAATTTTCCTAGGGAAAAAAAAAACCCAACACCACTGAAATACATGCTCTCATTAGAGGAGAAGCATCATTTGGCAAATATCGACCTCTAATTCTTTGGGGAAGGGAGTGTGGGAGGAGGAGAGTTTTTTTTTCTTTGTAAGAGATGCCTTTCCTTTGCATATTATCTCCCTATTTGTCTTCTCGAGTAAAAAAAAAAAAAAAAGAGAGAGCAAATCTCCAGATAAATTGTCTAGTTTGGCTGTTGCAACAAAGAGAAATAAACAGGCACTCAAATAAACCCAACCCAACCCAACCCAAATGCCCCTTCTTAATTATTCCGGAGGCATTTAAGGGCTGAGATAGACATTGCAGTGCCATAACAATTGGCGTAGGAGATAATACGTGTGTTGAAGTTTTGTAAATGCCATTTGAATAAAGCTAAAGTTTTCTTTGGCTCTACAGAGAATGGGTGTTCTCTCTCTCTCATAGTCCCTGAATACCTGCTGAAGAGAAGCAAGGCAGATGTGTAAAATCATCAAATGCAACATGTGGAATTAAATTAAATATGATCTACAGAACTACCTTTGGAAAAGCCAGAATGTCATGGTTATAATTTTAATTTCTTCGGGGAAAAAAAAAAATCAAACGGTTCAGTAACCCAATAAATGTGACTCCAGTGTTGGAGGAGAAGACCATTAACTAAAAAGGATAGAAGATTTAGTTTTGGACAAGTAGGCAAAATGTCTAAAAAAAACCCATCTCTCCAAGGTCAACATTTCTCTAGGATCGTTAATGAAGAATCCTTAGTTATCCAGGTCAGCGCCTGGAGAAGGTTCTTTGGGAAATCTTTCCATTTAATCGTACTAGAGGTTCCTTTTATTGTTATGGTCACCGTCATTACTATTCTTCTCCCTTTTTGGCTCATCTGAAATTCATCGACATTTTAAGAAGATGCATAAAGGGGAAAAAAAATCCTAGTTCTTTATCCTTCACACATAAAGAATTGCAGAGTAAAAACAAAAGAATGGAAAAGAGAAAGGTTTACCCCTGGAAGAAGCCACCAGATGCCCCACGATGCTAAACAGTCAAAAGTTATGGAAATAGTCAACTTTTGATTCTGCTTTCACCTAAAAAGATCTGAAGCCCAAGCAGGTAAAATTTTCCTGAGTAAGAACGAGGATGTGAGAGAAAGAAGGAGAAAAACACAGATTGAGATTAAGATGTCTACAAATCACCTCCAAAATCTTTACTATTTTTACAGAATCAATTTTTCATTTCATTCCTGTACAGAGAGGGAAAAAAAACCAATAAACCAGAAAAGTTGTAAAAGTTACCTGGTCCTTTGCACACTTGCTTATTCTAGCATCTATAGCCGGCTACCTTTGCTGTCCTTTTAAAGATCAGAAAAGAGTTTGTACTGATCACTCTTTATGTAGCATCTTTTTTTATATAGAGGTACTCCTTGTTGCTAAGGGATTGGTTGCTAAGCGATGTTGTCGGTGGGTTGTTAGGTTTTTCCCCCACCGTAGGTCAGGGGGCCTTGCAGCCCAAAAGATAATTTTTGTAATTTAACCTGTATAACAGAACGTACTTAAGCCTTAAAAAAAAAAATCCAGAAGGACGAGAAAAAAAAACCCCAGGTGAAAAGAACTTGTTTGAACACAGACTGTGATGCTTGAAAGAGATAAGATGACATGAATTTGATGAAAACTTTGATGTCTTACATGAGGGTCCATGTTACTGTTGTGATATATATGCCTTGTTGTGAGAAGTGAAATGCAAAAGATACGATATCATCGAATTAGGTTTTCCTTGCCTTGTCATCAAGCTGCCAATGGAATTGAATTATGGGGTACTTGGTGCTCTCTGAGCTTGGTGATTTTCTTGCAGATGTTTCACTACCCAACTAGATAATATCATCAGCGCTGAAAGGGAGTGGGGTTTGTGGAGAAGAGGAGGATTGTGGCATCCTTGGTGCTCTCTGAGCTTGGCTATTTTTTCATGCAGACATTTCAATCCCCACTTGGTAACAACATCAGTTTAGTTTAGTTTAGTTTAGTTTATTGTCATTGCACCTCGTACAATGAAATTATTTTCAGTGTACATTATAACTATACAAATAAACACAAACACACATCCTTCATGTTGTATACAATTGAACTGAAAAGCCCTAATATTGCATTAATATTGCACTATACAGCAGAATTCAAAAGAGCTACTGCCCTGGGATAGAAGCTGTTTTTCAGCCTATTTGTCCTTGTTTTTATTATCCTGTACCATCTGCCAGATGGTAATAGTTAAAAAAAAAAAGGGTTCCCAGGATGAGATGGATATTTGAGAATATTTTGAACTTTCTTAAGGCAGCGGGAGCTATAAAGCTCTTCCAAAGAGGGGAGAGGGCAATCCATGATCCTCTGGGCAATGACATTAGCCCTTTTTTTGCCTATGTTTCACTACCCAACTAGGTAACAACATCAATGCTAGAAGAGAGTGGTGTTTAATCCCTGTCGTTTACTGTTTGATAAAGTCAACTGTTAGATAAAGTAAGCAGTAAATCAATCAAGGAGCTACCATTTCAGACAAACAATCAAACACTAAACAACAGCCCAATTAAAGAACCTGACAGGGCAAGCCACTGATACATAAATAGTGAGCAAACTCCACTCCCATATAGCACTGATAATGTTACCTCATTGGATAATGAGATGTCTGCAAAAAAATTAAAAACCAATAAACCTCAGAGAGCACCAAGGAGCCCCACAGCTCAACTTAGGGCTACAAATATTCTTCTCTATTAGAATTGAATAGGGAAGGGCATCACCCAAGCAAGACATCCTATGAGATGCTTTGACTAGTCACCAAGGACCCCACAGCTCAACCCTGGTCTACAAAGATTCTCTTCTATCAGTGATTAGGCATCGTTGAGGGAAAGGGGGAGAAAATATATGGGTCTGCCTTTCCCACTCAAAAGATTGTTTGGGTCAAGTTTTCCCACATGTTGTTTGGATTTATATTTCCCAGAACCTCCTAGAGAGCAGCAGATTGCATTAATTATTCCAGGACTCAAAGCTGAACTCCGAGAGACCACTTTCTCTGCAGCCAGTTAAGAGTGACATCTTGTGCCTCTAAAGTAATGGATGTTTGGGGTTGACTTGAATGGACACTTTACTTTCAAAAAATCTCTTGTACAAGCATCTGTTGAACATCACGGAATGTTCCCATCCATTGTTCGATTGTCCCCATCTTCTGGATCAACCAGGTCATTCCTGAACTATGGAAAGAAACTTTCCCGAAATAGATGGTGCAGCAGCTGTTATAAAAAAAATTATCTTCTAGAACAAAATAATTACTGGCATTACATTCCTTTGGTCTAAGCATTTGCATTTACTTATCGACGCAAATTATTTTGTATGCAAAACATTGGGACACGAGGAAAATGTATCTTTTTGAAGGCTTCTCATGAGGTCAGTATCAAAAAGCTAGACAATGTCTGTGTTTGTGTAGGACTGTGTGTGTGTCTATGGGTGTGTGTGTGTGTGTGTGTGTACGTGTGTGTGCATGAGTTTAAATGAAAGTATATTTACCAACGGTGCTTTTCATGCCAAAGAATCTCTGGAATTTTGTACAAAACAATTAGAATAATTAGGGGTCTTGTTCACAACAAAGAGATCCAGCTGAATGTTAACAAATTCTTCAGTCTGTGTGTAGGCTCCTGAATGAATTAACAAAGTTCTTTTTTCTTTTAATGCCACTATAAATGAGCTAGGTCTTTTCTAAATTCACAATGGACTTTTGTGATAGAAATGAGCAAACTCTCCCCTATGAAAACAAATTGTGGACTTTCTTGCGTCCCAGAAATACTGAGAACACTTAAAGTGGTTTCCCTTCCAAACTATTCATCTTACTGTTAGTAATAACACCAACCCAACCCATGCACAAAACAATAAGGTAAAAAGGTAAAAGTTCCCCTCGCACCTACGTGCTAGTTGTTTTGGGCTCTAGCGGGTGGTGCTCATCTCTGTTACAAAGCCAAAGAGCCAGCGCTGTCTGAAGACGTCTCCGTGGTCATGTGGCCGGCATGACTAAATGCTGAAGGTGCACGGAATGCTGTTACCTTCCCACCAAAGTGATCCCTATTTTTCTACTTGCATTTTTACGTGCTTTCGAACTGCTAGGTTGGCAGAAGCTGGGACAAGTAGCGGGAGCTCACTCCATTACGCAGCGCTAGGGATTCAAACCGCCAAACTGCCGACCTTTCTAATCGACAAACTCAAAACAATATCAGAATACAAAATAGACAAAATGATAAAAGAGTGATGATATCTTCTCTCCAAAGGGGATTCAAAAAAAGTTTAATTTTCACTAGTGTCTTGTGAAAGTGACTTGTCAAATATGGCCTTCCAAAAGTCTCTGAATTTGTAGGCGACTATGAATCACAAACCATCAGTGCTCGATAAAGGGTCAGTGATGTCCATATTTTATGGAGATTATCAAATAGGGCTGCACATATTGTCTCTAATTTAGTTTCACTTGTGCATTTGATTAATGCTGACATGTGGATCAGATTCAACAATTTGAATAGATTCAGGAAATTGGTTTGATTGAATGCTTCAGTTTCAAGCATTGGATTGCATTTGATTTTCTGTTCAAAATCCCTTTGCAAGAGTCCTAATTAACTGCCAGATTATCTCAATAGCATCCAAATCTAATGATTTGAACTGAATTTTTTCCTCTTGGCTGCTGATTTTATTGGATGGGGAGGTTCAGTGGAACCAGCTTCAGAATGAATTTCCACATCACAACTTCACTCAACTCAACTCTCAAATAGAATTGGGGCAACTGCAAAGCTGGAGCAATTCAAGAAGATACAAGGGGCCAAGACTGAACTTCTAAGAGAGGACACCTATAGATAAAGGGAAGGTAGACAAATGCCAAGAGCAATTGTATAAAATCAGAGGATCCCCAGGAAGCCATCAGCTGGAAGTCATCCAGCCCTGAATTACCATGTATAATGGGATGCCTATGATTTGGGGACCTCCCAAGAACGTCGGGAGAAGAACTTCCATTAGGTGTTCCAGATCTATAGCTCTCCAAAGCTCTTAGAACTAGAGTGCCCAGAATGCCTCGGGAGAGGGAAGACTATAATTATTCTAGCCTAATGAATAGAAAGTGGAAGAGAATATTTCTGATTGCTGGATAGTGAATGGTTCATGGCAATTCCTACTCTTGGTTCTCCTGCCAAGATGATCCGGAATCCAGCTGGTAACCTTTCTCTCAAACTTAGCAGCTCCAATAGATAGGGGACAGGGTGAAAATGGGTGATTTATTATTTTCAATTTTTTTAAACGAGAAAGAAACATGTTGTTCAGTTTAGGAGACCTTCTCCAAGTTCTAATTCAGAACATAATGGGGCCTATTCATAACAGGAAATGTAAACTGGATGCAATTGATGTATTTCTTTCCTGGGTGAACCTTAAATGCTCCCTTTCAGCAGGAAGTCAGTATCATGATTAGGATGCATTGTGCCATGGTATGCCACCTTTATAGTTTGATGGCTGTCTGCTTAAGAACCTAAAAAAAAATGTTTTAGCAGCACAGTCAAAATCCAAAATTATGCCTCTGTATGGGATATACCCTTCCACTTTGGATTGTGGCAAATTGGATAAATATTGCCATTAATATCAGAGATTCATTTTATTTTTATCTATTATTCCATCTCATTGAACATAGCCAAATACTATTTTGCTTTCTGTAATATTCACCCTACCTTATCAGAAACGTGTTTTTGATATTTGTTGCTTGGATAAAATATTCTTTGCTTCATTTTGGCCACTGATTCCTAGGGTTGGTTAACTTGGTTTCCCCAGAGATACTGAACTCTCTCTTCCATTTACCTACTTGAGAACGACGCCATTTTAATTTATTATTCTAAGTATTTCTGGAATATTACAAGTCTCAGCCAGGCCTCGAGTATTGAAGATTTGCCTTTAAATGAATCTAAACTCCAGCTCCTCTTTAGGACAATGGTTTATTCAATACATCAGCAAACAACAACTACTCTAATTAGGCAAGAATGGCTAAAAGGCAGGCAAGGTTAGCGTTGGGTTTGAGTTTGCTCTTTTTCCTTTTATTATCATTATAATGAGACACACCCCACCCCACCCAAGCCTATATGCGCTTCTAGTTCTGGCGATGCCTAACCTATTGTCTCGAAATGCTATTATCCCTTTAACATGTCTACATCCCTAACCTATTCTGACCCTCATTAACTGATTCCCCACCTGGTGCCACCTTCACCATGTCTTCACTCAATGCTTAATTACCACCTATATGTGCCTCAACTCCCTCTAACAATACGCACCACATCAATACATGAAAAAAGCCATTTCCAGCCCTGCAGTTGCTTCAGAATCCATCCTGCAGCTCACAGCTCTGCTGAGCCATTCTAAAGCCATCGTCAACATCATCGGTCAGCACACAAGCAGCAATACAGACCCGGTGTTGGCAGAGCTAAGGTGATATTCTCCACTGCCAGCTGACTTGTTGCGAGGTATGTTCGGAGCTGATGGGCTCCGTAGCGAACTCGGAGCCCGACAACAAGTTTCTGTAAGATAGACTATTGAGTAGCATCTCTTCTTGAGAAAAGTATACGCTGCTTTCTTGCCCTGTTCAAAACTCAGAATGACACTTATTATTTCACTGATAAAGTATTAGGAAGATAATTCCATTTCAGGGCCATGTAATATTCTTCCCGATATTGTATGAGCACCTCTTAGGGAATGGCTTCAAGCTCGAAGCCAAGCACAGTTAAATTTCATCTCCTTTCAGAAATTCCACTTATACAGATTCCTCTCCATTCAACAAGGAAGATTCGGGCATCCTTCACATGACTCTTTATTTCACTGAAGTTCAGGCAATACGGCACTTACGGCACTCCTCCTAACAACAAATATATAGATAGATAAGTTTGTAATTTCCTTTGTTCAACAATTGCTTCATCTTCATCACCTTTTCCCATCTTGTTTTAAATCACTTTTGTACAACTTTAATATATTGGAGATCAAAATGACCCACGCCAGTTCTCAGCATCCAGCGTTATCTATAATCTTAGGTGGTTCTATTCTTATTTTTAACTCCCCACTTTATTTTGCAACACTGACCTGAATTTGAGGGCCACTGCTTTGGGTTCAAGATTTGATCCTCAAAGGTGGCCGCCAACAAATATTTGGAGGGAGGCTTTAGAAGAAGAGCAAGTGTTTATTCTGTCATGTTTATGTAGTGCATATTGGAGGGGGTGACCCTTTGAAAGCTATGCAATGAAATGTCATTTTAATGTATGTCAATTAGTGTAGTGACAATAAGGTTATTATTCTATTCTATTCTATTCTATTCTATTCTATTCTATTCTATTCTATTCTATTCTATTCTATTCTATTCTATTCTATTCTACCCTACCCTACCCTACCCTACCCTACCCGACTCGACTCTATTCTTATTCCAATCCATTCCATTAAGTAGAGCTAAGGGGTGGAGTTAAGTGAGTCATCAGCCTAGAATCATTACATTTCCACAAATGGACTAAGTCCGACACCTCTTGAATTCCATTGACTGTTATGCAAGAATCTAGTTAACTAATGTTCAGTGCCAACTGAGCATGTACGCTTGCGCAATAAGTCTTTTGAACTGGAATTTATGTGTGACCCTGATGATTTGTGCTTGCTAGATGCCACTGTTTTCAGCCGGCGTGACCATACTGGCTAAGAGTTTTGAAACATCCTGGGGGCCAGTATATTTATAGAACTCCAGATTGGGCAGGCCTAATGCAAGAGATTGGTTGGTTGGCTGGTTCTCGCTACCCTAATACAACCACCTTAAATCAAGGGGAAAATCATATTTACCACTCTTTCCATGCATTTACTAAGAGCATGGTTGACAATTCTGAACTTCCTTAAAAGAAACACATTAATATATGGAAGGATGATATGTGCACGTAAATCTTTAGATGAGATTAGTACTAACAATACAGAGCAGATGTTACTTTTAAGGAATGAAAATCACAATTAAGTTCTAGTTCTGGTAAAGACATACTGTCAATAGTAAAAAAAAACTGGTAGTATTCAGAATACAGAGTAACAGAGTTAGAAGGGACCTTGGAGGTCTTCTAGTCTAACTCCTTGCTCAAGGAGACTCTATAGCAGGGGTCTTCAAACTTGACAGCTTTAAGACTTGTGGACTTCAACTCCCAGAATTCCTCCTCCAGTCATGTTAGCTCAAGAATTCTGGGAGTTGAAGTCCACAAGTCTTCAACTTGCCAAGTTTGAAGACCCAGGATCTATTCTATCTGCCTGCCTGTCTGTCTATCTATTATCTTTATCTGTCTATCTATTCCAACTCTTTATCTATATATTCTATCTATCTATCTATCTATCTATCTATCTATCTATCTATCTATCTATCTATCTATCTAATCTAATCTAATCTAATCTAATCTAATCTAATCTAATCTATTCTATCTTTCTCTCCCTCTCCCTCTATCTATCTATTCTATCTCTCTTTCTATCTATCTATTCTACCTCTGTTTCTCTATCTATTTATTCCAGGTGTCTTCAAACTTGGCAGCTTTAAGACTGGTGGACTTCAACTCCCAGAATTCCTCCTCCAGTCATGTTAGGTCAGGAATTCGGGAAGTTGATGTCCACAAGTTTTAAACTTGCCAAGTTGGAAGACCTTGCTCTGTAACGTTCCAGATTGTCCAGTCTCCTCTTAAAAACACCCCAGTGATGGAGTACACACAACATCTGGAAACAAGCTGTTCCACTGATCAATAGTTCTCACTGTTAGGACATTACTCCTTACTTCTAGGTCAAATCTTTCTTTTATAAGCTGTAACCTCTTATCCTACCCTCGGGCGCATGGGTAAACAGATTGACCCTCTTTTCTCTGTGACAGCCCTTCAAGTATCAGAAGACTGCTATCATGTCAGCCCATTAGACTAGCCGTATCCGATTCTTGCAGTCGTTCTTTGTATGTTTTAGTCTCCAATCCCCTAATCATCCTGCTTGCTCTTCTCTGCACTCTTTCTAGAGTCTCAAGACCATTTTTGTATCGTGGCGACCAAAACTGGATGCAGTATTCCAAGTGAAGTCTTACTAGTGAAGCATAAAGCTATATAAATAGTTTGCTGTTATGCTACGGAAATATGCAAGGAAGCTAAAAATAGGAGTCCATTTCAGCCGTTTGCCCAACAGATGCTCAATAGCAAAGCTTTTTTTGATGCCACCCAAAGTCTGCTGCATTTATACGGTTTTATCCAAGTTCCTGGACCTCCTCTGTGTCTTTCCCTCCTCCGCCCTGATCTTCTTTGCATGCAAGAATTTTGACATTTTGGTTTTCTTCTCCTACTCCTGCATCTTCCCGGCTTAGTTGGCATGCTGCGTGCGCACCCAACTTCTACACACAATCTGCCTTCATCACCCCCTTCCCGGCATAGCTGGGGTTTCCATGGTTGGGGTGCAGCTGCTAGGAAGGCAAGTAAAAAGCTGAACAGCTCCAGGCCCACCTGGGGAGCTTGAAAAGAGATTTTTTAGCATCCTGGCTTTCTGTAAATTCTTCCTGCTGATTCCCCTCCCCCTCCTTAAAAACAGCTAGCATCCGAAAGGAAGAGGAAGATTTGATTCCGAAGCAAACAAAAACGACCTCCATTCCCTCTCTTTCTCCATATTTCCTTCCCCTCTGAAGGAGTTTAAACATTTGAAATAAAGAAATAAAATGAATGAATAAATAAATTCAACTTGAGATAGGATAGAATAGAATAACAGAGTTTGGAAGGGACCTTGGAGGTCTTCTAGTCCAACCCCCTGCCTAGGTAGGAAACCCTACATCATTTCAGACAAATGGTTGTCCAATCTCTTCTTAAAAACGTCCAGTGTTGGAGCATTCACAACTACTGGAGGCAGAGTGGTTCCTCTGATTAATTGTTCTCACGGTCAGGAAATTGATGGAAAGAAGGTCTCGAGTTCAGATGTACAAAGGACTTTCCATGATCTCTTTCTTAGAAAGCAGCTTTAAAAACCCCTCAAGAAGAGAGAAAAAGTATGAAATTAAAATGGACCTGTATACTGCACGAGTCAAAAAGAGGCACGTGAAAATATCTACAGACCCTCACATCCCAGACATAAACTGTTTCAACTCCTTCCCTCAAAACAATGTTAAAGAGCCCTGCACACCAGAAAAACTAGACACAAGGACAGTTTTCCCCTGAATGCCATCACTCTGCTAAACAAATAATTCCCTCAACACTGTCCAACTATTTACTAAGTCTGCGCTGCTATTACTGTTAATCTTCTCATCACTCCTTATCACCCATCCCCTCTCACTTGTGACTGTATGACTGTAACTTTTTTGCTTGTATCCTTACAATCTATATTGACTGTTTCCTAGGATGATTTGATTGGTTATTGTACCCTATGACAATCATTAAGTGTTGTACCTTATGATTCTTGACTCTTGATGAATGTATCTTTTCTTTTATGTACACTGAGAACATTTGCACCAAGACAAATTCCTTGTGTGTCCAACCACACTTGGCCAGTAAAGAATTCTATTCTATAAAGAATTCTATTAATATTGCACCGTACAGTAGAATTCAATAAAGTTACTGCCCTGGGATAGAAGCTGTTTTTCAGCCTGTTTTTTCTTGTTTTTATTATCTTGTACTGTCTGCCAGATGGTAATAGTTCAAAAAAAGGGTACCCGGGATGAGATGGATCTTTGAGGATGTTTTGAACCTGGTTTGAAAGAGGGATCAAAGAGACCATCTACATTAAGACTGAACATCCCTCTCTGAACTGCTACACCTATCTCCTGTTACAACACAGTGCTTTCAGCGGTTCCAAGAAGGCTCCACACCCATTTGCACTACTCGGGTGACCCCGATGGCAGAGAGAGAAAGAGTGCGAATGACCAGATGACTGCAAGGATTATAAACCTTTCCATTCTCCACCATTCAGTCAGAACTGAAGAAGCTTCTTGGATGAGAAGCGAAACATCTTCAAGGAAAAACAAAGACCGGTTGTCTTTTGAAAAAGCACTTATGGGGCATTGCACTAAATGATACTTTCTTTAACCGGGGTTTGTTGATTGGGTTCCTTCAACACAATCAGCTAGAACTTACGCTTTCTCAAATGATTTTGATACACATGTGAGACAGAGTCCATTTCATGGTTCCAGTGTGCAGCTAAGCTCTCCTGTCCACCCTTCAATAGGACAGGTGACCAAGTTATATCAGTGGAGGAGAAATCCAATACAGTGGTGGGATTCAAACTTTTTTACTACCGGCTCTGTGGGCGTGGCTTGCTGGACATGGCAGGGGAAGGAGACGGCAAAATCTCCCTTCCCTCCCCAGTCCTGGGGGAAGGTTACTGCAAAGTCCCCATTCCCTCCCCACCCCACTAACCTGCTTTCCAGCTCCGTTCTCCTGTGCAGGGCAACCAAAGAAGACCCAGCCGATCAGCTGGGACTCAATGGGAGGCAGAGAAGAGATGGGGTTGGCAGGGCCAGTCAGAGGTGGGATTGGCCGGTTCTCCAAACTACTCAGAATTTCCGCCACTGGTTCTCCAGAACTGGTCGGCACTGGCTGAAGACCACCTCTGATGTGATATGCGAATGCAATAGTTTCGTAGCTGTATGGATTCAGAGACACAGCTTATGAAAGGGCTACAGGATACTCCACAGGAAGCTACTCTTGGTAATTGAACATATTATCCAGCGCAAAGATCTTTACATACTGTTCCTGGCCTAATGTCTGAGAACAATTAATTTAATGGTACTATGCTGTTTAAAAATGAGTTCCAAACTTGCAAGCACAGCGTCTAGTCAACAAGAGCAGTTTGGCTTCTTCAGTTTGTTTTCATCAGCAACGAGATGGCAAGTTATTTCCAACGTGTTTTCTTTCAACAGCAATTGTATTCCTTAGCAGCATCGAGATCTGCCACTTGAACCGATCAGAGGCTGTTCAGAAAACACAGATGGGGCACCATGCACTTCTACACAGGAGAACAGGGTACATCCCCAGGAACGTGGATTTAAATGGGATTGAATTCTTAGCTTGCCCAAAGCGTTAGACATTATCGCTCCAGAAGGAACTTCGTGAAATTGCCTCTCAGGTGAAGGAGAGATTTTTATCCTCTGAAATATTAGCAAGTTGAGAGTCATCGCTATAAAGCACAGCCCCAGATCTGGAGAAGAATGAAGGGATTCTTGAAAAGCAATAAGCTATTTAACTAAAAGAAAAGAAAACAATATTTTCTTAAATTTGCTGCCCTGTGTGACATGCAAAAACTTAGCATGACTAAAGATGCACAGAAAGGTACAGTTTCGTTATTCATCTCACCATCTCACATTCCCTCCAAAAGGTTGAAAGTCCTGAAGTTTCAAATGTTTAAAAACAAAAATAGTTTCATTCCATCCTTTTTGAACAAAAGTGACTATTGCTGTAGCTTTCTAGTAATTCTATCTCTCTCTGGATTTTTTTTTTTTTTTGCGTCTGTATTTATATTGCATTTGTAAAACAAATACCTTAGAGTCTTGCCTACAATTTATGGATTGCATTAGGTTCCCAAAGTTGGAAAGATAAATAAAGAACTTATTTATTCTTTAAATAAATTATTTATTCTTTAAACTATGATAAAACTTTTCATTCCTTGGACCCATTCCAACACAAGATTCTCACACTCTTGATTTCCTTCACGCAACCTGTTAGCCAAAACTCATGGCAGTTGCATTCATATGACACGTTAAGCCACCAAGAAGCAAACCAAGCTAGGTTTTAGCATAACAGATCTAGATTCTGCTTTTCATTACACATTTTTACCCATTCTTTTAAAAAATGATTATTATCATGAGATCAGTCTTGCTGCCTTGCAGTAATTTCCTCACCCCCTTTTCCACACTTGACGATGGATCCAATCTTAATCAGTGAGCTAAATTATGAAATCAGTCCTAACAATAGGGTTTAATCATCAACACACCTCAAAAAGAAATAGCTTTCTTACCTGCTATGTTCCGGGGGAAGAAAAATCCATTCTAGCCCGTGTTAAATCCATCCAGCAAATTTAAGGTTGGGTGATTCAATCTGGGGTAACTATCATCTTTTAATATTTTCCTTCTTCTTAGCTAAAGAACTGTTGCTATTAACAATCCAGAGTTCCCACTAGCTTTATACTAGAACTATTCCGCTGAAGGTTGGAAAACATTTTGGGAAGTAACATCTATCTCCACTTCGGCTTGTGGATTATTGTGAACTCTTGGCGCCATCAGCTCTTGAATTCACAACCTGGTTAAGGCCTCCTTGCTTGGAAGTTTGCAAATTTCTCCCAACTTTTCATAGGAGGATAATTGTTCTTTGATGCATTTGGATTGGGTTGGATCCAGAGTACTTCTAACAGCTTGTCCTGTAGAGAAGCCCACTAAAATAAAATCACCTTCTAGAATAAGCAAGATGTTTCAACTGCCTACTGCAATTCACAGGGATTCTAATAGGCACAGATTGGTTCCCAAATGTATTGAGCTCTCTTGGAGGGATAGGAATGTTCCTATTCCTCTTTTCCCCAAGACATATTTAACAGAATAATAGAGTTGGTTGGGACCTTGGAGGTCTTCTAGTCCAACCCCCTGCTCAAATAGGAAACCCTATACCCTACTTGAAAATATGCAGGATGATTCAGTTAAAAGTTGACATTCTGATACCACCAAGATACATTCTGAAAGATTTGAAAAACAATTTACCAATTGTTTCCAAGTAATCTACATGGATGTGTCCTTTGACCTCACCATACACTGAGTGTGACCTGAAGGAGACATGAACTTTCTGTTCACTTTACACATATGTTTATTTGCCTTTTGGGTGTGAATATCCTGTTTATCTTTGTCCACCAGTAATTATAGAGAGAGACGGCAGCTACAGAGGATAATGACACTTGCTAAGCAGAGCAGGATATTTTTCTTCATCAAGACACCATTACTCACCACTACTCACTTGTAGCTCTGGGCAATGTTTGAATGAAACTAACTATTCTTCTGGAAAACCTCCATTATTCCATTTTTTTTCTTCCTACAGTGATCTTTAAACATCGACTCCTACTTGTTATTTTCAACTTACAAAGGGATGAAGTTACAAGCACCTCTCAAAGAAGCCAAGGACTGACTCAACTGGCTGGACTAGCCTGGAAAAAAAGAAAGGAAAGAAAAGGGAAGGGGGAAAAATCCTGGGAAAACTTCCAGAGAATGAAGTTCAGCTTCACTCCGCTTACAGTACATCCCCTTTCATTGTCTCATGCTGAGACCATCTAACATCCCCTGTTAGTGCTTTTTTTAAAAACGGAAATCTATTACTCACAAACCAAGAATGCTGACTGGTACCAAGTTTGCAGCTATTGGGGTAGTAGACATTGATACAAATTAAGAAATGACCACTGTGTTTGAAATAAGCATTGGTATGTCTTCCTAGAAGAGGAAGAAGGTGATTGGATAGTCTGTGGAATAAATCCTAAATATATAATAGCATGCCTTAGATTTAGGATTAACATAAAAGCAATGGAATAGTCCATGGTTATGCATGATTATACTGAATATATATAGAGCAAATGTATTTGCTTAACATAATTGAGTCTGCTTAGCTTTAGTGCTTAAGATTTATTGTTTGTATGTTATGATTAATTATTGTAACTATGATTTATGATCTATGTCCTACTACTTTGTTGTTGTGTGTACATTGAGAACTTGTGCATTGAAGACAAATTCCTTGTGTGCCCAATCATACTTGGCCAATAAAGAATTCTCTTCTCTTCTCTTCTCTTCTCTTCTCTTCTCTTCTCTTCTCTTCTCTTCTCTTCTCTTCTCTTCTCTTCTCTTCTCTTCTCTTCTCTTCTCTTCTCCTCTCTTCTCCTCTCCTCTCCTCTCCTCTCCTCTCTTTAATTATAATTCATACTTTAATTATGATTCATAGTTGTTAACTTGTTTTTCTACTTAATCTGATGTTGAAACCCATCTCTTTTGAAAACTGAGTTAAATATCTCCTGCAAATCTTAAAGTTTGTGCACAATATGTGTGGACCCATCCCAAAATCACAGCTGATGACTCGTTGTTGCAGGTAAATCCAAAGGTAGTTTCTTCAATAAGCTATGGGTTAGTGCATTTTAGTTCAATCTAAGGATTGTGCTTTGTTGTAGGGGCTATTGGTATGAATTGTGTATTTACATTTTTAGCTAGAAAATCTGTATCTGTTTGTTTCTCCTAAGCCAAGTATGCTGTTGTCTAAGTGTTTCAATGCTGGCAAGAGGATACATTCTGTAATTTAGCTTGTATTTTTCTTTTTCTAATCCGATAAGTCCATTCTCAGGTGGTTGGGGGTGGGGTAAGCACAGGGAAACGGCTGGCATGCAGTGTCTATGGTGGGTGGGATGATAAAGATAGCTTAAGTTCATTGCCCCCTTCTTTCTATAAATATCTTCTCTACTTCATTTCAGGCAAACAGTTAACAGAAGCAAAAGTACAGAAGAAGGATTCTTTCCAAATTCTGTTGAACTAATAAATTCATCTTAATTTACTGTAAAAGGAGAAACAGCACATTATTTGGCTGCCTGGGTACCAATGGAATTAAGTCCTTTACATCAGAAGCAACTGGGCAGGGCTGGCATTCTGAATTGTTGAAGGCATGCCACTCAAATGGCTATCATGAGTCACAAAACAACCAGAAGTCAAACATATTCATCTGCAGATATAGGCTTTAGCATCTACCTGTCTTTTTCAAACAAAGCCATGGGTTTAAACCACTGATCATTATTTTTCAAGTCTGCCTAGGAGTCTATGTGTGGTTGTCTTTGGTATCAAAGATAATGACAAATGCTAATACTTTGGGGTGTTTTTTTTTTAGAACTGTGCAAGCTTCCCAGGGATTTTTAAAAATTAATGTCAGGTAGGAAATGGAGGTCAACAAAGAATAAATTCTGCAGACAATGAGCTCTTCAAAGGAACCAAGTTGATTGGGTTCACAACACCATCATTTGATAGTTGGCTTTATACATTTGATGGTTGGTTTGTATGAACCACATTTGCATGGTGGTTCATGGTAGGCTTGTTGACTGGAAAGCCAGCTGCTCGGGTTCAAGAGCTGAGTACCACGCAATGGGTGAGCTCCTGTCCTCACCCTGTGATCCTAGCAGTTCAAAAGTATATGTTGTGGTTTGCTGGCAGCCAGTGAAGATGGCAGCGGAATTGGACAGTGGGGAAGAATGGACCAGTCCGGGAGTCTGGGGAGGACTCGGACGAGGATCCTGTGTCTGATGCAGAGATGGGGCTAGGACCATCTGGGAGTGGGCTGCTGCCTTTGGAGCCTTCGGAGTCTGGCAGCAGCGAGGCCGAGGAGCAAGGGGAGCCTGTTCCCAATGTGCGTGTGTGCAGAGCTGCTAGAAGGCAAGAGTAGTTGAAGCAGAAGGGGTGACTCGGGAATAAGGCTGGGAGGTGATTGCTCCTCCCATAAGGTATAAAGGACAGGCAAAGGTACAGAAACCTTTGCAGGAAGCAAAGCTGTTCACTCAGTTTGGATTAAATCTTGAAGCTCAGTGTGGACTTTGTACTTCAGTTGGGTTTTTACAATTAATTTGGCACTTTAGTTGTTGGCAGCAATTCAAAGGAGAGAAAGGTGGGTGCTGATCTCAAGAGACTGTTTGGGACTCATTATGGGCTGGGAATGCACATAATTCCCAGCATTGAAATAAAACAAGAGTTGTTTGGACTAAGCGTGTGCTTAATTACAGTCTCAGGAAGCCTTGGTCAGAACAGTATACAAATGCAAGTAGATAAATAGGTACCACCTCAGTGGGAAGATAACAGCACTCTGTAACATCGTGCTGCCCACATGACTGTGGAAATGTCTTCAGACAGCATGGCTCAATAGCCTTGAAATGGAGAAAAGCACCCCCTAGAATTGGCAATGACTGCGGAATAAAATTCTCAGAGGCCCCTTTTATGTTTACTTACTCCATTATAAACCAACAGTGGTTCTTAGAACTTGCTAAACCAAAGACAAACTAACCAATGGCTTGATGGATTGTGTTCATTCAACCAAGAGGGGGGGACAAGGTCACCCACTGAACTTCATAAGCTAAGTGGGGATATTCTCACAAATGACCACATCTGCATACAAAACTCTTTCGACAACAGCATGATATCCACTTCAACTAGTCCCCATGGTTGTCCTCAGGACAGAGGAGTTAAGATCTGAGGACAGCTATCAATCCCCAGGCCGGGTTGTTATGAGTCTCTTGCAATCCAAAAATCCGGCTGAAGTTTGGACGAAGTCTGAGACTCTCTACCACACAAAAGTGAACATCAATTGCTTTCATCTACTACGGTAGAGCAGCTCCATTAGCCTGTGTCGGCTTGCATAATGAATAGCTTGTTCCCATCCCTCTCCTTTCATCCTGCTCGATTCATTCACATGAATCATGTCTTTTCGCTCACTTTGATTGCCCCCTCTGGGTTCTTCTCTGATTCATTTTTCCTGTCCAGAAACAATCCTGTAGTTGTTCAAAGAAACCCAGCCGAAGTTTCTGGGGGAAGCATCCTTCGGGGGCCAATGAGACGATCGTTTTCTTTCAAGCTGTGTGCCCGTTTTTTTTTTTTTTTTTTTTTTGTGAGCGTGTTTTCCTGGCACTTGGGCTATTGAATGCCTTGTTTTGTGTTGTATTGGAGTCCAGTCCAAGGAACTCTTGTCATCACACACACACACACACACACACACAAACACACACACAGACAGACAAAGAAAGGAAGATTTGCAAAGCTCTTTGTACTTAGTATGCACAGTACACATGATTGGGTGGAAATGCCTGAAATTTCATTGAAAAATGAACCAGGTCTGTTATTGTTTGTTTATTTAAAAAAAAAAAAAAGGAAAAGGAATTGGTTCATTACCTTCTTATTGGCCAGACTTGTGTAACCCAGAGACATTTGGCACAGTCTTCCTTTGATGAGGCTTGTTGTAGATTCCTCTAGATTTGTTCTGGATTTCAGGAACCTTGCATCTTATCAAGAATTTTGTTTCTGCAGCCTAGGACATCTGGAGTCAACAGAATTAAAGATGGCAGCCTAGGATGGTGCAAATGGTGTATGCACTGCCACCTCATTAAAAGGGGCGGGGTTTGATTGCCTTGTTTAGGCTGCCATTTTGATTCTTTGGACTTATGCATTTTCTTTTTTTAAAAAAAAGTTTTATTGATTTTAACAACAAACAAAAACACATGAAACATAAAACATGCATTTTCTATCCTCCAACTCATCTCTGTAGCCCTTTTGGTCACAACACCTTCCCAAAATGTCCACCTAATTCATTTCCCATGGTTATTGTTTAAAAATACATTTTCATATTTTGTGAGGGTTTTACAAAGATAATTTGTGGTTTATATGTTAGCTTTTTCCTCCTGGTTGCAAGATGTCTCTCTAGCAAATGTTTGCTAGCATGATGTATCTAATGAAAGAATAGAATGGAATGGAATGGAATGGAATAGAATAGAACAGAAGATAGAATAGAAGATGGGATAGAAGAAGGGATAGAAGATAGAATAGGAATAGAATAGGAATAGAATAGGAATAGGAATAGGAATAGAATAGGAATAGGAATAGAATAGGAATAGAATAAGAATAGAAGATAGAATAGAAGATAGAATAGAAGATAGAATGGAATGGAACAGAACAGAACAGAACAGAATAGAACAGGAATAGGAATAGAATAGGAATAGATAGCAATCCTCAGGCCTGAAACCTTACACCATTTCAGACAAATGGCTTATCCTTAAAATGTTCCAGTATTGGAGCAACCACAACTTCTGAAGGCAAGTCGTTCCATTGATTAACCCATTCTAGCTTTCATGGAATTTCTTCTTAGTTCTAGGTTAACTTCTCTCCTCGATTAGTTTCCATTCGTTGCTCCTTGGAAAAGACCCTGATGCTGGGAAAGATGGAAGGCAAGAGGAGAAGAAGACAGCAGAGGATGAGATGGTCAGATAATGTCATTGATGCAACGAACGTGAGTTTGGACAAGCTCTGGAGGACAAGGGAGCCTGGTGAGCTATGCTCCACTGGGCCACAGGGTTGCAAAGAATGAGACACAACTTAGCAACCAAACGACAACAAAATGTATTTATTTTATCATATTCATATAACTATCTATCTCAGTGACTCGCAAATGATTATCCATCCATGCTGGCTGGGCTCAGATATCAGGCCAGTCCAAAACAGAGTTGGCTTATTTAAGATTCAGTGTATGTCTGGGTCAGAGGTGGTATTCAGCCGGTTCTGATCAGTTCTGGAGAACCGGTAGCGGAATTTTTGAGTAGTTCGGAGAACCGGCAAATACCACCTCTGACTGGCCCCGCCAACCCCATCTATTCTCCGCCTCTTGCATCCCAGCTGATCAGCTGGGTCTTCTTTTGTTGCCGTGCACAGGAGAATGAAGCTGGAAAGCAGGTTAGTGGGGTGGGGAGAGAATGGGGATTTTGCGGTATCCTTCCCCTGCCACGCCCACCAAGCCACGCCTGCCAAGCCAAGCCCACAGAACCAGAAGTAAAAAGGTTTGAATCCCACCACTGGTCAGGGTCCCACCTTAAACTCGCTGTTGGTTCACTCTCAATGGCCCTTGAATCCTCAGAATCAGCAGCCACACCTTTTAAAATTGCTCAGCTGTTCCTGGGTACGGCACAGATGGAAGCGTCAGTGCGTCTCCTTGCTTCCTGCTATGCTCCAAATGCTACGCTTCAAATTGTTGAGGGTGTTTTCTTTCGGCTATCAGGTGCCACACACTTAACAAAAAAAAAAAAACAGCTCCGTTCAAACCCTGGAATCTATTTCTTAATTGCACCCACAGAAGACCAGACAATGTTCGTGGAAGAGAAGTGGAATCATCCAAGCAACGTATTTGTCTTTACAACCTACGAAAAGGCGAAGGAAAAGAAACCAGTGCAGTATTCGCCTGCTTCTCTCCTCCTGTAGCAAACTAATAAAAGGAGAATTATTTGTTAGCACAGGGTTGAAACGAAGGGTCCTTGGTGCTCTCTGAACTGGCCTGTTTTTTTTTTTTTTTTTACAGATGTTTCATTGCCCAAACTAGGTAACATCATCGGTGCTGCCCCAAAGGTGCTTTTTTTTTTTTTTTTGCAAGAGGCAACTGGACTTTCTGGTTTTTCTTCGAAGACGTTTCGCTTCTCATCCCAGAAGCTTCTTCGGCTCTGAGAAGCAAAAGGTCTTCAAAGAAAAACCAGAAAGTCCAGTTGCCCCTTGCAAAAAAAAAAAAAAAAGAACACCTTTGGGACAGCCATGAACCTGGAGAACTGAGAATCTCCATAGACAATCATCAGTGCTACACTCACTAGCACCTAGTTGGACGATAGATAGATAGATAGATAGATAGATAGATAGATAGATAGATAGAATTCTTTATTGGCCACGTGTGATTGGACACACAAGGAATTTGTCTTGGTGCAAATGCTCTCAGTGTACATAAAAGAAAAGATACATTTGTCAAGAGTCAAGAATCATCAGGTGCAACACTTAATAATAGTCATAGGGTACAATAAGCAATCAAATCACACTAGGAAACTGTCAATAAAAATCGTTAGGATACAAGCGACAAAGTTACAGTCACAAGTGGCAGAAGATGGGTGAAAGGAAGGGTGGGAGGATTAATAGTAATAGTTGTGCAGACTTAGGGAATAGTTGGGCAATGTTGAGGGAATTATTTGTTCAGCAGAGTGATGGCGTTCAGGGAAAAAACTCTCCTTGTGTCTAGTTGTTCTGGTGTGCAGGGCTCTATAGCGTGGTTTGAGGGAAGGAGTTGAAATAGTTTATGTCCGGGATGTGAGGGGTCTGTAGATATTTTCACAGCCCTCTTTTTGACTCGTGCAGTATGCAGGTCCTCCATGGAAGGCAAGTTGGTAGCCATTGTTTTTTTCTGCAGTAATGAAACTTTCGCAAGAAAACAAGCAAGCTCAGAGAGCGCCAAAGGACCCCTCATTTCAACCCAGAGCGACCAATATTAGTTTGCTACAGGAACCATTCACACGCTGTTCCGTTTGCTTGGCTGGGGCTTAGCCGGCGGCAAATCCTCATCCGCGACGACTCCTAAACCGCGCTTAACGCGCGTACCCCAACTTCGACAAACTGCAGTTCTTCAGCAAACCATGGTTTAGACTGGCCGGTCGTGGTTTCACCCTTCTCAACTTCACCGTGTAGCAGCCGGACTTTGGGTCCCCCTAGAGCTCCGGAGCCTCGCCCGCCTGCGCCCGGATCCTTGCGCGCCTTTGCAGCCGGGAAGGGACGTGGGCTGCCGGGCATCCGTGCCGGCTCCTTGCCGGCTCCAAAACCCGGCCGGTGCTCCTGGCCCCCGGGTGACTCAGCCGCCCACGGGCCAGAAGAGCCGCCCCGGGGCCGAGCCGCAAGGAGCAGCTTCCCCGCCCTGGGACGCGCACCACAGCCTCTCCCCGGCCGGCGCCCGGAGCAAAGCACCGCGATGCAGGGCCAGGGAAACGGCAGCGGCGGGGCTGGCCGGGCGCTGCGCTGCGCTCTGGCCGCGGCCGGGCTGATCTCGGCTCTGAGCGCCGTCGGGACCCTCTTCTTGCTGGCCCAGTGGCGGGAGCTGAGCGAGGCGTTGCGGGAGCTGCAGGAGGAGGCGAGGCAGCTGCGGGGACCGCCGTCCTCCGGGGGCCCCGCAGCGGCCGCGCTCCGGGCGTTGCTGGCGCCCACCGCGCCCACCGACGGCGCCGTCCCGCCGGCCGGCCGGGCTAAGCGGAGCCAGCAGCGTCGACGCGGCCTCGCCAAGGGTCACCTTCGAGCGGAGAGCGAGGACATGCTCATGCTGATGACTTACTCGATGGTGCCGGTAGGGGCGCCCTGGGGAAGGCACGGGGGGGGGCTAGGGGGGGTAGTGGGGGGTACGGGGTTCCTGGGCTTACAAGTGGGGCCCGAAGCTGCTTGGTGGGGAGGTTTTCCCTTGACTTTGCCTCTTTCCGGTGGGCGACCGTTGCCGACCTTGCCGTCTCTTGAGGAGGTCTGGGGGAAATGTCTCAAGGCGGCTGGACAGCTCTGGGACCAGTTGCGGCGTTCTCCAGCTGAATCAACTCCAGGTTTAAAAGGGGGTGTTCCTGAACTAAGGAGAAGACTTGGGTTCTTGGAGTCCCAGGGGGTCTTCCAACTTGACAACTTTAAGACCTGTGGACTTCAACTCCCAGAATTCCCTCCTCCAGTCGTGTTAGCTCAAAAATTCTGGGAGTTGAAGTCCACAAGTCTTAAACTGGCCAAGGTTGGAAACTCCTGCCATAAAAAATACTCCAGGAATTAGAAGCCACCACTAGACATTCTCCATCCTTATCTGCCATTAATCAAAGTTCCAAAACTTGGGCCAACAGTAGCTAAGCAGCTAATGATCATCTAAGTCAGGGGTCTTCCAACTGGACAGCTTTAAGACTTGTGGACTTCCAACTCCCAGAATTCCCTCCTCCAGTCATGTTAGCTCAGGAATTCCTGGAGCTGAAGTCCACAAGTCTTGAACTTGCCAAGTAACTTCAACACTAACAATCTATCACAAAGCCAAGATGTAAGAAAAAGGTTGACCTAGTTGAGTTTCTGTAGCTCAAGGGTCAAGTTTGAAGACCCTTGAGCTACAGAAACCCAACTAGGTCAACCTCTTTCTTACATCTTGGCTTTGCGATAGATTGTTAGAGTTGAAGTTACTCTAAGTTAGCTGTTTTTCTGGAAGAAAATCTTAGATAACCTGTAAGCGATCGATACTCAATAAGGAATCAACGACGTTTGTTTCTAAAATGGTCAGCAATGATTGTTCATGATACTCAGCAGCTCACTCAAGAGTCAAATGAATGGGCTCAAATCTTCCTATTTTGGAAGAGAAGAAGAGGATGACCAGAAGCAAGACTCAGCACCTTGGAAGAGCTGAAGGACAAGTTAGGTTGCCATGGAGAAAAATCCCTCTAACTTTGGCAATATTAGGGGATAGTAGAATAGAAGACAAAGATTTGGAGAGGACCACAAAGTATCAAGATCTGAACTGAAATTGAAAGATTATGGCATACATTGACCATGGTGTCCCAGTGGTTATTGACACATTGGGTGCCTATACTAAAAAATACCCTAGAAAAAGGGTGTCCAACCATGGCAACTTTAAGACTTGTGGACTTCAACTAACCAGAATTCCCCATCTGGCCATGAAGCCCACAGGTCTTACAGTTACCAAAGTTGGACACCCCTGTCTTAGACAATCTGTGCGTTGACAACATTCCCACCTGCCAATTGCAAAATTGCACACTGTTTGAATCCACATTCCTACTATGCAGTTGCATTACAACATCCCAGGTTCTTGGGAGGAAATCTTGGTTGGGTGAAGGCCAACACCAGCTGAAGAACTGGCACGTGTGACTTCACCTTGTTATGAACAGAGAACAACAATCCCAGAGAGAGCTGGTGATATTTCTGTTCTATATTTTTTTAAAAAGCAAGCTGCATGGAGGTTGACCATAAGTTGAGCTTGGCTTCAAAAGAGACTTCTCTTGCAATGCTATTTCAGGTTTTGCGCCTTTAGGCTTCTATATTTGTCCCAAAGGTGCTTTTTCAACAGGTTACTGGACTTCCTGGTTTTTCTTTGAACACGTTTCACTTCTCATCCAAGAAGCTTCTTCAGTTCTTCTTCAGCTGAAGATGCTTCTCAAATGAGAAGCAAAACATTTTCAAAGAAAACCCAAAAACTCCAGTTGTCTCTTTAAAAAGCACCATGACCTGGATGACTGAGAATCTCCATCGATATTTAGCTATGACCTTTGGACCAGAGCTGAAGACGCTTCTTGGATAGGAACCTCCGTAGACATTTAGCTCTTACGCTTGTGCTTCATCACAAAGCAACGGCATCGTAGGATGAAGTTGGCCTTCAAAGTTGGCCAAGTTGGCCCTATTCTTTTCAATATTGCCTCTTTTCTCGTCTTTTCAATAGCAGTATTGGGGCAAAATCTTGAGATGGAGAGAAATGCCCGAACAACAGAAAATTAGGGCCTTTTTTCTCACTTGGTTGTCTCTGCCAAAGTAATGTGAGAAGATGCAATTTCTGCCCCCTCTGTTTTTCGTTTTTCTTTTTCTTAATGACTCATAGAGTCCTCATCATCTTTTTGGGGGGTGCAATAAGCGAGCAATTAATCTCTCTTAAAACCTTGCTGTGTGTTTGTTGAGAGAAGAAAAGGCATAGGGTGTCCCTGTCTTCACAATCAGGCTTGCTTTGAGACTGGAGGACGTGAAACAATAAAATAAAATAAAAATCGGTATGATTAACCATTGTGGATAAAATGAAAAGCCCAGAGAGTGCAGAGCGGGTGGAACACGTTGGACATTCGGGATTTGACATTCATCCACGCTGCTGCTGCTGCTGCTGCTGTCGTCATTCATTTTCCTCATTCATTGAATCAAGCTTACATGAATGCATAATTGTTTTTTTTTTTTCCTAAGCTGTCCATGGTCCAAGATTCTGAAATAGGTTTGGGCTCTCCGTGAATGACCAACATTGGAGGACCCCACTGCTTTTACCTGCTAATTTTTCTCAATCATATTATATTGTCTTCTTTGTGGATGGAGAATCGGAGTCCAAGAAGGCTGTTATCCCATTCTTACCTGTTGCTTGCAGATGGGTGTCTCCTTAAGTGGTACAGCTTTGGAGCTGTAGGGTCCTGCAAGCTTCCATGTTGGGAGATCTAGATGGAGATGGGCAACTTTTTTAAGGTGGTGAGTCCCATCTTGGGCCTTTGAATGCTACATGCAGGGCCAGACTCAAAAGTGAGCAGAGGTGGGACAAAGAAATGGGTGAATCCAGGGCTAAACAAGCTTTAATTTATTTTCAGGTCCAGTTAAATGCACTTATAGGACTGGACCTTGTATGCTCATGACGGCACACAATCATACGTACTCGATACCAGTGACAGCATCTTTTGAATCTCAACCTTGACGACTGTAACGTCTCCATTCCCACCCCAGTCCAGGGGAAGGATTCCATTCCCTCCCCACCCCACTAACCTGCTTTCCAGCTCCGTTCTCCTGTGCGGGGCAACAATCAGCTGGGACTTGGGAGGCAGAGAATAGATGGGGGCGGGGCCAGTCAGAGGTGGAATTTATGTATTTATTTATTTTTTGTCAATGGCTTACAAGATAATAGGTATAAGTAAAAACATAGTTATGAATACATGGATACATATAAGAAAAATAAAAGAAAGAATAGGACAGGGACGGTAGGCACATTGGTGCGCTTATGCACGCCCCCTACAGACCTCTTAGGAAAGGGGTGAGGTCAATAGTAGACATAGTTCTCTGAACTACTCCAAATTTCCACTATCGGTTCTCCGGAACTGGTCAGAACCTGCTGAATACCATCTCTGCATGGCACAGCGGATTGCCGGGCACCAGCTGTTTAACGCAGAGACATTGCTGGAGAAAGTCAGTAGCAAATGCTCTGTGCGCACACAAAGCACGCGTTCACGGAACCATTTGTTACCCTGGTTGAATCGCACCCCGGATTAAGGACTTCTGTTCTACTGTTCTAGCTTGCAAGCTTGCAGTGGCAAAGAATAGGTTGGGTTGAAAGTTACAGAGTGCCATGCTCCTAGACACAACCATACAAGTCACAACCGTGGAGCGTTGATAGATTTTATATGCTCGGACTGGGCAGAGTATGGGAAGTAGATCGTCCCTAATCACTAATGACTGGTTTTAAAACGATCTGTCTTTCTTTGCTTGGTCTCTTCACCATGGTCTCACAGGGGAAGGTCAACCTGTGGCCTCACTCTGGAAGTTAGTCTGGGTCACATTTGGGAAACATGAGCTCTGTTCGTCATCCTCTGGGACATTGCATTTTTTTCTAAGTGTAAGCAATATTGTTTGCACAAAGACCAGACTCGCTGCCTCCCAGAAGGTCTCATCCGATCCTTATGGGGTGGCAATGAAGAGAGAGAGAGAGAGAAAAGGATTTTTAGATACCTTTCCCTCTCTTTGCCAGCATGATGCAGAAATTGTTTATTCAGGAGCCTGCCGGAGCTATTAAGGCTCATGGAAATTTTAAACCTCCTTTGCTAGGAATTAAAATTAAGACGAAATGTATTACATGTAGGCATGTGTCTTTCTAAGCTGGAAGTTTCTATGAACAGGGCTGTAATCTGAGAACCCTTCTTTATTTTAATCTATATTCTTTTCTTTCTTCACCCCAAAGATACAAAAGAGGAGTATGAAAAGATCATGAGATTACAACCCCAGGCCTACATCTGTTGAAATTATTTCAGTGTTAGGAATCCAAATTTAAATTCTCTAAAATTTCCTGGCAAAGTACAAATCCTGCGCAATGCAAGTGACCTTTGAAATGTCTTCTTATTTTAGGTCCGGGTAATGCTTGAATTGTGCAACAGCACAAAAGGAGTTTGTCTAACAGGTAAGCGAATCAATGATGATGGTCTTGAAGGAAAGAGTTGATTCTCCTGGGATGTGTGTCATGCTCCAACCTGATCTCTTTCAAAGAGAGTTAACAATATGTTCTTAGCTGGAATCGGTAAGGTGTACCCAGTGTCTAAATGGCTCTTGAACCTGGTTGGGCTCATTAAAATGTTTCTCTTGTTTTCTGTAAGATGTTGGCATAGTTCTACATCTAAGCTTTGTGATCTTGGTTTAGTATTCAATTGTGTGATGGCTTAGCAGTTAAAGATGCTGAGCTTGTCAGCTGGAAAGCTGTCAGCACAGGTTCGAGACCCGAGTGCCATGGGACAGGGTGAGTTCCTGTTACTTGCCCCAGTTCCTGAAAACCTAGCAGTTTGAAAGCATGCAAATGTGAATAGATAAATAGGTACCATTTCGGTGAGAAAGTAACTGTGTTCCATGCACCTTTGGCATATAGCCAAAGTGGCACACAGAACCATGTCACCTGGCATGCACGGCATCACCCATTCCTCTTCTAGGTTTCTGGGGCACATGCACACCTCTGATGATCAGCTGGCCTTCATGGGTGCAGCAGTGCTGGAAACCAGAAGAGCTGGTCTTCCGGTTTCTGCCATGCTCATGAGCACCAGCCAACTGATCGCTGGACGCGTATGCATGCCAGAAACCAGAAGACCAGCTGGTCGGTGTGCATGCGCATGCCAGAAACCAGAAGTTGATTTCCCAGTGCGTGCATGCCCCCTGGGCTGCTCCTCTTCCAGATTGTGGCCTCGATGAGTGTGTGCGTGCTCTCTTTTCAGCACATCATCAAGATTCGCCATCACTGGCATATAGCCATGCTGGTCATATAACCATGGAAAATGTCTTTGGACAATGCTAGCTCCCTTGGCCAAGAAATAGAGATGAACACCATGCCTTGGAGTCAGACATGACTGACAGGGAAATTTTTACCGTTTATCTTTACTTTATGCTTGGTCTTGATTTGTAATTCTTTGTTTATTCTCTATTTAGGTCCACCAGGATTATCAGGTAATATATATTTTCTCTTCTGGCTCTATTATCTTGGTCTTACTGAAAAAAAAACAACCCTAATATTAAAATTCTCCTCTGTTTATCCAGCTTTCTCCCTTTGCTTCTCGTTCTTCTATGATTTCCCCTTTGCTGAATATTCAATTGGAAATTTGCTAGTGTTGGCCACTTGGAACTCCAGAATGAGCCTTGGATGTTAATAATTTTAATAAATAAGAGTTTTTATAAAATAATTTTTATAAAATAAGAGTAATGTTATTGAGCCATGGGTAGGTTTGATCACAACTTAACCTGCTGTTGGTTTAGTGTAAATCAAACCCTTGCAACTGCTGAACCATGGCTGATGGCTTTTGATGTGCTCTATGTGTCAATCCTATGAGTTTATGCAATGTAACAAACCATGGCTTAGCCTGATACAATAACCAAAGGATTGGGGGCCTGTTCAGATGACCTTGGTTATGATAGAGAAATGGGCCTTTCCTACTGCCTTCCCCCCGTGACCATCGTTTGTGAAGCACTAATATGGTCCTATGAGCATCTTCACTGGAATGGAACTCCTTCTGTCTTTGAGTTTCCAATTTTCTGTTGGCCAGAGACAAAAACACTAAAAAATATTATTTGACTTCATCAGGTCCCCCTGGAATCGATGGATTGCCTGGTTTGAATGGATCTGATGGTGCTCCAGGGATTCCTGGACAAAGAGGTGAACCAGGAAAAAGAGGGAAAACAGGTATATTCACAAAACACGAGGGATGAAATTGATCTGTCTTCTCTTCTCCAGCTTCATCTTTGGAGCCCTTGAGGAGTTTCAGGCAAATTATATCTGGTGATTTGATTTTTCCCTCCAAGGCCCAAGTAGGGCTGATATTGACAATCCACATTGTCACAGATCTTGGTCTATTTGGTTTTTTTTCAGACTAGATTGTTGCATCATATGGAATGAGATTTATTTATTTACTCCTTATATTTTGTACATTGCCCATATCACCTCAGTGACTCTGTAACAATGAGGTTCCTCAAAGGATTCTTTTGGTCCAGTACCCCAGCCAACATAATTTTGCCTGGGCTTTAAATGAGATGCAACTTAACTGGAATCTGGTTTAGACATAGCATTAGATGTTGAATGCTATGCTCCTCATGATGAGAAGTTTGAGGTATTCTTACTAAGTGATCAATACTTGGGTGTTTTCAAGGCAGTAGCAGATTTTTTTATGGGTAGCCTTAACCTATAGAAGCCCTTTAATGCCTTCAAGGAATCCCAAAGGTGATTTTTCCAAAAGGCAATTGGACTTTCTTGGTTTTTCTTCTTTGAAAACATTCTACTTCTCATCCAAGATGCTTCTTCAGCTCTGAAGAAGATTCTTGGATGAGAAGCAAAATGTTTTCAAGGGAAGAACCAAGAAAGTTCAGTTGCCTTTTGGGTAAAGCACCTTTGGGACAACCATGATCTGCATGATTGAGAATCTCCACAGACACTTCAAGGAAACGTTAATTTCATTGGATTTCTTCCTTTTATCTATGTACGGTATATATTGTTTCGTACATATGTATTAACGTGGGTATTTTTTTAAAATAAATTCTGTAATGGTTTTGACAATAAGTCAACAAATAAATAAAGGAATATTTTCAGGGCAAGGTGGGTAGGGAAACTACTGGGGGGTTGAATTCAGGTCTCTTTGGGATTGCACCGTATTCTCGCCTGCCTGTCTCTTGTGGCATTTAATGTTCTCCTGTGATTTCCAGGACCTAAGGGCGATCCTGGAGAGAAAGGTGAAAAAGGAGATCCTGGCGAAATTGGTGCACCTGGAAAAGAAGGGGGACGAGGTGAAAAGGGCTCCAGAGGGCCCAAAGGGGACAAAGGAGAAGCAACCAATGAACTGGTTTCGGAAGGTAAGGTGAAATGATGGTCTACAGAAAACACATGTGGTAGCAGAGATGATCTGAAGAGAGCCTTAATGGTGATGGAGATGCCCACCTTGTTGTTATTGATGGGTTCTGAGGCATTCTGGATGGAGGGGGAGGAGACGAGTGTAGCAACAAGCAAAGCTTCCAAAATTACTAGTGACCTTGAGCTTCCTCTCAGAAACAGTCATTCTTTCCTCACCTTTTTTTTCATTGGTGCTTCTAGGTGAGAAAGGTGATCCTGGTCCCCCGGGACCTCAGGGGCCACCAGGACCTCAGGGGCCACCAGGACCTCAGGGGCCACCAGGAACTTCAGGGAAACGTAAAGCCAAGTCCCAGGAGGAGAAGATCTACAAGACCGAATGCACAGGTGAGTGTTTCTGGATGCTAACCAAGGGCCATCTTCTGCTTTTTTCTCTCTTCCATTTTGCTTCTGATTCAAATTTGAGATAACCTGTTGTTCATTTGATCTAGACCAGAACTCTCCAAACTTGGCAACTTTAAGACTTGTGGACTTCAACTCCCTGGGAGTTGAAGTCCACAAGTCTTAAAGTTGCCAAGGTTGGGGACCTCTGATCTAGTCTATGGTCTTCAGGTCAAAACAAATGAACCTCTTGAGCTATTTCTCCTTTCAAGCTTTGATGAAGTTCTTCTGCTCCTTCTAATGTCTGGATCATTCCTTAGGTGGCTCCAGGGAAGTCTCTCCGTCCTCCTCCCCACCCCATAAAAAAATCCCCCTGAGTTTAGTTCTGCTATTTTTGGTGGCTCTCACCTTTTTTGTCTTTTTTTCTTTCTTCTGAAGGTGGCCCCTGCTTATTTTCTACCCTGTGAAGTGGGTACATGGCCTTCTTCCAATGCTTGGAACAGAACGTGCCATTTCAAGGATGCTGTGGGGGGGTGGGAATGTTGCGTTCACCCTCTCCTCTATGTACTATTTTGGGGGCTGGCTGATTAGCTCACCATGGAACTGGCGCCCCTACTGGTTCCATCTCCTGCTGTGTCTAGCTTCTGTCTCATCTTATGTGACAGAGGAGAAGATAATTGGGAGTGGATAAGGACTTGAGCCATCATTTGCAAGGTAAGCCTTGATTTGTGAGGGCTCAAAAGAACCCAGAGAGATGCTTAAATCCATCTCTAAGCTCAGAAGCGGAGCAACAGAGCACAGAGTTTTGTATTCAGGCTTGATCCTAGCTAGTTCAAGGACAAGCTGGATAAAACCCGGCACGGAACTCTGGAGAATCTGATTTGATGGAACGTCTGTGAAGATGGGGCTACTGAGAGTTGGGACTGAATGATCTACTTTGGTTCAAAGCAGCTCTTCTCTAGTTCTTCCCGTTGCCTCTTTTGCTTGGAGTTACCAACTTCTGAAGACCAGAAATAGGATGTGAGAGAATTGTAGATTGTACAAACTAACCTTTCTCCTACTTTGAAGGGATCTGAACTAGGTTAGAGCACCAGCATTAGAGGCCTGATTTGGTTTGAACCTCCAGCCTCACTTGTGAGATCGAAAGAATCTTATGTGTAAACTCAAAATTGGATAAAGCAACATCTCTTCCTCCCCATTTTTTTAAGGCTGAAGAACAGTTTTGATGGGGAACCAGGGAGGTTTGGATGACAATACAACCCTTAGAGCAACCTCACACAACACCTAAGGGTGCTTCAGAGTCTGCTTTGTGAGAAGGGGACTACTTGACAATGTTCCTCTACAGATGCAGGGATTCTAGTTCTCAAGGAGAACATAACTACAGGCTGTTCTGCTCTTTTACAAGGAGAGAATGCTGTGTACTGTGAAGTAGCTGCAGTAGGATTCAGGGAGCCTTGCTTGAAACAATAGGGCTTCTTCACCCTGAACTCAAGGTGGCATGTGGGGCAGGAAAGCTTATCTAAGTATGAAGCTTGCGTCTGGTTTGAGATTTGTGGACTTAGTGATTCCTAGGAGTTGGAAGATATCCAATGGAAACATGGACCGCCTTCAATTTTTTTAAATTGTTGTTAAAGGTTATGGCAAGTCACAAATCCTGTTCTTGTCTTCATCACAAATGCTAGTTTGGACCTTGACTTTTTCCACACAGAAAGGTTAAACCCTTGGTTTAAGGGGTGCTTGTCTGCTTTCCTTAGGAAAAGGAACTGTGGAAAGAGACTAGACGAGACGAGACGAGACGAGACGAGACTAGACTAGACTAGACTAGACTAGAATAGACTAGAATAGACTAGAATAGTTAATGGAATAGAATAGTTAATGGAATAGAATAATTAATAGAATAGAACAGAACAGAACAACAGAATAAGAGAAGAGATTATGAGAAGAGAATGCAGAATAAGAATAGAATAACGTCAGGATCATGTCACTATTATCCCAATCAGTCAATCAGAATAGAGCGGGAAGGAACCTTGCAGGTCATGTAGACCAACCTCCTGTACCATTTCTGATAGACGACAGTTCAGTGTCTTCTTGAAATCTTCAGCAATGAAGCTCCCACAACAACTGAAGAAATATCACTCTTCTCCAAACACACAGTTCTGCCACAAGCACAAATTTCTAGGGTTGAATAATCAGGAAGAAGTTCTCACTTAATAGGGTGAAAGGGGTAAACAGGAGTCCTTAACCTTTGAACTGTGAGCTGAGACACTATTGGCTTTGTCTATTGTGTAGCTTGTAAGTCTTAACTTCCAGACGAGTAGCTTAAGGACCCTTGAACCCCTAAATAACCATCAAAATAGGTCTTGGCCTCACCAGATTGTGGTCTTGGCCAAGATGAGGTTGGAATCTGGAATTCATTCTCTACTCCCAATATGGATGTGATAAGGGAAGGTATAAAAGAGCATTAGATAGACTATCATCAGTGATGAACATTGATTAAAAAAGAAAAAGAAATCTGAAGAGTTGAGGGTATGGAAAACATTTTAAATAAAAATAATCATTAAATTTTTTTTTTACTGATTTTCTGTTGTTTAGATTTTGTTAGTGCTTAATAAACACCATGTTGTCTGGGTTATTTTATTTGCTTAGCTGTACAGATTACATTCTTTTTCTCCACCCCTTTCTCCCAACCGCTGGTAGAATAAGTTCCATGTTTGATAATATTCTGTATCTTCTTTCTGTTTAATCTTCAAAGTGAGTCTGTCCATTTCTGCATAATCTGTTATCTTCCTAATGATCTCATCGTCTCGTGGAATTCTTTCACTTTTCCAATATTGCGCAAATGTAATCCTCGCTGCTGTTAATACATGCAATATTAAATATATATTTTGTTTATCAAGTTTTTCTGGTGTTATACCTAATAGAAAATGTTGGATCTGGGAGGATGGGTCCAAGGACGGAGACAAGACTCAGATAGCAACAACAGCTCTTTATTAGTGACTTCAGATCTGAGCGAAATATCCCAGCCGCAGCAGCCCCTTATATAGGGCTGGCTGCGGCTAGGCAGCCAATGAGGGTGATTTGAGTTTGCCGCGCTTGGCTGGACCAATCGTGGCAGCCCATTTACTAGCCAATCGGATCAGTCTGAGGTGACCAATCACGATCCTCTATCAGCGGGCCAATCCGAGTTGCAGGCTTTCGAGCCTGCTAGTCCAGAACAGAAAAAGTTCAGGTTTAAAATCTACATGTTTTCCTATTGTCTTTCCTAACCACTTATGTATTTTTCCCCAATTTTTTAGTTTTTTTTGCTTTAACACAGGTCCACCACATATGGTAATATGTGCCTGTGTTTTGGTTACATTTCCAACATTTGCTAGACATATTTGTAAACATTTTAGCTAACCTAGCGGGTGGTAATAATCATTTTTTAGCCTCATGAAACAATGCCTTTTTTGGGTGGGGTGGGGGCAAAGTTCAGCCACAATCTTTGCTTCTCTCTCCTCTCCATGGTTTTAGGAGAGGCTTGTAGCATTCCAAACGATGATACTCTCGCCGGGAAAGCCAAAGACCCAGCCCATCTCTATCAACGCAGAAAACCCGGTAAAATAATTCATTCCAAATCCTTCTTGAAAATTTATGGGGGTTTGCCCAGTTTCCATTTTTGTTTTTTGCTTCCGGTTCTGTGGGCATGGCTTGGTGGGCGTGGCAGGGGAAGGTTACTGCAAAATCCCCATTCCCTCCCCACCCCACTAACCTGCTTTCCAGCTCCCTTCTCCTGTGCAGGGCAACCAAAGAAGACCCAGCCGATCAGCTGGGACTCGGGAGGCAGAGAATAGAGGGGAGGTGGGGCCAGTCAGAGGTGGTATTTGCTGGTTCTCCGAACTACTCACAATTCCTGCTACTGGTTCTCCAGAATTGGTCAGAACCTGCTGAAGACGACCTCTGGGTTTGCCACCTGCAGTCTATTGCGCTGATTTCTCCTCTCCTTGTTAGAAAACATGATTGAGTCTATTGGGAGCCCTGAAGAGATTGTCAAACTGAAGCAAAGTTACGGAGCGTGGATGGTAGATCTTGGAAACCGCACCGATGAAAAGATTTGGATCGCTGAGCATTTTACGGGTAAAACCTGGAGTAAACCTGCTTGGTCTTGTAAAACAGGACATTCAGTTATGCTTTCAGAATAGTGTTAGCGTTTAGGCTTATATGCCAACCCTATAGCATTTTACAGCACTCTCTGGACAGTTAAGAGTAGTATGCAATATGAAAATAATGTAGAAGCGTTATTTGCACATTGTCCCTAACAATCTGGGTCCTTGTTTTACGGACCTTGGAAGGATGGAAGGCTGAGTCAGCTTTGAGCCCTGTCAAGATCGAACTGCTGACTGTGGGCAGAGTTTGCCTGCAATACTTCACTTTAATCACTGCAGCACCATGGGGCTTTGGCTGTTTAGAAGTCATGTTAATATGCTGTCTTTTTTCTTTTTTATAAAAAAACCCCCAGGGATTCAAATACCATGCGTCAGGATTTCAACAATTGCCCTAATTAATTAATTAAAAAAGGTACATTGTACCTTTTTTTAAAAAGGAAAATAAATTCTTAACGGGTGTGAAAACGGGACAATGCAGACCGTGCCCAGATTCACTGATGCTGCTGTCCTTAGAAAGTTAAAACAAACCCTACATTTTTCGGATTGTGATCTAAGCCGTGGATCTGATGCTCAGTTTTGCTCTTTGTACTCATTCACTGGGCTCATGCACCACTTGAGCCATAATTTGTTTTTTGCCCTAAAACACTGAGTGAGCCCATCCATGGGGGCTTATGAACTGTGATTTATGATTCAGCAGGTTGCATGAAGTCAACTAATCAGGATTTATCCAAGAAACCCTGGTTAAACATAACGGATAAACCTCACCATTGGGATTTATCCAACTGTGATTTATGGCTTAACATTTATGATTGTATTGTGCCAGAATTGAGTAACTCCAGTGTGGCATAAATGCTGTCATCTGTGACTTATTGGACAAATCATAGCCTTGTAAAATATGTGAAGCTAGACAGTGTGAAAATGTACATTAGCTGCTTAATCCTGGTAGGTGAGCTATGTTTGCAAGGTTTATAATCCTACCTTTCCCCAGGAGCTCAGGATAACTTATATATATATATATAGAGAGAGAGATCTCCTTTCCTTTGTGTCCTAGTAACAATCAATCTGCTTTGTAGGTAGTGCTATGAGAGATTGATTTGGCCATAAGTCATTCATGAGTTTCTGTGGTTGTCAACCTTGCGACGTGGCCGACTTTGGAAGCATGCTCAGATGCCCAACTATACCTTATGAGACCGTTTCCAGGGGTGGGCTTCAAATGTTTTAGCAACGGGTTCTCTGCCTGGTTGCTGGATGGGCGTGGCCTAGTTGGCCTCCTGCGCTGGGGTGGGGGTGGGGCGTATTTGCCCTCCCTGGGCTCCGGAGGCTTTCCTTGAGCCTCCGGGAGGGCGAAAACAGCCTCCCCGGGGGCTGGAAGCTCTTTAGAAGCTAGAAACAGGCCCGTTTCCGGCCTTCTTGAACTTCTGGGAGGCTCTTTTTTTTTTGCCCTCCCTGAGCCTCTGTGCGTACCCTGCACTTACCTGCATCCAAAATGGGCCATGTGGGGACTTCTGGGAAGGATGGGCGGGAGGGGGGCAGGGCCAGCCAGGAGTGGGATTTGTGGGTTCTCTGAACTGGACAGATTCCTAGCTAGGGGCTCTCCCGAACCCCTGTGAACCCCCAGCAGCCACCCCTGACTGTTCCCCTCAATTGTCTCCCAAGGCCAATCCCACATACCATTGGATCAGCTGAGGGAGAACTTGAAGTTGAAGCCGTTCTTGGTCTAGAGGAGACCAACATCTTATCTGTTACACTGTATTGAGTTAGAAAAGCCTAGGAATGTCAGTGAGCAGGTACTCAACTTTTGCACTTTGGGTCAACAGGACACACAATCAAGGAGTACCAGGACCTCAACGCATTGTGGAATGGCAACTACACCACCATTGAACTGCCCTGGTCATATTACGGATGCGGCCATGCCATCTACAACAATGCTCTGTACTACCAACGGGTGGGACGCAACATTGTTGTGAAGTAAGTAGCAATGGTAGCTTGACCTTCGCGGATAAGGCAAGAAAGAAATCAGGAGAGAAAACCAAAGAATTGTTTAAGCATTGGAAAATGTTCAGCTGGTGAGTCGGAGAGGTCATCGGGTAGGGGATGTTCATATACCATCCCATTCAGGGTTACTCTAGCAATGGGATTACTGCAGGATAAAGTATCTTAACTTATTGCACCTCTGTATGGTTTGCCCATTGCCCAGTGGCAGATAGGACAACGCTCCAGAGGGTTAATGTCATTGCCCAGAGGATCATGGGTCGCCCTCTCCCCTCTTTGGAAGAGCTTTATAGCTCCCTCTGCCTTAAGAAAGTTCAAAACATTCTTAAAGATCCATCTCATCCTGGAATCCCTTTTTTTTGGAGCTATTACTACCTGGCAGATGGTACAGGACAATAAAAACAAGGAAAAATAGGCTGAAAAACAGCTTCTATCCCAGGGCAGTAGCTCTGTTGAACTCTACTGTATAGTGTAATATTAATGCAATGTCAGGGGTTTTCAATTCAATGCATAGAATGTGAAGGATGTGTGTTTGTGTTTGTTTTCATGGTCATGATGTGCACTGAAGATGGTGTTTGATGTCATTGTACGAGGTACAATGACAATAAAGTAAAGTAACCTAAACCAACATCACTCCCCAGTATTTCCAGGTAAAACGAAACCATGAGGAGGTGTTTGCTCATCAGTGTGGACAGTACTGAGATGGAGTGTTGGTCAGAATCAGTGTGAGGCAGCTTTTCCTGTTCTTGTTCTCTTGGATTGTGTGGCCTTCAAGAGGTCATTTTCTAGGTTTGTAATTCTGGGTCCCTTTGCCAACTGAAAAGCCAGGTGTTTGTGTAGTATTATTGCTTCCTGCTCTGCAGAAATGGACATTGTGTTAGAATCTGGAAGTCTTCTGGGGCTAGATGGACAAATGATTGAAAGAGATTTCTTCCCTTGAATTCAGGCTTGTTCTTGCTCTACAGAACCTATGGATCTCCTTCCAGAAGTTGTGTCTCTGTTCTAGGGGCCAGAACCAGTTGGCTTGTGCCCAGAACTCATCAGCCACTGCCACATGTTCACCTGTCTTGTCCATTAAATTGTACATTTGTTTAGGTAGAACAACATCCTTTGTTCCTCTTATCCCATAGCTACCAAAAACCCATCCCCCTTTTTAAAAAAAACATTGGGTTGACATTGTACAGTTAATTCAGAGCTCCATGTAACAAGCAGGGCTGTCCATCTGGTTGGAAATGTGTGGGAGCTGGGATAGCTCTGGCTTAGTGCTGCTGGCTCACAAGGTCTCAGGTGCAAAGCATGAGTAATTTCCCCACTTCCTTGCCTTTGATGTGTGAGCCAAAAACAACATTGCCTAGTTTGAAAGCAGGTGTGGGTTGCTCCTCACTCTCTTTCTCT
This sequence comes from Pseudonaja textilis, assembly GCF_049901715.1. Classification (NCBI taxonomy): domain Eukaryota; kingdom Metazoa; phylum Chordata; class Lepidosauria; order Squamata; family Elapidae; genus Pseudonaja; species Pseudonaja textilis. The sequence goes on along the minus strand of NC_142002.1, from coordinate 14,837,295 downwards.
CCCCTTGGAAAGGGGGCCACAGCATGGAAACGAAGAAGGGTCTTGAGAGCCTAATTTAGAGCTTAATCTACAGGCTTGATCATTAAGCAACATCTTTTAGTTATCCCTGGCTCCCTAAAAGGGGGCTTCCAATTGCTTCCACGGAAGAAGTGGCAGACAGGAATTTTTGGCTAAAAATTGAAGCAGGAAGTTTTTGCTTGTTGTTTGGATGCACTGAAAGACTGGGGACTCATCTCAAAACTTGCAACTTTTCTCTCAGAAGACACAGAAGAGAAGATGGGTGAAGGTTTGGATAGGAATCTGGCTTTATTTCAGATGTTTAGCTGTCCTCCAAGTGGTGGGTTTTTTTTATTTTATGAGCATAAAAATTTTCCCTGCTGTTTCTCACTCCGCCTCCCGTCCATGAAAGGACCCTTCTACCCGATTGTCGGAATGTTTCTGAGCTGTTTTTTCCAGCTGGTGGGAGTTGATTGTGCAAATCTTCCCGTCACTCTGACATCCACCTGGCTGCCCAGAGAGCCCAGTCTTGAAAAAGCTCCCAAGGAGGAATTTCCTCATTATGTTTTTCCTTGGGATTTATTAGAAGCATGATAAGCAAAGGGAGAGGATAAATGCAGTGACGAACAGGATATTCATCCAGACACCTGGATTGCATTGACAAAAGATAAATGCATGAGACTCTTCCTCCCACTTCCCTTTTCTTTGAATGGAAATTTCAAAAGCAAAGTTTTCCAAGAAGGAAAAAGGAGGATTTCTTTAGTATTTGCTCTTCCCTTCCTTTCCCATCTTCCTGAACAGTGTACAATCTGTTTCCCAACAATGGAGGCTTCCAGATATGTGGACTTCCTCTCCGAGGATCCTCATCAATGTACATGCTGGTTTGGGAATTCTGGAAGTCAGATAACAGATAATCAGAGTTGGAAGGGACCTTGTAGGTCAGCTAGTCCAACCCTACACCATTTCTGACAAATGGGAGTCCAATCTCTTCTTGAAAGTCTCAAGTGATGGTGCTCCCACAACTTCCAAGGGCAACTTCTGTTCCATGGGTTGATTGTTTGCACTGTCAGAAAGTTTCTCCTTATTTCCAGGTTGAATCTCTCCTTGTTCAGTTTCCATCCATTATTCCTTGTCTGGACTTTGGGGGCTTTAGAAAATAGCTTGACCCCTTCCTCTCTGTGGCAGCCCCTCAAATATTGGAACACTGCTATCCTATCACCCCTGGTCCTTCTCTTCCCTAGACCAGCCATGTCCAGTTCCTGTAACCGTTCTTCATATGTTTTAGCCTCCAGTCCCCTAATCATCCTGATTGTTCTTCTCTGCACTTTCTTTGAAGTCTCAACATCTTTTTTATAGTGTGGTGACCAATACTGGATGCAGTACTCTAGGTGTGGCCTTACACCTACAGTCCATACATATCTGGAAAATGCCAAGTTGAGAAACTCTATTTCATTAGACAATCTGTAAGACCTTTCTCATTGTGATTCTATGAAAAACAAAACCAATATATTCAGATTCCTTATTGCCCTTCGCTTAAACCTAAAGAAATCAGAAAGGAATTTATGTGAGGTGCCTTTGTTGTGTTTTTCATAAGTTTTGAAAACCAGGGTGCTGTCTTGTTCTCTTGGATCAAGGATCTTCAAATTTGGCAAGTTTAAGACTTGTGGACTTCCAACTCCCAGAATTCCCGAGCTAACATGACTGGAGGAGGAATTCTGGGAGTTGAAGTCCACAAGTCTTAAAGCTGTCAAGTTTGAAGGCCCCTATCTTGGACGATCATTCTCAGCTCTTTCCCGCCATCTTCCTTGCAGGTACCACTTTGAGACGGGCCTATCCAAAGCACTGTTCATTGAGAACTCTTGGTACTATGAGCGCATGTATCTCTTCAGCACTTCCAAGTCGTATTTCAGCATTGCAGTGGATGAAAATGGTCTCTGGGTGATGTACCTTTCCTGGCCTGATGCGCACATCATGGTGGCAGAAGTCGATGAGGAGACATTTTCTGTATTGCGGCACATCAACACCACCTACCCGCAGTCCAAGGCTGGCAATGCCTTTGTGGCCGGTGGGGTGCTGTATATCACCGATAAGAACCACATGCACGTGGCCTTCGCTTTTGACCTCTTGCGCGAGAAGCAGCTGGATGCTCGCTTTGAACTGAAACTGTGCCTTTCTTTGGAAGGGTTCGAACAGAAAGTGTCTCCTGGTTCAAATGCGACCTTGGTACCGGTGTTGGCCATGCTCTCCTACAACTGGTTGAATAAGCATCTACATACCTGGGAACACGGGTTTCTGATACAGTACCCTGTCCACTTTCTCGTCTAGTGTTGGACAGCCTTTGAGTCACCCACACCTCTACAGAGGGCTTGTTTTCAGAACCTCTTCAAATTTCCATCTCCTGTTCAGAAAATGTCAAAACAAGGAGTGTATCGGGATACAGATTACAGTGGCTGGCGTGTCCATTGGTTAGATCTGAGGACCATGCTTTCAAAGTTGAGGGCAGCTCCTAGGACCCTGGAGTGCTGCTGGTCATCTCTGGTTGTCGGTTGGTTACAGAGATGAATCTGCACCCACCTGCTCATGTTAAGGCAGTTATAATAAGAATTCCCTATTAATGTACCCTGCAATCCTACTGTTGCCTGATATGAAAATAATACAAGATATGTGTCCTGTATTTGTGTCATTCCTTTGCCTTCCTCTGTTTTTGTGTTTGCTGCAAAGACCACGTGCACATACACACCAAAGTGCAAAGCCAACCTTATGATGGGAGAGAAGCAATAATCTTAAAGTGTTAGTGGAGTGCTCTGTATAAAGATGCTTTTCTCACCCAGGGTATAAAAACATGTCGGGCAAAGCAAATTTTGCCATCACATAGTTGTACTCACATGGGATAAACACACCAGTGGTGGCTTTTATGGATCGATTAAAAGGTAAAGGTTCCCCTCGCACATCAGTGCTAGTCGTTTCTGGCTCTAGGGGGCAGTGCTTATCTCCGTTACAAAGCCGAAGAGCCAGCGCTGTCCAAAGACGTCTCCGTGGTCATGTGGCTGGCATGACTACATACCAAAGGCGCACGGAATGCTGTTACCTTCCCACCAAAGTGGTCCCTATTTTTCTACTTGCATTTTTACACGCTTTTGAACTGCTCAGTTGGCAGAAGCTGGGACAAACACTCCGCTACATGGTGCTAGGGATTCGAACTGCTGAACTGCCGACCTTTCTGATTGACAAGCTCAGCGTCTTAGCTACTGAGCCACCGTTTCCCTATATTGATTGATTAGGAACCTCTATAAAATAAGCTCCTTAATTGTGGGTGATTTTGGCCAAATCCATCCCTATTTTCTTTACAAAGACTTGTCTATGACTTAAAAAAAAAAAATCTGTTGGAGCTTCCTTTACCTCATCCATTATGTAGACCAGTTCTTCCCAGATGGATTCCTTCCTCATAGGTTGGAACTACAAGTCCCAGAATACGCTAGAAAACATGTAGATGTTACCATACTGGGATAAATCTTCTTTAGATTAGCTGAAAGCGTTCTCCTTGCAAGTTTGCATATGTCTTTTGCCTAGCACGTAATTATATTTCTGTGCTTAAAAAAACACACACCCAAATGCCTGAAATTCTAGAAGAAGGATTTTCAAATTAACACGGTATCAGTTAAAAGCTTATTAAAAAGCAGAAATTTAAGGTAGGAATGCTATCCTAGTAAGATGAAAGTCTTGCCCCACAGCATTTAACTTTTTTCGACCCTTCTAGGCAAGAAGGAAACCAGTCAAAACCAGTCTTAGTATCAACAACTTCCAAAGCCCCCTAATAAAATGCCAACTCTACATCCCTGAGGCTGAGTCCTGTGAAATAAAAGGAATTTATTTAATTTCCAAAGATAAAACTAACAAATGATAGTTGCTTTCTTCTCATATACATACTTCACAGCTTGCAGTTTAAAATTGCTTTTAGGCAAAGGTGCAATTTATCCCACCGGCTTCTGTTTCGCTTGTACAGTACAGCACATACACGAACACTCACAAGAGGGAAAAAATAATAATAATACAATTCATCAACACTGAAGTACACAGACATCGGCTGTTTCTCTTAGTAAGAATGTGTTGGCTTGTTTAGAACAGAGAAAATACGTCTAGATATGACAAGAGCTAGTATATTACAAGCAAACAAGAGTGACCTCTGCATAGTTTATACAATTACGCTGCGGAAGTTGGTTTAAATTTGTCAACTCTTTCTTAGCTGGCCAGGTGGAAGGCTGATATCAGTTTCTCAAATGAGCAGTGGATATGTTTGCTACTGCATTTTCCCATAGTATTATTCAATTAAGTGTTGTGTGTGTATGTGTGTATGTGTGCTTACTGGCCCAAATAAAACTCAAGTCATGATGAGATGCTAGCTATAGTTTCTTGAAAACTTTTGGTGTCCACAATACATTCCTGTATCAAAATGACAAGGCTGAAAATAAATAGAGGGAAGAGGAGGAACACTAAAAGTAGAATGTAGTATGAGATGAAGGTCTTCAGAAAACACACAAGTCCTTTCCTCCTCCGTCATCTCTTCTGTCACTTTTCCCTCTTGATTCTTCTTTCATCCAGGGTACTGAGAAATGAGGACACTCACAGCAAACGAGGGGCTAAATATTGCACAAAGATACGCTGGGAACATGGAAACACCAGGATTTGATTTTGGATGGCAATATTATGGTTCAAAAATGTTGACCATCCATAGCGATCAACATGAACGTGCAATTTTGGAAAAAAAAGAAACTGATACTATAGTAACTGCGTAATGTAGCGTATCTCGGTTATTATGTGCATTGATGCTAACTGGAAAAGGATCTCAACATTAAATAAAATTAAAAAATCAACAAACCCTCAACATTAAATTAAAAACAATAACCCTGCTGAGCCACCAAATCATTCCTCATTGCACATTAGCCCACAAATAGTGCATTCGTCATATTGTCATTCGTTATAGGACCCCAAGAAATGATTACGAATATAAAAAAAAAATAACACCATAAAACTTACACTCCCTCAGAAATCCTTATCTCCCCTTTCATAACCAGAAGGGAAACAGACACTATTCAAGTGAGGGAGGACATGACAGTTGAAAGAAGAACACTGAAAAGGCCCACTATGTATCCCCCGGAAAAATCTAACTCTGAAATAGGGCATGCTTTCCCCAACAAACCACGATTGGTGCCCCTCCTAGAGTGCGCCACTGCAGTGCTTGGAACAATATGAACGTGCGTGTGTAAACCTTGCTCTTCCTGCTACTTCAATACTGGTATTAAATGTTGCACTAATTTCTCGGGAAGCCAAGTGTATTCTGCATTCCTTGTAACTCTTGAGGGAAGGCCAGGCCTTCTCCTTTCGATGGGGCGGCTGCCGAGGCTACATAATGTCACAGAGGTCTGAGGGGATATTGAAAGCGTTGGGTAAAACCCTCATTTTCAGAGTGCCGTCTGCGCCGCAGGAGAAAATGCGATTGCCCGGAGCCATTTCGATCTGCATGACTCCTGTACTCAGGTTGCGGAAAATGGATTGCTTAGCGTGTTCGTGTTTGAAGGAATGGATCAAACTGTAGCCGGTCAGTCTCCAGACCTAGGGTAAAAATGTTTTTGTTAAAAAGTAGACAGGCAGGAAAACCCGACAGTCAATATCCAGGAACTGACTTGTTTAACTATTGTGGAGTCCTTGGTGTCCAAGATCAACCAAGCTCAGAGAGGATCAAGGACTCTTCTCTGAGCTTGGTTGATCTTGGACACCAAGGACTCCACTGTTCAACCCTGAGCTAAAAATTTTCTCTTCTATTGCTTAACTGTTGTCTGATGAATGGATGAGCTGTGGTGGCGCAGTGGTTAGAATGCAGTATTGCAGGCTAATTCTGCTGACTGCCAGCAGTTCAATCCTCACTGGCTCAAGGTTGTGTCAGCCTTCCATCCTTCCAAGGTTGATAAAATGAGGACCCAGATTGTTGGGGCCAATGTTCTCTGTAAATTGCTTAGAGAGGGCTGTAAAGCCCTGTGAAGTGGTATATAAGTCTAAGTGCTGTTGTTATTGGTTCAGACCTTCCTTATAATTAGGAATCAAACTATCAAACTATCCACTATCAAACGGATGGAATAACAGAATTGGAAGGGACCTTGGAGGTCTTCTGGTCCAACTCTCTGCTAAAGCTGGAGACGCTAAATCAATCTGGACAAATAGCTGTCCAATCTTTTCTTAAAAGCCCGCTGTGATGGAGCACTCATAACTTCTGGAAGTAAATAATTCCACTAGTTAACTTCTTCTTGTCTTGCTTTCAGGTGCTTTGGAAAATAGTCTGACGCCATTCTTTGTGGTGGCCCCTTATATATTGGAACACGGGTATTATGTCACCCCTCGTCCTTCTTTTCATTCAACTACTCTTAATGTTAAGACCTTCTTCTCTGTGCCATCCCTTCAGGGACATGGAAGGGCCATCTTGGTCTTCTCAAAGCTCAACTTCACTCATTCCCTCCATCTCCCTTCCTAAGACTTGGCTTCCAGCCCTCAATCCCTCTTGTTGTCGTTCCTGGATTGGAAAAGTGGACAAACTCACCTTCACGTTCCCTTCTGCAGAACCTGTGCAGAAACATTCTTCTGAGGAGTCCAAGGCGAGGGCCTTGATTGCAGAATCATGTGCCTGAAATGTGTGAAGGGCTTGCCTTTGCCGAATGTCAAAGATGGAGATATGGCCTTTCCTGCCTCCGGAAATCAGCAGCTGATGTTTCGGTGCATACTGAAGCACTGTGGCGCCATGTTCATGACACGTGAAGGCTAAGAGGGAAGACAATCATCCAGAGGGTTCTTAGAAATGGTCCTAAGCCTCAACATGTCCCTCAGCTGAGTAATGTAAGAACAAGGGAAGTCAAGGAGATAGCAAATAGGTGGAACTTGTATAGCTGTATCAGCTTTTCCCATCCTGGTATCCTTCAGATATGTTGGAAAAACAATCTGCAGAATTGTCCCAAGGGTGCTCTACAAAAGGCAGCAGGTCTTTCTTGTTTTTGCTTGAAGACCTGTTTTGCTACTTCAGAACTGAAGAAGCTTCTTGGATAAGTGAAATGTCTTCAAGCAAAAAGAAGGAAGTCCAGTCGCCTTTTGAAGAAGCACCTTTGGAACAACTATGACCTGGATGACTGAGAATCTCCATCGACAATCTGCAGAACTCCCTAACTAGCATCTTGGTTCATCTAGTTCAGTGGGGGCTAACCTTTTTGGGCTCCTGTGCCAAAAATTGTGTGTGTGCTTGCCCCAGAAAGCAACACGCGCACAAGCCCTACCCCCTATGCATAAGAACGTAATTCCCCCCCACCGCTCCTTTACCTGCACTGCGTCTCCCAGCTGATTTTTGGCCCATTTTTGGCCTTTTTTGGCCTCCTAGAGACTTGAGGAAAGCTTCTGCAGGCTTTGCAAGCTGAAAAAATGGGCCTGTTTCGTCACTTCTGGTATTTCCAGAAATATAGGAAGTGACAAAACGGGCCTATTTTTCGGCCTGCAAAGGCTTTCCTCAAGCTTCTGGGAGGCCGAAAAAGGCCTCAAACGGGCCCAAAATCAGCTGGGAGGCACGCGCATGAGCAGTGAGGTGAGTTTGCCTGCGGCTCGTGTGCCAGCACAAATGGCTCTGTGTGCCACGCCTGCCATAGGTTCGGCATCATGGATATAGTCTGTGGGCAATTGTCCTAACATATCTGGTGGGCAGCATGTTGACACAATTTGATTGTGGGTTGACTGTGGGAATATAGATAATCTATATTCCTATTTTTCAAAGGTGTCTCCCAACAATCTATTTTTCTAAAGTCTACTTTGAAATGCATCTGGAGTGTACATCAGAGGCAATATTCATAGGATATGACTTGTCCAACCATTGTGTATGGATTAAACCCTAGTCATCTAGGTTCACACAATGTGCTAAACCATGATTCACCAACTAGAGCGGCAGGACTGACATAACACACATACAAGCAAGCCCACCTTATGGCTTAGGACAGGAGTCTTCAAACTTGGCAACTTTAAGACGTGTGGACTTCAACTCCCAGAATTCCCCAGCCAGCATAGTTTGGCTGAGGAATTCTAGGAGTAGAAATCCACAAGTTGTAAAGTTGCCATGTTTGTAGACTCCGGCTTAGAATGTCTTCTGAACCTGGTTACATTCAGAAAGCTATTCTATTTGCTAGAAGGTAGAAAAAAACAACAACCAACATTTGGAGGATGAGGAGTGCTTTCAGATGATTGAAATTACACAATTATTTAACCCATTGCTGTCTTCTAATGTTAGCTATGCCCAAATGCAAATTCCAGGCCAATCGAAGAGCAAGAAAAATGAACGATAAAACAATGGATTGAAAGCCCCCCACCCCCAGGTGACTGCAGTGGTAAAAGGAATGCATTCTGATACTCCGCATTTCTGTCTCAGGGTAAGCCTGCAAATTCAGGATTTGTTTTCTTTTTAAAAGAAAAGTTCAGACTGCAATTGAAAACCTGGAGCCCCCTTTCCTGCTTCTTCCCCCAAATTCCTTTGCATCTTCAGAAGAAGAAAAAAAAAATCCATCAACCACTTCTGTCAGGGACAGCTGGTTGCTCTCTTAACTTTTCATATTCTCTGGCCATGCACAGATTATGGGTCCTAGAAGCTATCTCCTCCTCCTCCACATTTACGCATGGCTTGGGCTCTTATCATGCTGATTAGCTGGTGTTTTGTCTGCTTCAGAGACAGGCAAATTCTGCCGACTCTCTTTCCAGATCTTTCCGAGCGGAGGCTGTGGGGCAGGAAGCAATGGCTCACTCAAGGAGAGGAAAGGAGAAGGGAGAGGTTGGTGAGTGCCAAGTTTTATAATGGAAGTTTTCAAACGGATCCGGTTGATTCGGGAGGGTTTATAGGCCACCAAACTTCTGAAGGAAGACTTTGGTTCTGCCTGTGAGAAACACACAGGATGGTTAAGGGAGCAGGATAGAAAGTGGGGGACTGGGAGTTCTAGTCCTGCCTTAGCCCTGAAAGACAGCTAAGTGACTTTGAGTCAATCACCAGGGGACTGGAAATTCTAATCCCACCTTAGCCATGAAAGCCACCTTTGGGCCAATCACCAGGAGACTGGGAGTTCTAGTTCCACCTTAGCCATGAAAGCCAGCTGAGGGACTTTGGGCCAATCACAAGATGACTAGGAGTTCTAGTTCCGTCTTAGCCATCAAAGCCAGCTGAGTAACTTTGGGCCAATCACAAGGCGACTAGGAGTTCTAGTTCCCCCTTTGCCATGAAAGCCAGCTGAGTAACTTTGGGACAACCATCAGGTGACTAGGAGTTCTAATTCCACCTTAGCCATGAAAGCCAGCTGAGGGACTTTGGGCCAATCACAAGGTGACTAGGAGTTCTAGTTCCGTCTTAGCCATGAAAGCCAGCTGAAGGACTTTGGGCCAATCACAAGGCGATTAGGAGTTCTAGTTCCCCCTTAGCCATGAAAGCCAGCTGAGTAACTTTGGGCCAACCATCAGGTGACTAGGAGTTCTAGTTCCACCTTAGCCATGAAAGCCAGCTGAGGGACTTTGGGCCAATCACAAGATGACTAGGAGTTCTAGTTCCGTCTTAGCCATGAAAGCCAGCTGAAGGACTTTGGGCCAATCACAAGGCGATTAGGAGTTCTAGTTCCCCCTTAGCCATGAAAGCCAGCTGAGTAACTTTGGGCCAACCATCAGGTGACTAGGAGTTCTAGTTCCACCTTAGCCATGAAAGCCAGCTGAGGGACTTTGGGCCAATCACAAGATGACTAGGAGTTCTAGTTCCGTCTTAGCCATCAAAGCCAGCTGAGGGACTTTGGGCCAACCATCAGGTGACTAGGAGTTCTAGTTCCACCTTAGCCATGAAAGCCAGCTGAGGGACTTTGGGCCAATCACAAGATGACTAGGAGTTCTAGTTCCACCTTAGCCATGAAGGAATGGAAAGCCAGCTGAGACTTTGGGCCAATCAGGCAGGTGACTAGGAGTTCTAGTTCCAGGAACTGACTTGTTTAGCCATTAAAGCCAGAGTCCTTGGTGTCCAAGATCAACCAAGCTCAGAGAGGATCAAGGACTCTTCTCTGAGCTTGGTTGATCTTGGACACTCCACTGTTCAACCCTGAGCTAAAATTTTTCTCTTCTATTGCTTAACTGTTGTCTGATGCATGGATGAGCTGTGGTGGCGCAGTGGTTAGAATGCAGTATTGCAGGCTAATTCTGCTGACTGCCAGCAGTTCAATCCTCACTGGCTCAAGGTTGTGTCAGCCTTCCATCCTTCCAAGGTTGATAAAATGAGGACCCAGATTGTTGGGGCCAATGTTCTCTGTAAATTGCTTAGAGAGGGCTGTAAAGCCCTGTGAAGTGGTATATAAGTCTAAGTGCTATTGTTATTGGTTCAGACCTTCCTTATAATTAGGAATCAAACTATCCACTATCAAACTAGCAGAATAACAGAATTGGAAGGGACCTTGGAGGTCTTCTGGTCCAACTCTCTGCTAAAGCTGGAGACACTAAATCAATCTGAACAAATAGCTGTCCAATCTTTTCTTAAAAGCCCGCTGTGATGGAGCACTCATAACTTCTGGAAGTAAATAATTCCACTAGTTAACTTCTTCTTGTCTTGCTTTCAGGTGCTTTGGAGAATAGTCTGACGCCGTTCTTTGTGGTGGCCCCTTATATATTGGAACACGGGTATTATGTCACCCCTCATCCTTCTTTTCATTCAACTACTCTTAATGTTAAGACCTTCTTCTCTGTGCCATCCCTTCAGGGACATGGAAGGGCCATCTTGGTCTTCTCAAAGCTTAACATCACTCATTCCCTCCATCTCCCTTCCTAAGACTTGGCTTCCAGCCCTCAATCCCTCTTGTTGTCGTTCCTGGATTGGAAAAGTGGACAAACTCACCTTCACGTTCCCTTCTGCAGAACCTGTGCAGAAACATTCTTCTGAGGAGTCTAAGGCAAGGGCCTTGATTGTAGAATCATGTGCCTGAAATGTGTGAAGGGCCTGCCTTTGCCGGATGTCAAAGATGGAGATATGGCCTTTCCTGCCCCCGGAAATCAGCAGCTGATGTTTCGGTGCATACTGAAGCACTGTGGCGCCATGTTCATGACACGTGAAGGCTAAGAGGGAAGACAATCATCCAGAGGGTTCTTAGAAATGGTCCTAAGCCTCAACATGTCCCTCAGCTGAGTAATGTAAGAACAAGGGAAGTCAGGGAGACAGCAAGTAGGTGGAACTTGTATATCTGTATCAGCTTTTCCCATCCTGGTATCCTTCAGATATGTTGGAAAAACAATCTGCAGAATTGTCCCAAGGGTGCTTCTACAAAAGGCAACAGGTCTTTCTTGTTTTTGCTTGAAGACCTGTTTTGCTACTTCAGAACTGAAGAAGCTTCTTGGATAAGTGAAATGTCTTCAAGCAAAAAGAAGGAAGTCCAGTTGCCTTTTGTAGAAGCATCTTTGGAACAACCATGACCTGGATGACTGAGAATCTCCATCGACAATCTGCAGAACTCCCTAACTAGCATCTTGGTTCATCTAGTTCAGTGGGGGCTAACCCTTTTGGGTTCCTGTGCCAAAAATTGGGTGTGTGCTTGCCCCAGAAAGCAACACGCGCACAAGCCCTACCCCCTATGCATAAGAACGTAATTTCCCTTACCTGCACTGCGTCTCCCAGCTGATTTTCCACCCATTTTCGGCATTTTTTGGCCTCCTAGAGACTTGAGGAAAGTTTCTGCAGGCTTTGCAAGCTGAAAAAATGGGCCTGTTTCGTCACTTCCGGTATTTCCGGAAATACCGGAAGTGACAAAACGGGCCTATTTTTCGGCCTGCAAAGGCTTTCCTCAAGCTTCTGGGAGGCCGAAAAAGGCCTCAAACGGGCCCAAAATCAGCTGGGAGGCACGCGCATGAGCAGTGAGGTGAGTTTGCCTGCGGCTCATGTGCCAGCACAAATGGCACTGTGTGTCACGCCTGCCATAGGTTTGGCATCATGGATATAGTCTGTGGGCAATTGTCCTAACATATCTGGTGGGCAGCATGTTGACACAATTTGATTGTGGGTTGACTGTGGGAATATAGATTTCAGCACTAAACAGTGCTGAAATCTATATTCCTATTTTTCAAAAGGTGTCTCCCAACAATCTATTTTTCTAAAGTCTACTTTGAAATGCATCTGGAGTGTACATCAGAGGCAATATTCATAGGATATGACTTGTCCAACCATTGTGTATGGATTAAACCCTAGTCATCTAGGTTCACACAATGTGCTAAACCATGATTCACCAACTAGAGCGGCAGGACTGACATAACACACATACAAGCAAGCCCACCTTATGGCTTAGGACAGGAGTCTTCAAACTTGGCAACTTTAAGACGTGTGGACTTCAACTCCCAGAATTCCCCAGCCAGCATGGTTTGGCTGAGGAATTCGAGGAGTTGAAATCCACAAGTTGTAAAGTTGCCATGTTTGTAGACTCCGGCTTAGAATGTCTTCTGAACCTGGTTACATTCAGAAAGCTATTCTATTTGCTAGGAGGTAGAAAAAAAAAATAGATAACCAACATTTGGAGGATGAGGAGTGCTTTCAGATGATTGAAATTACACAATTATTTAATCGATTGCTGTCTTCTAATGTTAGCTATGCCCAAATGCAAATTCCAGGCCAATCGAAGAGCAAGAAAAATGAACAATAAAACAATGGATTGAAAGCCCCCACCCCACGTGACTGCAGTGGTAAAAGGAATGCATTCTGATACTCCGCATTTCTGTCTCAGGGTAAGCCTGCAAATTCAGGATTTGTTTTCTTTTTAAAAGAAAAGTTCAGACTGCAATTGAAAACCCGGAGCCCCCTTTCCTGCTTCTTCCCCCAAATTCCTTTGCATCTTCAGAAGAAGAAGAAAAAAATCCATCAACCACTTCTGTCAGGGACAGCTGGTTGCTCTCTTAACTTTTCCTATTCTCTGGCCATGCACAGATTATGGGTCCTAGAAGCTATCTCCTCCTCCTCCACATTTACGCATGGCTTGGGCTCTTATCATGCTGATTAGCTGGTGTTTTGTCTGCTTCAGAGACAGGCAAATTCTGCCGACTCTCTTTCCAGATCTTTCCGAGCGGAGGCTTTGGGGCAGGAAGCAATGGCTCACTCAAGGAGAGGAAAGGAGAAGGGAGAGGTTGGTGAGTGCCAAGTTTTATAATGGAAGTTTTCAAACGGATCCGGTTGATTCGGGAGGGTTTATAGGCCACCAAACTTCTGAAGGAAGACTTTGGTTCTGCCTTGTGAGAAACACACAGGATGGTTAAGGGAGCAGGCTAGAAAGTGGGGGACTGGGAGTTCTAGTCCTGCCTTAGCCCTGAAAGACAGCTAAGTGACTGAGTCAATCACCAGGGGACTGGGAATTCTAATCCCACCTTAGCCATGAAAGCCACCTTTGGGACAATCACCAGGAGACTGGGAGTTCTAGTCCTGCCTTAGCAATGAAAGTTAGCTGAGTGACTTTGTGCCAATCACTAGGTGACTAGGAGTACTAGTTCCACCTTAGCCATGAAAGCCAGCTGAGGGACTTTGGGCCAATCACAAGGTGACCAAGAGTTCTAGTTCCACCTTGGCCATGAAAGCCAACTGAGTGACTTTGAGCCAATCATCAGGTGACTAGGAGTTCTAGTTCCACCTTAGCCATTAAAGCCAGCTGAGGGACTTTGGGCCAATCACAAGGTGACTAGGAGTTCTAGTTCCCCCTTAGCCATGAAAGAGTGACTTTGGGCCAGCCGTTCTCTCTCAGCCCAACTCACCTCACAGGGTTGCTGCTCTGGGGAAAACAGAGGAAGGATTATTAGGCATGTTCACCCCTTAAGTTATTTATAGAAACAATAAGGCTGGGATACATGGATGAAATAAACAAAATAAAGCTAAATAAAATAGGATTCCCCTTGAATCATTTTACTTACATCAAGATGTTTGGCAAGAAACCTACCATGTATGAGGTTGTTAGAGGATGACACCAAGGTGTCCCACAAGCACACATTTCTATAAAAGAAAACACACCCATGTAAGATCGTTAGTGCTCAACAGTCACTGAACCAGGAGCAGGTGGTTACTGGTTCACACCGGTTTGGGTGAACCGGGTGTTAATTTTATATCTGGTTCACCGAACTGGCAGTTGCAACGACTGGCTGGCCCTTCCCAGCCCCTCCCCTCTCCTCCGTGAAGTCTCCACACAGCCTATTTTGGATCCCAGGTAAGTGCAGGGCTCAGGGAGGGTGAAAAACGGGCCACCTGGAGGCTCCAGAAGGCTGAAAAATGGCCCTGTTTCTGGCCTCCAGAGGGCCTCAGGACACCAGGGAAGCCTCCAGAGTCCAGGGAGGGAGAAAACGCCTCCCCCAGGCCAGGCCCACGATGGCCACATCCACCCAGCAGAAAACCAGTTGCTAAATTTTTTTGAAGTTCACCCCTGCACCAAACCCACATGGGGTGACTGTCCCCGCCCGACTTGTTTTTCTGAACACACCGGTTGTCGTTGGACTGTCCAGATGTGGCCACTAGACTCGAAGAGGTAACGAAGGCGAAGTCACTTGTGGTTTTGCTGTGGCACTGCCAACTCTGTAAAAACAACAACACAAGAACAACACCCACAGACACGGTGCGTTCAGTGGTCGGGTACAAACCACACATCCTACATTCAGATGGTCCAGCCATCCCATCTTCTCAAGCCAAACAACTGGAACCCCCACGAGAGCTAACAATTGCCTATATATATATCTGTAACAGACGAACACAATACAGAAGCCTGATGGTGGCAGATGAGATTCTGCCGAAACGTTGCTACAACTTTAAAAGCACAACTACAATGATGTGGGAAAATACCCGAACAAAGCTGAATGCCATACATGTAAGTACCCGCGAAAACTTAAGAAAACATACACACATACATACATACATACATACATATATATATATACACATACACACATATACATATATATATTCCCAGCTGTAAAGCCCAGGGAATGAAAAAAGGAGCTTAATTAACACTCTCATTCATAATTATAATCTTTTTCTTGCAATCGCTAAGGGGAGAGAAATCTAATTAAAATATGACACTTGGAAAGGACAAGATGTTTCCCTCGTCTCTGTGTACCATCTAAAATGGATTTCAAGGATTAGAAATCAATGCACATTATTGGCCATCTGGAAGTTTTGCAGCTGATAGGATCCAAAAGTGGAGCGATGAAAGTCCAGAAAATAAATAAATAAATAAATAAAAAATAAGCAAGCAAACAAGCAAGCAATTTGGCGGGGAGGAGGCAGAAAAACACGGAAAATAATTTTCTGCCAATGTTGGGTGATTCGTTCCTTCCCTCCTCTGAATTTTTCCGAGGTTTTCCTTCTCTAGATCTTCTCAGCCCTATCAACAAGCTTTAACTTCTATCTATCTATCTATCTATCTATCTATCTATCTATCTATCTATCTATCTATCTATCTATCTATCTATCTTCCAGTAGTATTTCCCCCTTCTAGGCCAGATATAGCTCCCGAAATTGTCTTCTGATTTCCAAAAGTTCAACAAATGGACATTCTATCACAGGGATGGCTAACCTTTTCAGCACTGAGTGCCCAGGGGTGGGATACGACAGGGTTAACTACCAGTTCGTTTGGTCATTTACGAGGTTGGGTGATTTACGATGTGCTTCCTGCACGCTGCCGGCCTGAGCCTGTAAATCGTCATCAGCATGCCACGTGCAGAGAAGTAGCCTTTCAAAAAGCCCCTTTTCCCTGCTTTTTTAACTGCAGCGATGCCTCGCACGGCAGCTGAAGTTGAAAAATCAGGAAATAAAGGTCGGGTAAGAGCCCGGGCGGGCGGGTGGGCCAAAACATCAGCAGACATAGAACCGGTTCTATGTCTGCTGCTCTTCAGAGCTACCGGTTCTACAGAGGTGGACAGACCCAGTAGAAACCCACCCCTGTGAGTGCCCAAAGCACCTGCGTGCGCGCATCCCGAAAATGCAATGCGTGCGCATCTCCGTGCATGCGCCCTGTCCCTGCGCATGCACCCTCCCTCCACGCATGCACGTTCCCTGTGCATGCATGCAGGTCCTCTGTGCATGTCTCCTGCACATGCCCCCAGCCACCCCTCCCTCATACGCACAGCAGATACCCAAAGACCAGCTGGCTGGCGGGAGGTGTGCGTGCATGCATAGCAGAGCTGAGCTGGGATGACAGCTTGCATGCCCGCAGAAACGGCTCTGTATGCCACCTCTGGCACGCGTGCCATAGGTTCGCCATCATGGCTTTATCGGATGAGAAAGAATGGAATGACTTGAGGTCTCCCAAGAAGACACCAGAGCAATGTTTCTCAGCCTGGACAACTTTGTGATGGGTGGACTTCAACTCCCAGAATTCCTCAGCAAGCAAGCCGGTTAGGGGATTCTGGGATTTGAAGACCACAGGTCTCGAAGTTGCCAACACCGCACCAGACAGGTGCAATGCTTATAGACGTATATACTGTAAATATGCACGCACGTTTGACTAACAATTAGATTCTAATAGCTTGGAGAGCAAATGGGGGCTTTATATAGTTCTTATAGAGTGGGGTGGAACTAGAAAATTCAGACTCATTTAATACAAATTGCCCAGCAATCTTACTTTCCTAATCTGGCTGGATGTCCACTTCATCAGATGGGTTAATAAAGTAAGATTACTGAGCAATTTGTATTAAAGGAGCCTGATTTTCCAGCCCTTTCTCCTCTATTTTCTACGTGTCTCAATCGAAAGAGAGAAGCAGAATTTTTTTTTAAAAAAATGTGCAGATTTCTCCTGATTACTTACCAGATAGGGTTTGGGATTACTTGAAGTTTGGTTTACTTGCCAAATGCTTAAGAATCCTTCTCCGTCAGCCACCCCACACTGCAAGAGACAGATTTCATGCATTCGTGGCTCTGTAAGCATATGCTCCAAAAAGCCACTCATAAATGTTCATTTATCAAGAGTGATTTTACTTTTTTCGACCCCCTAATTGAAAGTTGGACCTAATTCAATCTAGTGATCATGTCCAACGTTTAGGGTTTCTGTCATTGAATACAAGGCTGAGTTCATCTTCTCAATTTTTGTCAGCTTTAAGACATGTGGTGGTGGAAGAGCTGCCCTGCTGGAAAATTCCCCCTTTCAGCTAAGAAAGAGAGAAATTTAACTACTGGTGGAGCACTGATGATGTAACCTAGTCAGATAATTAAATGCCTATAAGCAAACAACCCAGCTCCGAGAGCACCAAAGACCCCATAGTGTGCTTCACTGCTCTTTTACCTTCTCCTCTTCCTCCACTCCATTCTGCCACTCCCTTCTAACACTGATAGCAATAGCGCTTAGACTTATATACTGCTTTATAGTGCTTTACAGCCTTCTCTAAGCGACTTACAGACTCATCCTATTTGCCCCCAACAATTTGGGTTCACCTTTTACCCACCTGGGAAGTATGAAAGGCTGAGTTAACCGTGAGCCTGGTGGGATTTGAACTGCCAAACTGTAGGCAGCTGGCTGCAGTAGAAGTAGCTTGCAGTACTGCACTCTAACCACTGCGCCACAGAGGTTCCTGATGATGTTACATAGTTGGGTAATGAAACATCAGTTTGAAGGGTCTTGTGGTCTTCTTTACAATGGTTTTCCTAAAGACTAGAGTTACTTCCGATTTTGCCTAAAACTGCACTATAGTTCGCTTAATGGCCGTGTTCATTTAATGACCGCAGTCTTTCATTTTATATCTGTTTTATAAGGGAAAGCCCTTACCTTATTGCCCTGAGGATTGAAATACATTCTGGTCACCCTGGCGTTGCCTGCTTGACGGAAGCAAACCAGCTGCTGAGGCCTGGTCCATTCAAACATTCGGACGCTGCCATCCTGGGCTCCAGTAAGATCTGGAAAACCATCCCAAGTGCCCAAACAAGAAATTGTGATTAACACATCATAACAAAACAGAGAAACTGCCACAGAATAACAAGAGTTGGAAGGGACCTTAGAGGTCTCCTAGTCCAACCCCTTGATCAAACAGGAAACCCTGTAACATTTCAGGCAAATGAAATGAAAAGTGAAAAGGAAGGAGAAATGCAAAAACAGATCTCATGTCTAAGGCTCTTCTTTAAGTTGCTGTAATTAATTCAGCTGATATTCCACCTTTTCTCAAATTTAAAGTTTGATGCCAAGAAGTAGAAATAGTGAATTCTGCCTCTGGTTTTAGGTTTGATCCTTTCATCACCTCCCGACCTTATTTCCCCGTCATTCGGGCTGTCAGTCAGAAGAAGTACTTACAATATTGATGGAAGGGGTGAGATGTCATTCTCTTGACGTTGTTCAAATTCCGTTTGATGAGCTGCGTGCGAAAGCAATTAAATTCACCATCGGCTTGGTTGCTCAGAATAGCTCGCGTTTGTAACAAAAATAAAATGGTATGCCCTTACAATGTTTCATATTAAATCCCCAGTGTATATAAAAGTGAATCTTGGGGCCATTTGCTGCTAAGATATCCATGAAAGAAATGTTAAGGTTAGAAGAATCTGGTAATTTACTACCATCTAGTGGCTTAGTAAATGTACATCATGTATCAGCATTTTGCGGTCCTCATATAACAAGTTTACAGGATCGATGCTCCATCCATCCATCCATCCATCCATCCATCCATCCATCCATCCATCCATCCATCCATCTATCCATCCATCCATCATGTATGTATAATACAAAAATGTCCTAGACATTGGTATTTGAACATAGATCTTTTTAACAATTGTATTTTATTATGTTCTACTAATCTAGATGAAACGCTAGTATATATTGTTAGTCCATGTATGACATGCCATATGTTAAATAGATCGATATCTATCTATCATCTATCTATCTATCTATCTATCTATCTATCTATCTATCTATCTATCTATCTATCTATCTATCTATCTATCATCTTCTACTATGTGACCGGGCTTAGTTTTTGGGGAGGAAAACAAGGGGGAAAAAATTCTGCCTCTGCCTACCAGCACCCATCAGTATTCATCTGGCTAGCATCCTGTCAGTGTGTAAGAGAGTTTGAGGGCTGTTTGGAAACTGAAACAGTATTTGCTGTGTGAGCGAGAAGGAGACAGCCTGGGCGTGGCTTAACTCAACTGTTCTGTACTAAAGCTGTGTGTTGCTGTGAACCTAAAACCAAAACTGATACTCCTCTCCTCTGCTTGTGTTTTGCATTTGGAAGATATTTCTTTTCAGGTGGGGAGTGGGACTAGAACTCCTTAGCATCAGAGCGTGTTAATAACAATATACGATATACTAAGGCTCTGATGGTCATTTCGAAAAATCCTTTCTTAGTGAGCACCTAGAAACCAAGAGGAACATACGTGCCAAATTTCAATTTTGTAGGTTTTACAGTTCTGGAGGTTTTGTGATGATGCACGATGGTATTTCACTTTTATATATATAGATAAGTAACGCAAGGCAGCAAACACACACACACACACAAATACGTGGGTCACCCTATGTAACATTGTGGAGGGAAGATGAAGAGACAAAATATTTTATGGTATTAAAATGGGGAAGAATGTTCAAAGAGAAGTTACTTACTATACCAGCTCCGGTACTGGTTTGCCCGCTGCCCAACCACGGCATTGATGAAGTGGACAGATTCGAAACGTGCTGCATTTGAGCCATTGCAAAAGATGCAGCGCTGGGCTGTGTCAGCGTGGTGGTGGAGCCACGAAAGTCCACATCGTCTGAACTACCAAAAAAAAAGGTGAAAAACAGAATATTGGAATCTTACACGGCTAAGATTGAAAGAGTAGCAATTTCGAGCATTCAGAATCTTGGTGAGACTTCACTCACCTAAGCAATCTCTCAAAAATGGGCAATTTACGAAAAAACAAAGGACAGATGTTTAATTTGGACCAAAATTAAGGATTTTTTGGAAGGAGAACAGCCATAACAATAGTAGGACAAAGACACAATTTCAACATGGGATGGTACAGAACAGAAACGATTGGAAAGAGTCTATCTTTTGCCCTGTGAGATTTGTCTAAATCTTGTAAGAATTAAGAAGTTGGATCACAACTGGGTTAGGATCTCTGCTTAACCATGGCTTAGGAAGAACTGGGTTAGTTCTTTGTTGACCATGGTTAGGGAGAACTGGGTTAGATCTTTGTTGACCATGGGTTAGGGAGAACTGGGTTAGATCCTTGTTGACCATGGATTAGGGAGAACTGGGTTAGATCTTTGTTGACCATGGTTAAGGAGAATTGGGTTAGATCTTTGTTGACCATGGGTCAGGGAGAACTGGGTTAGATCTTTGTTGACCATGGGTTAGGGAGAACTGGGTTAGATCTTTGTTGATTATGGGTTAGGGAGAACTGGGTTAGATCTTTGTTGATTATGGGTTAGGAAGAACTGGTTTAGATCCTTATTGACCATGGGTCAGGGAGAACTGGGTTAGATCTTTGTTGATTATGGGTTAGGAAGAACTGGCTTAGATCCTTATTGATCATGGGTTAGGGAGAACTGGGTTAGATCTTTGTTGATTATGGGTTAGGAAGAACTGGGTTAGATCTTTATTAACCATGGGTCAGGGAGAACTGGGTTAGATCTTTGTTGATTATGGGTTAGGAAGAACTGGGTAGATCCTTACTGACTATGGGTCAGTGAGAACTGGGTTACATCTTTGTACTGATGAGCTGACCAATAGGCCAAGCTACCCTTTTGGATTGGCCAAAGGAAGGGGAGGCTTTCCCTTGAGGCCCATGAAAAAAGGGAGATGGATTTATACATAACAACATCAATAAAAACGGGTGAGAGTATCAAACCTTTTCGATTCCCTGTCAAACTCTTCTCCAATCCATATGTACGGCTGTGCGGCCAAGAGAGCAGACACGTCCAGTTCTTGCACGTCATGGGTGGAAGCTAAAACGATCTCATTGATGTTTGCCTGCACAAGACCCCATTTTCCCCCCCAGGCCAAAGCTTAGGTGTTAGAGGCCTTGAGTCAAGCCAAAGGTTAATGCAACAAAGGCAGCCGTGGCTTCAGCGGGCCTTACCTTATTCACCGCAAACGCGAGGATCATATCCGATTCCTTGTGTATGATTTTGGCTCTTCCTCCTGGGTAGCCAAGTTCTGCCTCCACCTGGAAATTATGGGTTAGGAAGAACTGGGTTAGATCCTTGTTGACCTTGGGTTAGGGAAAACTCGGTTAGACCTTTGTTGACCATGGGTTAAGGAGAACTGGGTTAGATCCTTGTTGACCATGGGTTAGGGAGAACTGGGTTAAATCTTTGTTGATTATGGGTTAGGAAGAACTGGGTTAGATCTTTGTTGATTATGGGTTAGGAAGAACTGGGTTAGATCCTTATTGACCATGGGTTAGGGAGAACTAGGTTAGATCTTTGTTGACTATGGGTTAAGGAGAACTGGGTTAGATCCTTGTTGACCATGGGTTGGGAGAACTAGGTTAGATCTTTGTTGACCATGGGTTAAGGAGAAAAAAAAAGGGAAGCCCCTTTTGCAACAGGTGCATTGAAACAGGTCACAGAAGTGAGTAAACACCCATGAGAGAAGCCTTTAAGTAAGAGAAGCCCAGCAATTATGGCTCTTTTTTTATGTGTCTTTCCAAGGAAATTTTCAGATGCTCCAGTGTGAAGCTGGCATGCAGAGGTGGGATAACCACCTGTCTGAAACAGTTCAGGGTTTCCTGACTGAGATTGAGCAGGGGGAGTTAGACCAGAGGTCCCTTCTAGACTTCTGTTATTCTGCAAGGATTCTGCTATTCCGTCTAAGATTTGGTCCTTGGTTTTCACGTGGTCCCACTTGCATTGCCTCCAACGGTTAGTAGAAAGAGTTAAAACGTCTGGGAGAGAATCTCAGTGCGCTTGTTAATTTTGCATTAGGAAAAGGAAGGCAGGAAAGCAAGCTACAGTATAGTTTCCTTTTTCTTTTTAACTATAGTAAAGATTTAGGGAGATGGGATAATACCTTGGCTTTGCCATCTTCTGCTGGGCTGCTCTGTTTTGGGACATGCTCCTTGCTGTCTTCTACAGACTACACAACAGCATAGATGAACAACACATGCACAAAACACACATGTATATAAAAAGGAAAAAAAAATCAAAAACCTTCCATGCAGTGGTGAAGTGGACATCTTCATTTATTTATTTGTGTGTTTTTTTTCTTCCAATCCCGCCTTTATTCCTTTCATAGGTAACTCAAGAGGGTCGGCCTAATTATTTTTAATGAAACTACTACACTCAAGCCCTTTTCCTATTTTATAATCTATCAGGGATGACCCAGGATACAGCTGCATTATGGCCAAAATATTTGGAGGGCAAAAGTGAAATATTTTGCCTTAAACAAAATTAAAACGAGTAGCAATTGATATAAATAAAAGTAACATAAAGTGTCCCTGGAAAAACAGAACTTAATACTTGGATTTCTTTCACTAACCTCACTTTGCTTTCTCTTCTTGGTGAACGTGTATCGAATGAAAGTATCTTGCAATAATTCTTGTTTCACCAGAAAATGCCACAATCTCTTAGCTGGCAATGCTGAGTAATCTTTTG
Organism: Pseudonaja textilis; assembly: GCF_049901715.1. Taxonomy (NCBI): domain Eukaryota; kingdom Metazoa; phylum Chordata; class Lepidosauria; order Squamata; family Elapidae; genus Pseudonaja; species Pseudonaja textilis. Next base: position 14,814,709 of record NC_142002.1, on the reverse strand, counting down.
ATCTATGCGGTGGTGGAAAAAAAAGGAAGGTATTTTATTTCTTTAATCATGTCAAGAACGGATAGAATCAGAACAGTGTTACAAATAGTCACAGATTCTTAAAATGGATCGCCTTTTATTTTTTTGCTGTACAAAAAAAAAATACTGTTTCCTCTTCGGAAATCTCATTTAAGAAGCTGACATCTGCTGTTAAGAAGCATGAATTTAATTCCCTGGAAATAATTAGGTTTAAAACTCAGAATCCTGGCTGCACAAGATCGAGAAGGTTGTTGTTTTCAAAAATGATCAAAGTTGATAAGTACATTCTAAGCATTCCCAGAATAGGGTTTTCAGGAAAAAATGACTTTAACGAGCTGTACTCGTTAAATAATGTCTCAGCATCTGATAGTAAAAGAATTAAGTTACTGTAAGTTGAGTGTTAAAATTTTCTTGGCAAGTGAGGTCAATGTTCCCAGATCTGGTACCTTCCTAATGAGACCACCCCTATTTCTCACTGAATGGTCAAAAGCCATCCTAATTGACCACAGTGATCAAAGGCCATGCTGATTGGAATTCCAGAAGCATCCAAAGGTGCTTTTCCAAAAAACAAATAGATTTTTTTTGGTTTTTCCTCTGAAAACATTTCCCTTCTCATCCAAGAAGCTTCTTCCATTCAGTTCTTCGAAGAACGGAAGCTTCTTGGATGACAAGTAAAATGTTTTCAAAGGAACAAAAAAAAAATCAAGAAAGTCCAGTTGCATTTTGGAAAAGCGCCTTTGGGACAACCCTGGATGGTTCAGACTCTCCACAGACATTCCAGAAACTGCGTCTCTAATTCATCTGGAGAAGAATGGTTGGAGGACATGGATTCTCATCAAAGCTTAGAACAGATTCCTCCTGTAAGTCCCTTCCAGTTGTGCTAAGAAAATGGTCCTAGCCAGCTTGGCCAGGAAATCTGGAACTTGGTAGTCCAGGAACAGCTGGAAGATCAACCTCCTCTTTTAAAATAGCGCCTTTCTTACTTAAACGGTGTGTTTTCAGGATCAACCATTGCTTTGATTCGGGCCGCAGCTGCGCCGGCTCCCATCCCATGTTCAGGAAAACAAGTATTGATGTAATCTGGTGGGGGACCTTCAAAGCGATCCATTCTGTCTTGTAGGATCTGTTCCCAATTCTCCAGATTTTTAATCACAGCGGTACCCAGAGGTGATGTGACGGGAAGTTCTGAAATAGGAACATATGTTTGTGGTTTGTTTAATCCCAAACAAAACACACACGCGTTTCTGGACACCTCTGTTTAAGGAAGATTCAAATTCCCAAACATCTCTGCTTTGCTTTATTTATTTAAGATATTTATATTGCCATCTAAATTATAGGGAGCATCTTCTCTGTGTTGTGGTTCGCTCGCAGCCTGTGCAGACAGCAGCGGAATTGGACAGTGGGGAAGAACCAGTCAGGAAATCTGGAGAGGACTCAGAGGAGGGTCCTGCATCCAATGCAGAGATGGGGCCAGGACCGTCTGGGAGTGGGGTGCTGCCTGCGGAGCCTTTGGAGTCTGGCAGCAGCGAGGCAGAGGACACAGGGGAGCCTGTTCCCAGTGTGTGTATGCACAGAGCTGCTAGAAGGCAAGAGCAGCTGAAACAAAAGGGGCGACTTGGGAGTAAGGCTTGGAGATGATTGCCCCTCCCCTAAGGTATAAAGGACAGGCAAAGGTAGAGAAACCTTTGCAGGAAGCAAAGTCATTTGTTGTGTTTGGATTAATCCTTGAAGCTCTGTGTGGACTTTGTATTTTGGTTGGTTTTTTTTATAATTCATTTGGCACTCTAGTTGTTGGCAGCAATTCAACGGAAAGAAAGGTGTTTGCTTATCTCGAGGGACTGTTTGGGACTCATTACCGGCTGGGAATGAACATAATTCCCAGTACTGAAATGAAACCAGAATAGTTTTAACTAAGCGTGTGCTTAATTACGGTCTCGGGAAGTCTTGATCAGAACACTCTGCTATTTTGTGTTTGTTTTGCAATTTAATCTGGTCTTCAAAATGGCCTCCTGAATGGGGAAGAGTACAATTTGTGACGAGAATAAATTAGACACATTCCATGAATTCATTATTTTTTAATTTGTTGGGTTGAAAGATACAAAGCAAGTCCATCTGATCATGAAAAGATGAATGCAACTCACCAGATAGTTCTAAGCCGGTAATGGGGAAAAAGTTCTTAATATTGTTCAGTGCAAGTTTGACCATTGCCAAATGGATGAGAGCCCAGCTGCAGAAAAGAGGAAATTTAAATGTTTATGCCGTGAAAGGGGGAAAAAAATAAGATTTATACTGTGTTCAACTTTTATCATCCAAGCATATTTAAAAAAAAATAATAAGAGGAAAGGAATATGTTGAATATATTGAATATTATGGCTACTTGCTCAAAGGTTATGTTTTATTTTTGGATGTTCCATCTTTTACAAGCTAATTCAAGTCCTAACTTTATATACTAGGCTTTTCCAAAGTTGTATAGCTGTATAGACTTCAATTCCCAGAATTCTAGTGTGTCCACTGCTGAGAATTCTGGGAGTTAGTCCTTATCTTTGGAGAGTCCCCAGGATAGGGAATATTTACTGCACCTGTTATTTGGAAAGTAGGTCCCACTTTATTTACTTAAATAACTGCAATCTACCTCTATTTAATGGAGACTTTCTCCTAGGTGAATATCCATTGCATATAGCTATACAATAGAGAGTTTGTATATAACACCAAATTGCATAGAAGGATCAAAAGGATGCGCTCATTTCACTGCATCTTAGCTAAAAATTCAGCCTTTTTTAAAAAAAAAACAACAAACACCCTCCATAACTTTGAGAACTGCTTATAAGTCTCTTTGTTCAATGCTATTATAACTCTGAATGGTTGAACAAGTGATTGATAATCAAGGACTATCTGTACTTGAACTTTCCAACCCCGCCTACAAAACGTCAAACAAATTTGCTAGATGATTCAACTCTGGGACACCTCCAACATTTCCCAGAAAACCAGTGAATCTTGGGAAATTTTGGCTTGGAAAATATGTCTGTTTATTCATTTGAATGAATGATGGTCTTCAATCATTCATTCAAATGATGTGTTTCCAACTCCTACCACCAAGTGCCAAGACAACACAACAGTGGGCTAGAATTACAAGTGTCAAGGCAACACAACCATGGGCTAGAACGACAGGCGCATGTAGGCTTTGGGTGAGCTTCTAAATGCTCCAGCTTGGTAGTTTGCTACCTGTATGAATTGGCATCCTTGTGCTCCTGAAGCTGCGCATCAGAGAGGAAAGCATCCTCGTCTTCATCCTCGCTATGGATGCTTTCATCAGAATCGTACATCACCCCACTGTCTGAAAAAGGAAGGAAGGGCTGTAAAGGAAGGACAAAGAGAGAGGTTTCAAGACTTGCACTTCCAGAACTCATCCGCACAAATGAAGTTGCTTCATTTCAGAGACACAGGAGGACTTCAGATGTCATTAAAAAAAAAAGTGCCCTTGTGGGAAGAGATGTTCAACATCAGAGGAGGTAACTTAGGAGATAATGGACTCTCCTTCAGGGGCTGGATGATGATGAGGAGATGCCATTCATCATAATTCCTACATTAAAAAAGGGGTTAGATGATCTCGGGATCCTTCTAACTCTTCCCTTTTAGGATTCTATGAAAAGGATCAGAAGGGATTCCCAGAATTGAACCGGACCTACTTCTTGGGAAGAGTAGAAGAGAAGAGCAACAATGATAATTAGGAGATTGGAGGCTAAAACATATGAAGAATGGTTGAAAGGAATTGGATATGTCTAGTTGGATGAAAAGAAGGACAAGGAGTGACATGATAGCAGGGTTCCAATAATCTAAGGGGCTGCCACAAAGGAGGGAGGGTCAACCTATTCTCCAAAGCACTGGAGGCGAGACAGGAAGCAATGGATGGAAACTAATCAAGGAGTAGACAAGATGGACAAGAGGTCAAATCAAGGGGAGAAGCAACTGGGAATTAAGGAGAAACTTCCTAACAGTGAGGACAATTAACCAGTGGAACAGTTTGCCTTCAGAAGTTATGGGTGCTTCATCACTGGAGGTTTTTAAGAAGAGACTGGACAGCTATTTGTCTGAAATAGTATAGGTTCTTCTGCTTGAGTAGGGGGCTCGACTAGAAGACCTCCAAGGTCCCTTCCAGCTCTATTCTGATTGATTGACTGATTGCTATAGGGTTTCCTACTTGAACAGAGGATTGGAGTAGAAGACCTTCAAGATGTCTTCCCACTTTTGGTCTTCTGATGTTCAGGGGTAGCTTACCTTAGCCACAAAATAATCTAACATGCTGAGTTCTGGAGGGATGAATTTTTCTTTGTAAGAAGGTCTTTCTGCAGGGACTGGGGGAGGGACCACACTCTCTTTGACGGGTCTTCCAGGCACCAGCATTCTCATGTTGAATCTCCGCCGATGCTTGTCTGTCTCTTCTGAAGGGACTGGAGGAGCTAAGCCGAGAGAGAGAGAGAGAGAGAGAGAGAGAGAGAGAGAGAGAGAGAGAGAGAGGGAGAGAGTTGAAAGAAATACACGGATTCATGATAAGGACAAATTGGCACATTCATCATTGATTCCATAGTGTCAATTTCAGTCTTCAAAAAGAGAGCACATCATACCAGTTGTAGAGGTGCAAATATAGGAAGATCACATGGAAACTACACTTAGAATTTAAAAACAACAACAGATTCTGGTAATCTTCAGGAACAGCCTATGAATGAGGTTCACCAGATTCCTGGAAGCTGTGGGTTATTCTTGCAAACGTAATCTTTTGAAAATAATCAATACTTGTTCATTGTCAACCACGCAAAGTGGAATCTTTTCAGAAGAATTAACAAGGCAGCGCTGAAGATTACTCTTATTTTACTGCAAACACGCTCAAATTTCAACAATACAGATCTATCTACATCGGATCTACCTATCTAATGCAAACTACTAGCAAGTTGATCAAATATTGTCAAATCTCAGTCAAAACAGGATTAAAAAGAATCCCTTCAGCAAGAAATTTTTTTTTAAAAAAGGCAGAATTTCCTCCTGATTACCTCAAGTGCAAAACATTCTTATTCTGAAGTTTGTTTTTTCATCTCTTTTTAAAAGAACTGTATGAGCAGGGGCAGGTTGAAATATTTCTTCATCAAAATAAAGATTCAATGGGTTCTCTCTCATGGGAATACCTTGTAAAGCTCAGTGGTAAAATAGTTTAAAATGCAAAGATAAAAATTGATGTGTGATTTTAGAGGTCTGTTCTTAAATGTGACAAAGTAGGTGATCTAATGCAAATTTATCCTCATATAGTATTGTATCCTAGAAACTTATTTCTTGAACAGATTGTATAGGCTATTGGTCTTCTACAAGCCAAGAAATTTTGATTTAAGATATTGGAGATGGAACAGATCAACAGCCCAGTTTTATCCTCACATTGTTTATAAGGCTGTTCTTTGCTGCATACAATATTTGACAACATTTGACTACACTACAAGCTGCCTAAAACTTGATTGAACAAGTTTCATTCTTCACACGAGTAGGATTAGACTACATGGCAATCCCACACAGACCTTCCATAGTGTCCTGTGTCTCACCAGAAACTGGATCGGCTACTGGATTTAAAGAAATGTTAGAGGTGAAAAACAAAACAAAATAATGTAGAAATTAGAAGAAAAGGAAGCAGTGGAATATAATTTAGAAGCTAGCTTTTAAAACACTGTTTTAGAAAAGTGAACAAGGTCTAATCCAGGGGTGGGATTCTACCAGTTCGCACCTATTCACTAGAACCGGTTGTTAACATTCTAAGCAGTTCGGAGAACCGGTTGTTAGAAGAAATTACTGGACTAATCCTGTACGGAAGGCAGGAAGGAAACATTCTGGTGTTGCTTACAGAAACTGCCTCTCCATTAACCCTTATTACATTCTTGGCAGGACTAGACTTCCTGTCTCAGGAATGTCTCTGGAGTTTTTTTCCCCTCCTTTGCTGGTACTTTGCTTGTGTGGAGTGACCGTTCAAAGTTACAATGGCACTGAAAAAAGTGACTTATGACCATTTTGCACACTTACGACTGTAGCAGCATCCCCACAGTCATGAGAGGCCAGGCGAGGAGATCTGTGCCTTGATGTGAGTGATATCGAGTTGGCCACATCCAGCCAGTCACATGACCACCAAACCATGCCCACCAACTAAGCCATGCCCACAGAACCGGTTGTTAAAAAATTTGAATCCCACCCCTGGTCTAATTGTATGTCAGGATTTGCTAACCCACTCTAATTCTAATCTAATCCCAATTCTAATGTCTAGATTAACTCTGGAGGGAAGAAAAATCTAGACAACATGACACCCCAAATTGTTTCTTAAAAAAGAAAGGATAGAAAAATAACACACAGTCCCTATTATGGTTCATAAAAGGTAAAAAGGTTCCCCTCGCACATACATGCTAGTCGTTTCCGGCTCTGTGGTCATGTGGCCAGCATGATTAAATGCCTTCAAAGGCGCACGAAACGTTGTTACCTTCCCTGTTTTTTCTACTTGCATATTTTTTACATGCTTTTGAACTGTTAGATTTGCAGAAGCTGTGACAAGTAATGGGAGCTCACTCTGTTACACGGCGCTAGGGATTCGAACCACCGAACTGCCGACCTTTTGGATCGACAAGGTCAGCGTCTTAGCCACTGAGCCACCGTGTCCCTGTTATAGTTCAAAAAAAATCTCCAATTATGAAAAAAGAAGACAGAATAACAGATCAAGGAGAACAGGTGATGCATCTCAGACCAAAGGGAAAGATTAAAACCCATGCAACAGATCCAGGACTGGACCTGTTTTTAGAGGAGGATAAAGCACACGCCCACCAGCACACGTCTTCCTCACCATCCTGCTGCAGCAGAGAGCAACTATCACAGCCAGCAGTGGTTTGGTTGATGCCTGATAAAGCTGTGTGGTGAGGCAACTGTGAATTGCCAAAGGGCGTTATGGTTTCTGCATTGGTCGTTAAGTGTGGCGGTTTATCTGAATTGAACAGATTAGAAGAGGAGTGGTTTTCACGGTCTGTGGAATGGAACCATGTATGTTTGCGTTGTGATAGTGGGCAGAAAACAGGGATGTTTGGTTAAAAAAAACTTAAGCTCTCTCTTCCTTCGCAATAAATAAACCTCCAACTCTCTCTCAATGTAAGAAAGTTTAGTTTAGTTTACTTTCTTGTTATTGAGCCTCGTACAATGAAATCAAACACCATCTTCAGTGCACATCATGACCATGAAAATAAACACAAACACATATCCTTCACACTCCACACATCGAACTGAAAACCCCCAACACCGCACCAACACTGCACTATACAGTACAATTCAAGAGAGTTAGTGCCCTGGGATAGAAGCTGTTTTTCAGCCTATTTGTCCTTGTTTTTATTATCCTGCACCATCTGCCAGATGGTAATAATTCAAAAAAAGGGTTCCCAGGATGAGGTGGATCTTTGAGAATGTTTTGAACTTTCTTAAGGCAGCGGGAGCTATAAAGCTCTTTCAAAGAGGGGAGAGGGCAACCCATGATCTTCTGGGCAATGACATTAACCCTCTGGAGCGCTGTCCTATCTGCCACTGTGTAATTGGCAAACCCTACACATGTGTAGTAAGTTAAGATACTCTCTATGGTGCAGAAGCAGAAAGTCACCAGCAGTTTTTCATTCAGTTGTTGTTTCCTTAAAAGTCTCAGGTAGTCTAATCTTTCCTGGGCCCTTTTGACCAGGGCTGCAATGTGAGCACCCCAAGTCAGGTCCTCTTTTATGGTAACACCCAGAAACTTAAATCTGGCCACTTGTTCCACTCGGTCTCCATTGATAACCAAGGGCTGGATGTCTGATCTATTCCTTCTATAGTCCACTATAAACTCCTTGGTCTTATTGGTGTTGAAGATCAAGTTATTGTCTCCACCCCACGAAAGCAACCGGTCCACCTCATCTCGGTAGACTTATCCATCCTGGAGATGAGTCCCACCAAAAAAGCCATTGTTTAAGTGCTGGCTCTTTTGTCCTGCTCTTGTCACATGTTTAGACAGGTAATATTGAAATGAAACCACGGTGTGATTTGTCTAATGTGGTTTGAGATGCTGTGGCTTGCTTAGAACCCACACAAGGCAGCTGTCAGGATTCCAGCAATCATGATTCTAATGAAATCATGATTCTTGAGCCAACTTCAAAAAACTTCAAAGGATTTATTAGAGGCGACATACTGGCACTGCCCTATATGCAGCCAACTCTGGCATATGTAATTTACAGTCATCTGTGATCTTGTTTCCCCCCTCCCCCCATCTCATAAACCAGTTTCTCCAATTGAGCACGTTCACTGGCTGAGTGTCATCATTCACGTTCTACAATTAAATATATATGCGAGCAAAAACTCTGGTATTTTAGTTACAATCTTTTAAAGATAAGAGTTGGAATGTACTTTCGCCTTCAAACTGCTGCACTGCTCTTCCAGATCTCCATCCTCTCCACCCCCCCTACTTTTTAATGGCAACTACTAAAACAGGCATAGGAATGTTTTATGAGTTGACAGCCAACAGAGCTTAGCAGAAGGTCAGTTGAAGGTCCAACCCACCAGACTTCCAACTCAACATCTTCTGAGGTTCTACCAACTTCTGCTTTATGAACTGTTGCTTATTGCTAGACGGCCTAGAAACTTACAAAAATGTTATGTATACTCCATATTCAGTACTTCTGACAGTAGTTAAAACCTCTCTTGAGCATAAGCTGTTGACAACACAATTGTGTTCTCATTCCTCCAATTTTTCCCCATAAAAACAAGAATTGGGGGTAGGGCCAAAGTTCCTTAGTGAGCTTCCATGGCTAAGGTGGACTTCAACCAGGATCTCCCTGCTCCTAGTCTCACCCCTACATCAGTTCTCCATAGACCTTCAATTTCCCGCTGTCTTCTTCCAAGAGGTTTTTTTCCAACTCTAGACCCGCTCATGGTCTTCCTGTTAGTGTTCTCTTGTCCAAGTTTGAATGAAATCTAACCCCGATTTATGCCTGCCAGCACACTGCAGACTACGAGGAAGAGACACTATGAAGTGAAATTCATCCACCTCAAAAAAAAGTGCATTAATGTAATTTTTTCAATAGGCCTTTTGAAAACCACCTCTTTAAATCTCGGCATAGGAAAGATGTAATTTAATCTTGGGGAAAGAGCCTTGGGGAGGCAGAAAACTCAACCTTGATTTCAGGACTAGGTAGGCATCCATTCTGATTGTGAGAACTTCTCCTTAATCCTTGGAAGAGTTACCTGGAATATTTTCTGATTGCCGCCTGGGTTTAACCACAAGTTTCACGCCTCCTCCAAAGATGGCTGCCCACATTCGATTGTTCAGAGGATGTGCTGCCAGCCGGAATAATTCATTGGAAGCATTTATCGCCAGAGCATGGATGAGAAGACTCAAATACACGGCCACCACAGCTTCACAAAGCAAGATGTTTAACTTTGGCTGATCCTCATCTTGGGCTGAATTTAAGAGATTGAGGAGGGAGCTTACACCTGGGAAAAGAAAACAGTGAGCTGGTGATGGGCACCATCTAGACCAGGGGTCGGCAACCTCAAACACTCAAAGAGCCACAAAGGTCCTAACCGGATGCCTCCCGTTCAATTCTGGAGCTGACCAGAAGTCCGTTTCTCCCACCATAGAGTCTTCCAGTGCAGCATCCTTTTTCCTCTGCCAACCGGAAGTCCAGTTTCCCCACCATAGAGTCTCCTAGCAGGGCGTCCTTTTTCCTTTACCTGTCCTCACTGAAAGCCCTATCAATTGTGGAGATGACCAGCAACCGGCAGCAGAGGGATGAAAGAGCCACATTCACATTCACCGTGAATGATTTGCCATGGGCCAACTTGTCATGGGACAATTTAACAATTCAATTTAATTATTTTAAACAAATAAAAAGTTATTTTAATTTTTGTCGTTCACATATCAGTTTGTCCTTCCTTTTGCATCTTTTCTTTAATGATTCTATTCCACCATTTCTTTGATATTACTGCTAACTTTTGTCCCATGGCAAGTTGACTATGGCAAGTTGGCTGAGTTGGCCATGGTGAGTTGGCCATGATGAGTTGGTGGATTATCGTAGACCCTCATCTAAAGGTGGCTTCTTCTGCCTGGATTAGTCTGCAAGGCCAGCCACAGGACCTCATTAAAGCATTGTTCAAAATCTCAACCTATCAAAAGAAGGACTTTTAAACACATGCTTCATGTACTCAAAAAAATGAGTGAGCTAAATTTAGGGAAGAAAGGTTAACAATCCTTTTCAAAATTAGAATAGAATAGAATCTTGAAGGGATCTTCGAGGTCTTCTAGTCCAGCCCCTTGTTCATGTAGGAGAACCTATACTATTTCAGATAAGCGGCTGTCTAGTTTCTTCTTAAAAACCTCCAGTGATGGAGCGCACCCACGATTTCTGGGTGCAAGCTGTGCCTACTGGTTAATTGTCCTCACGGTTAGGAAGGTTCTCCTTAATTCCAGGTTGCTTAATAGCTTTCTAGAAGCTCAGAGCAGATCAGTTAGCAATCAATTAGATTGCTTCTAAGCAATCAAGAAGATAAGCATAAGGGCAGGCAACACAATTCCAAAACAGAACTTGCCTGATTCAGCCGTTATTGGAAAAGTTCTGAGATTAAAATGGTACCAGTGCAGCTCAAAATCCTCGTTTTCAGAGTGAAATCTAACTAGCATGACAGTTGTATGGAGATGTTGACATGGGCAACTTTTCTTACCAGGCCACTGGGCAGGCAGTGAATTTGGCGTGACGTGTTCTTCGATGCTCTCTGTCCTCAGACGCCGACGGTCGCTTAACAGCAGTCCTTGGTAAGCCATTCCTGTGAACTGATTTGTTTCTGTCTGACTGCTAAGAAGAAGTTTTAATTTTTTCTTCACCTCAGAATAGAAAATCTTACACCAAAGCAAAATTGGCAAATTAGTGGCAGGGTGCAGGTCAGGGTGGGAAGCATAAAAACTCGTGAGCCAAAAGCTCTAGAATGGCCTAAATAAGATAACACACACACATACACACACACACTATAAGCAGCTTTTCAATGCGTATTTCTGCAAACAAAAGCAGGTGAAACAGACTGGGCTCCGTTGATTTATTGACCAGGATGCTGCAATGCTTCGATTGGATGATTCTATTCAGGGGTGATTTGATTGCAACATCCTGTGAGTCCTTGCAAATAGTTCCAACCAAGAAACCAAGGTTATCAATAGCAATACTACTTTTATTACAGGCAATCCTTGACTTATGGCCACAATTGGGATCAGAACCTCCGATGCTAAGCAGGGCAGTTGTTAAATGAGTTCTGCCTGCTTGGAAGGTAAAAAAAAAAAATGGTGATCACATGACCTCCCCAATAGATGCCAAACTCCTGAATTTCAATCATGCGACAATGGGGAATGCTGTGATGGACATAAGTGCAAGGACTGGTTGTAAGTCTCTTGTTTTCAGTGAGTTTGAACCATTGCTAAGTGAATGGTTGTAGATTGAGGACTACCTGGGTTACAGTAGCAAAATCTAATAATTCTGACTGCACCTGTCCTTGCCTTTGCGTTCAAGAGGAGCAGGAAGGGTGAAATGCAACATGCTTTCTCAAAAGTACACAACTGCTTTGGACTCAGTTTTCACTTATCTAACCTTTGTTTTCATTGCAGTTCTTGTTCCTGTTCCTCAAGGTTATTCCTAGAGACCCTTGCATATCCTTTGAGCCACACCTTTACCTCCATCAAGCACATGCCTTCTAATTATCTGAGCCGCAGTGGCGTAGTGGCGCAGTGGTTAGAGTGCGGTACTGCAGGCTACTTCTGCTGACTGTTGGTTGCCTGCAATTTGGCAGTTCAAATCCCACTGGGCTCAAGGTTGACTCAGCCTTCCATCCTTCCGAGGTGGGTCAAATGAGGACCCAGATTGTTGGGGGGCAAAAGGCTGACTCTCTAAACCTCTTAGAGAGGGCTGTAAAGCACTGTGAAGTGGTACATAAGTGCAATCGCTATCGCTAACTGGAAGATTGAATGGATTTCCAGGTAAGGCTGGAACCATGGTGGTCAAAATCCACAAGACGAAAGGTGCAGTGTCACAGTTCCAATCACAATTTGCAATGTGCGTAGAAAAGGGGCAGGACCTGGATCAGCTTCCATCCTGCAGATTTTGACTACCAGCCGCAGAGCCCACTAGATGGGGACAATTCAGATATTTGTTTTCAAATCTCCGAACTCAAATTACCTGTTTTGGTAACTTGAACTCAAACCAAAGCGACTCATGAAATGAATACATCAAGCTAGCTCTTGTTTACCGCTCAACAAAACAACAACCCCAAAACGGTCTCTATCCTTCCATCCAGGTCCTGCCTTTTGCTCCAAGGGAGCACAATTAGCATTGCAACACATCTGTGGCCACCTCATGTTTCATCCCACAAAGGAGAACAACTGAGCCATGCTGGGGAGAGGAACACAGCGAAGGAAATCTTACCTGTAGCTATGGCTGTCACATAAGGCTTGATAAATCGATGCAGAGAGGGAAGCAGCTAAAGAATAAAGAGTATGGACCTAAAAAATGGAAGCAGAAGAAAATGGATTAGGATATCACGAATACATTTCCAGGATGAATTGTTGCCTCTAGGCTTGAAATGTTGGGCTTGGACAATCTGGAACTGTACTGTCTGCGCTCCGATCTAAGCATGGTACACAAAATTGTCTGCCTCAATGTCTTGCCTGTCAACAGCTTCTTCAGCCTCAACCACAATAATACACGGGCAAACAACACTGCTCCAACTCAAGGTAAACTGCTCCAAACTCAATTGCAGAAAATATGACTTCAGTTACAGGATGGTCAGTGCCTGGAATGCCCTACCCGACTCCGTTGTTACAGCTTCAACCCCTCACAGCTTCAACCTCAAACTCTACCGTGGACCTCACCCCATTCCTAAGAGGTCCTTAAAGGGGGCATGTATAAGTGCACCAGCATGTCTACCGTCCCTATTTTACTGTCTCCATTTATCTGTATTTACTCCCTTTGTTCTTGAGTATGTTCATACTTATACATGTTATCTTGTACATACAAGATAACAAACAAACAAACAAATAAATATTTGACTTTCCAAGCAAAAGTTCTCTACAAAGAAAGCAGCTGTATTCAATGCTGGATCAACAATGCTGGGTCAATGCTGCTTTAATAAGTCTGCCACCTCTTATATATGAATTGGCCTGGTGCAACAATCAGAATGTCAGACCTGGAACATGAACAGAAGCCGAATTGTACGTCACAATCTGGTAGAGCGACTGGACCAGTTAACATTTTCTCAGAAGGGATTTAATTTAGGTTGGGAAACTGGAGCTTGTCGGGCAGGGGTTCCAAACTTAGCAACTTTAAGACTTGTGGGCTTCAAGTCCCAGAATTCCCCAGCCAGCACAATCTCCATAATATAAGGAAAAATCCTAAACTAAACAAACCAGGTATTTTAAAGCAGAAGGCTACAGGGAGACATGAGAGTAATTTTCCAAAAGTTGAAGAGCTATCCTAGGGAAGAAAGTATGGATTTATTTTTCGTGGTCCCCAGGGATAAGACAAAAAAAAAAAAAAAAACAATTGGTGGAGGTTTTACAAAGAGAGAGAATCAAACTTTGATGATCTTGGGAGCTCATAAGCATGAAACAGTCTGCCTTTTGCAATTGGAGTTCTCAATCACTGGAGGCTTTCAAGCAAAGGTTGGACAACCACTTGTCTGGGATAGTGTGATTAGTGCTTTGCTTTGGGCAGAAGGTTGGATGAAAAGACTTCCAAGAACTCTTCAAACCTTATGATTCAGCTGGATCTCTACTATATGTAGCACCTGCCAATACAGCCAACAAGGAGGAATGCTGGGAGTTGTAGTTCAGCAACACCCAGAAGACCATGCCTTCCAATTTTTGCACGGGGGAGTGATGCGGCAGTGTTGTGGTTAGCTGGCAGCAGGTGCAGATGGCTGAGGAGGGTGATGACTCTGATGAGGGGCCAGGACCATCAGGGAGTGGACTGCTGCCTTCAGAGATTGTACGGGCTGGGAGCAGCAATGAGGAGGTTCCCGAGGAGCCTGTGCCAAGTGCGTGTGCGCGCAGGGCTGCTTTCAGGAAAGAGCAGCTACAACAGCACAGGCGACTCGGGAGTAAGGCTGCAAGGTAATGGCCCCTCCCTCAAGAGGATAAAAGCCAGGTTTGAAAAAGTGTTCTTTGCAGAAAGCAAAGAAGCTCTGAAGCTCAACTTGTGGGTATCTTAGTTCGTGTTTGGAGAATCTTGTAAATTAGTTCTTATCTCTGGGTTTTTGGTAGCCTTGACGGACAACTTGGCAAGGCTCTTTTTTATCGGAGCTAATTAGTGGAAAGCAGCCTTTAATCTGTAAAGGAACAGAATTCGTCATTAAACCTTAAAAGGTGGGGGCTGCTGCCTTTGTCTGTGTTTGCTCTTTGGGGTTCCAGTTGGGTCAGAACAGGCAGATTCAATCCAAACTCATATAGACCAGACGTTAAATGTCCACTTCTTTGAATCTGCCCCTTCGGCACTCAAGGCGGACTTTCCCATTTGATTACCTTGACATCTTCGACGTTGGGATGTGGGGGCATTTTCATCTGGACAATCGTGTAGAGGATATCGTGGATGTGGTTGTTTAAGTAGAGGACGGGGTTGGCGATCACAGTTTTTGTGGCAGCGATGCTGGCTGAGAGCAGCGGTAACGTTGTGGGCAGCGGAAGTGGCGACTGTAGTTGTTTGACAGTAGTTTCCTGATGGGAGGGGGGAAAAATGGCAGAACTGGGAATATATCATTGCTCTTTAAAAATATATATATATATATATTAAAAGCTTTGCAAAGGATGTAAAAACCAGCAAGAACAAATAGTATGCAAAAGCAGTAAAGAACCAGAAAGGGAAAAAAATCAGAAAGAATAAAAAGAAATATAGAGAAGCAGCTTCTTACTCTACAGCAGGGGTCTTCAAACTTGACAGCTTTCAGATTTGTGGACTTCAACTCCCAGAATTCCTCCTCCAGTCATGTTAGCTCAGAAATTCTGGGAGTTGGAATCCATAAGTCTTAAACTTGCCATGTTTGAAGACCCTTGTGATAGATGGTAGATAGATGATAGATAGATAGGTAAATAGGTAGGTAGGTACAGAGAGAGCGAGAGAGAGAGAGAGAGAGAGAGAGGGAGGGAGAAAGAAAGAGATGATAGAAAGATAGGTGATAGGTGATAGATCAGGGGTCTTCAAACTTGATAGCTTTAGGACTTGTGGACTTCAACTCCCAGAATTCCAGTCTGTTAGCTGAGGAATTCTGGGAGTTGAAGTCCACAAGTCTTAACCTTGCCAAGGTTGAAGACTTTTGCTCTACAGTTACAAAAAAAAAAACCCTTCACATTTTTCTATTATCCATTTCTTTCTGATCTTCAAAACACAAATCATAAATGCATCTTTTTCCTTTTTCCTTTAGGCAAAGAGCTTACCAGTAGAGTCTTCGAATTAGGGCCATAACTGAGCCCCAAAATTTTCCGCTGCTAATCATGACAATGGTTCAGTGAATTTTGCCTCATTTTACAATGTTTCTTGCCACAGTTGTTAAAACGAGTGACACGGTTGTTAAGTGAATCTGGCCTCCAGGTCACAAACAGGGATCATATGACCCCAGGGACACTGCGACCTCATAAATATGAGTCAGTGGACAAGCATCTGAATTTTGCTTTATGTGGCCATAGTGATGCTGCAACGGTCTTAATGTGAAAAATAGTGCTTTTACATCCCTCTCTAAGCGGCTTACAGAGTCAGCCTCTTGCCCACAACAATCTGGGTCCTCATTTTACCGATCTCGGAAGGATGGAAGGCTGAGTCAATCTTGAGCCGGTCAGGATCGAACTGCTGGCAGTGGGCAGAGTCAGCCTGCAATCCTGCATTCTAACCACTGCGCCACCACAGAAGGAAGGAAGGGAGGAAGAAAGGAAAATAGCAGTAGCTCTTACTTATATACTGCTTCACAGTGCTTTTACAGCCCTCTCTAAGCAGTTTACAGAGTCGGCCTCTTGCCCACAACCACCTGGGTCCTCATTTTACCGACCTCGGAAGGATGGAAGGCTGAGTCAACCTTGAGCCTGGTGGGAATTTGAACTGCCAAATTGCAGGCAGCCAGCAGGCAGCAGAAGTAGCCTGTAATACTGCACTCTAACCACTGCGCCACAGAGACTCCTGCTAAAATGGTCCAAAGTCACTTTCTTCAGTGCTGTTGTAACTTTGAACGGTGACTAAATGAATAAATGTAAGCTGGGCACTACTTGCATAAGGGGTTTCAATGCAGAAATGTAGCGATGATGCTACATCCTCAGGTGAGCCTTCTTACCTGCTGAGATTCCTGTAACAAGAACTTCAGCTCCATTCTGACGGAAGCCAGGCCGCCCCCCTGTGCCCCGTGAAGGCTGCAATAGCTTAGGAAAACCCGGAGAAGCGCCTGGTTTTTCTGCAGCCACCATTTCCGCCGCTCTGCGTGCTCTCGCTTGCTTTGCAGCCGCCGCCGCTCGACCTGATGCCACTCGTAGGAGCCCGACGGCATCTTCTCCCCCATCTCTGGGTGGCCCAAGAGATCCCCGCTGACTTGGCTCTCGGCTTGGCCGTCGTCTTTGCCCTGGGTTGCCTCGTGGTTGCAAATTTCGTGCAAGGCGGCGATTTCTTTCTCCAGCCAGTTGTACAACTGGAACCGGAGCTTCCCGCCATCTACTTCGTAGCCAGTGGCCAACGTTCTCAACTCTGTCATGAGGATTTTTAGGCAGGCCCGGAACTTGAGCTGTTCGGCAATCACGTCAACCTCCGTTTTGTCGATTTCACCTTCCTCACCTTGACTGGGGTCAGGACTTTTGACCTCTTGTTCTTTACTTTCTAGGTCGTTCATCATCAAACCTTTCTCTTCTTCCTCATCAAGTAAACTGCTTTGGTCATTCCCCCAGTCTAGTTTCAGAGGTTCATCTTCAAAGGTTATCAATGGTTTGCTCCAGTCAACCAGGGAGGAAGCTTCCGTAGTGCCCACCGGCTGCGACCAATCTGCCGTGCTGCCTTTGTCTAACACATTTGGGTCTGCCTTCAGACCATTCTGCATTAGTGGAGTGGGTTCTCCTTTCTTGGCTGTAAGTGTGGACTTGCTTCTTATTTTGGGAAGCTTTGAAAGCACTTCCAGAGCCAGGACAGGGCAACCGACTTTGAAATGAGCATTTGCAGTGGTGAAGAAGAGTTTTCGTTCAATGAGATTAATTTTGTCCACAAAACTTTTATCCGCTTGCAACCCCAATGTTGCTAATGTCCCATCGGGCGAGCAGAAATTCCTTCGGATGAGCAAAGGGTGGGTACGCAGATAGTTGTAGAAACTGAACACCACGGGGTTGCAGGATTTGACAATAACTAGGGAAAATGGAAACAAATGGCCGTTGAGGCTTACATTGAACATCTGTCACATCAAATTTGGCAGCTTAGTGGACCCTTTGAAAAATACCTGTGGGTCCAAGTCAAGAAAGGCACCAAAGGTGTTTTTTTTTCCCCCAAAGATCGCTGGACTGGTTTTTTTAAATTATTTTTTCTCCTTTGAAAAACATTTTGCTTCACATCCAAGAAGCTTCATTGGTTTCTGGTGGGAATGGAAATAGTTAGAATGAAGAAGCTTCTTGAATGAGAAGCAAAATATTTTCAAAGAAAAAAAAACCAAGAAAGTCCAGTTGCCTTTTGGGTCAACCAGGACCTAGATTGGGGTGTCAAACTCAAGGCCCATAGAGGCGTTCTGGTCTACCCAGTGCAAAGATGAAAGATCAGGCCAGCCTGGCTTCGGTCCAATCTACCCAATGCAAAGAGGAAACTTGTCAGACATTTGGGGAGTAGGGTCAAGCTGGCCATGCCCACCCAGTTGGCCACACTCAACCAGTCAGCCACACCTACCTAGCCCCCCAAGGTCAACCACAGCTCTGATGTGGCTCTCAATGAAATTGAGTTTGACATCCCCTGACCTAGATGATTGAGGCTCTCCACAGAATGTTATTTGTTGGCTTTGAAGCTGCTACAAGTTCTCTGTGTGATCTATGGCAGATGGGTGGCTAGTTGGTTAATTACACACTCTTGCAATTTCTGGTAGATCTTGCAAAGCTGCTGATATGTAAGTCTTCACCCAAATGAATCTAGAGTCGATTAAGACACATTTTTCTGAACACATTTATGAATGAACGTATTCAGAAGATCCCCAACAATCTCCTCTGAAGTGACCCGTAATTACGTAAATCTGAATGACTTTGTACAAAGCAATAGCAAAGTTAACCACATTAAGGGTGCTGATAAACATACTACGTGACTACTAGCATCTTGTGCAACAAATACATCTTTAGAAGAGAATATTTCTGGCTCACAATTGAACTCTGGAGCCCTTGTTGCTCTCTGTCTGAACTTGGTTGCCCTGATGATGTTACTTAGTTGGATAATGAAACGCCTGCAAGAAACCAACCAAGCTCAGAGACCGCCAAAGACTCCACAATTCTATCTTTCTACATTGCCTATTCAAGCCTGAGCTTTTCGACATTTCTTCACCTGGATTTTCATCTTCTTCTTTGGGGGTTTGTTCCAGTAAGGTGTCAAGGGCTCTTGTGTACTCTTTCATTACCCAGTAGGCCAGACTTCTCAGGAAAGGATCTGGATGCAAATTTGTGCAACAGAACCCAGTTCCATCTTTCTTACAGCCCAAAATTTTTTCATAAAGAATGGCTGTGTAGGCGGAGGAGATTTCAAACTCAGACTCATACAAGCGAGCAATTATTAAAGCCAGCTGGATGTCTTCCATCTTCTCAAGACATACCTGTGGGTGGGAAGGGAAACACAGACAAGGTCTCCTATATTTCATGTAGTTTATTTATATTTATATATATAAAAACAAAATTATAACACCCCTTCCGGTTTGACAGGCTTCGGAGGCAGCAGGAATTCGCGTTTGTGCGCGATCCCTGCTGCGCTCGCTGCTGGAGTGCCTTCGATCCAATTGGATTAGGAGGCTATAGTTATCCTGTAGGGATAGCTGAAGAGAGGGGAGATCCGGGCAGGGGTCGGGGGATATCACACATCCCCTTCCCAGCCGGCTTAACTCCCTTTTCCAAAGGTGGTGGAGCGACAGTCAGCAATGGCCGTCACAAAGAACCTCTCAGCCGGACAAGTTAGGTGCTGGAGGAAGTGAAGACAGAGAAAGCTTTTGGCTGAACCGGGACGACAATTAACATCTGAATACCCTGGAACTTTGGCTTTTTAAGTGATATAGAAGACCGTTAAGCTGCGGTGGAAAGTAAAGGAAAGTTTTTTTCTCCTCACTTTCCTTCCCACGGAGACAGCAGATGGAAATCGGAAATACCCTCTTTGGCAGCAGAAGGTACTAACTTTCAAAATTGAAGCCAAGGGGACATTAGATTTCTAAACACTGATATTTAAAAATTTAAATCTTTTTGCTTTAAGTGGGAAGGAAGAGAGATAAATGATTTATACTAATGTTTGTTGAAGGAGACTGCTTGGAGTTTTATAAGATTAGAGATTAAATCGCAATAAAACTTCAAAAAAAATGCCTTGGAATTGTGTAATTGAATTTTGCCCCAGGAAGAGAAAGTAGAAGAAAGTGAAACAGACTGTGCTGATTGTACTGATTTTGATTGCTTGATGACTTTGGGACCTTAACTATCTTTTGAAAGACTAAGAAAACATTTGGATTGTCTAAAAAAAAAATTTCTTTCACAATGGTATCTGTTGAAGAACTGAAAATGCAATTTGAAAGATTAAGAGAAGAGGAAGAGGAAGGCAAAGGTTCTTTTGGATCTATCCTTTGCTTTTTAGAAATGGCGATTTCTGCTTACCAGGAAATGCAACAAGAAAAAGGCTGGGATGATGATGAAGAAGCCATCTTTAATGGACATATGATTTTAAAAAAGGGTAAAAAGGAGAAGAAAATGAAGAATTTAAGTTCTAAAAAAACAACCAAGAAAGGGAAAAGTAAGGTGAAAAATCGATACAATTATAGAAAGCAACAGAAAAGAGGAATACAACAGAGAGGGAGATTAAAAGTTGGAGATTGAGAGAGGTGGGGGTAAAAAGGTTAGATTTGACAAGGAAGGAAGGGATAAAGTGAAGGGAAGTTATAAAGGCTTAAAACAAGATGTTAATAAACAATTTTTTTCAGAGATAAAGAGTAAAACATAATCTAAAAGAGATTCTGCAAAAGTACATAAGATTGTATTTTAGTATTTGTATTTGAAATATGTGTTAATAGAATACTGTAGGGATTGTGTAATTAATGTGTAATTAGTTTAATTAACTAATTTGTTATGGAACACTATTTTTAATATACTATAAGATCATTATGTTTTATATTTTAAAATGTTATGTAGAATGTACTAAGCAGAATCAGAATAGAAACTATGTATTATTTTAAGTGTTAAATTTTGGGGAAAATAGAAAGGTGTCATACTTCAACCAGTCACTACAGGAAAAAGTTTGTGTTAAAGAGAAAGATAAATGGATAATTGAAAAAGAACGGACAAAAGATACAAGTGTAATGATTTAAATTGAGATTAATAAATAAAATAGAATTAAGAGAGTGAAAAGAGGGGAGAAGATATATGCAAAATATAGAATTTTAAATAAGATATGAAATAGTATATAAGCTGAGCATGAATTTGATTTACGTCTGTACAAAAAGTTATAACCGGGGTTAAGCTGCTTTCTAAAAAGAAGTTTTATGTTTTTATGTTATGTGTTTTGTTAGTCTGTGTTTGTTCATTGAGGAGTAATGATGTTGGATAAGAACATATGAAATAGTAATAATATGAAATATAGTAATATGAAATACATGAAAGTATAAGTTTAATGAATAAAATTGAACAGAAATAAAGGAAGAAACAGTGAGAAGATGGAAAACAGTAATAAGATATGAAGTTGAATATATAAGATGCATATTAAATTGTGTGTGGAAACGTGATAATTTAGAACTATATAGTACTTAAATGAGATGTCTTATTTGTTTTGTTAAGTAGTTGTTAGAAAAGATGTTTTATGTTCTTATGTCTTATGTTTTGTTTGTGTACTCTCTTTGAAAATTAATAAAATTTGTTTAAAAAAAAAAATTATAACACCGAAGCCAACATTAAACTAAGAGCAGTGATAAACAAAAGGAAGTCTCCATTTGATGATCCACTAACACACTCTCCATCTATCTGTTCATCCATACACCCACACATACCCATCTGCCCATCCATACAACTCTCTCACCTGTCTCTCCATCCATCAATAAACCCACCCATCCATCCATGTCCATTGACACACCTATCTGTTCATCCTTCTACCCACACTCACATCTGTTTGTTCGTCCATCCATCCATCCATCCATCCATCCATCCATCCATCCATCCATCCATCCATCCACAGACCTACACATCCCTCTGTCTGTCCAACACACTCTCCCATTTGTTCATCCATCCAACAAACCAACCATTGGTTCATCAGTCCATTGACAAAATCACCCATAGACCATCAGTCCATCCATATATGCACTTATCAGTCTGTCTGTCCATCCATGCAGCTAAGCACCACCTGTCTGTTTGTCCATCAACACACTTGCCTGCCCATCATCCATGCATCCATTCATCCATGCATCCATTCATCAGTCCACTGACAAAATCATCCATCTATCCATCGACGCACCTAACCATGCATCTATTCATCCACACAGTCACCTACCAATCCATCCATCCATCCATGCACACACTTATCAGTCTGTCTGTCTATCCATGCAGCCAACCACCCATCTTTCCGTTGGTCCATCAACACACTCACTATCCGCGCAGCCAACCACCACATCCTTTCCTGACCACTGATCCCCATTCAACACACCCACACCTATCCATCCTTCCATCTACACAACTATTCACCCACCCATCCACCTGTCCGCTGCCCATCCATCCATCCACCCACCCACCCACCACCCACCCTCCCTCCCTCTGAACTCACACTGTACTTTTGAACCCATACCTCAATGGCATCCTTTAATGATCAATCCAAGCTAATATATCCTAAAAAAAAAGCTATAATGACTACCGGCTGCTCAAAGCGCTTGTGTTTTGTTTCACCCAGGAGGGCGAAGGCATTTTTCAGGGCAGCTTTGCGCCATCTGTCCTCACTGAAATTATGGCTGAAGAACTGGGTCATTTTCTCATCATGCTGGGAACTGCAGGAAAAAACATCACGCTGCATTTTGAGCCCCCACAGTAGATATCCATTGACTGCACCAAACTGAGCGGGATTTACCTCTAAGTAAACACACCCTGGGTTACGCCGCTGTTAGCATCCAAAAGCTAAGAGTTTCTGTCGTTCTGCAGAAGCCTCTTCTAAACCATGCCTTACCCTGGACCAATTTCCTTGCCTCACTTACCGAAATAATCCCCAGACAACAGCCTTCTTCTTCATTGCAAGATAAAAAAGAGCAGCATCCAATGCATCGTTATTCCTCTGGAAGGCAGCTTTCGCAACCTGTTTGTGTTGAACAGAAGGGTACACAGTGTCATCGTCATGCAGTGTCACTCAGGGCAGGACACCACTGTACAATGTACAGGTATTTGAAAAATACCCTGATTCCATCTCCTCCGGGAAAACCGTTCACAATCTATAGTTGGTATCAGCTGAGGGATTATTTGTCTGACATCTGCAACAAGGTTATTGTAGGCACCAAGATGGCGGAATAATGAAATATCTCTATGAGATGGGTTGGGCTGAGAGAGAATGACTGACCCAGCTGGCTTTCATGCCTAAGGCAGGACTAGAACTCTCAGTCTCCTAGTGATTGGCCCAAAGTCAACCAACTGGCTCTCATGCCTAAGGAGGACTAGAGCTCCTAGACTTCTGATGATTGGCCCAAAGTCATTCAGTTGGCTTTCATGCCTAAGGCAGGACTAGAACTCTCAGTCTCCTAGTGATTGGCCCAAAGTCAACCAACTGGCTCTCATGCCTAAGGAGGACTAGAGCTCCTAGACTTCTGATGATTGGCCCAAAGTCATTCAGTTGGCTTTCATGCCTAAGGCAGGACTACAACTCTCAGTCTCCTAGTGATTGGCCCAAAGTCAACCAACTGGCTCTCATGCCTAAGGAGGACTAGAGCTCCTAGACTTCTGATGATTGGCCCAAAGTCATTCAGTTGGCTTTCATGCCTAAGGCAAGACTAGAACTCCCAATCTCCTGGTGATTGGCCCCAAATCACCCAACTGGCTTTCATGCCTAAAGTGGCGCTAGAATTCCCAGTCTCCTGGTTTCTACCCTGGTGTCTTAACCACCAGACCAAGCTGGCTCTATATACTAGCTCTGATTACCTTTTCCATGCATCGTCGAAGCGTGTTGATGTTCCTGACCCACCAGCCTATCCCCATGGCTCTTAGCTCAGACCACTGGGGGTCTCCTCTTTGAATGGCAGGAATCGTATTGATCAGTTCTTCCTCTGCTTCTGAATGAAATGCCCAAGCAAAGTGGCACGTTGAAACCCCTGCACAACGATCAAAAGAAATCTGTTTCCATTTTTCAAAATATAATCGTGTTAATTCTTTAAAAGTATATAGAAGGAATAAATTCATATTTTTTCTTATTTATTACTTTTGTTACATTCTAAAATATTACCTTGATGAAGTAACTGGACGCGATATAAAGGTGGAAGGGATGTTAAAAGGCAGGTGTGTAAGCGCATGGCTAGTAGATACCTCAGACCACACTCATCTAAAGTGTCTCTCCCTGGAAGAGCAAACCAAGTATTTTACTACGGTGCAAACAAACAACATTCTGTACACTTTGTGAAAGGATCATCTAAAATATGTAATATCTATGGACCCCTCACATCCTGGACATAAATTGTTTCAACTCCTTCCCTCAAAATGACACGATAGAGCACTGCACACCAGAACAACTAGGCACAAGGACAGTTTTTTCCTGAATGCCATCAGTCTGCTAAACAACTAATTCCCACAACACTGTCAAACTACTTAGTAAGACTGTATTACTATTCTTCTTCTCATCCTTCCTATTACCTATCTCTTCCTACTTATGGCTATAACCGTGTTGCTTGTATCTTTACAATTTATATTGTTTTATTTGTTTCCTAGTATGATTTGATTGCTCATTAGTAACCTATGCCTATCATTAAGTGTTGTATCTTATGTTTCTTAATGAATATATTTTTATTTTTTTCTTATGTCCACTGGAGCCTATGGACCAAAGACAAATTTCTTGTGTGTCCAATCACACTTGGCCAGTAAAGTCTGTTCTGTTCTGTTCTGTTCCATTCTATTCCATTCCATTCTCCTTTCTCCTCCTCCCTATTCTATCCTATTCTATCCTATCCCATCCCATCCCATCCCATCCCATCCCATCCCATCCCATCCCATATTCTATTCTATTCTATTCTATTCTATTCTATTCTATTCTATTCTATTCTATTCTATTCTATTCTATTCTATTCTATTCTATTCTATTCTATTCTATTCTATTCTATTCTATTCCATTCCATTCCATTCCATTCCATTCCATTCCATTCCGATTAGACCACTTATTTACCTGAGTAGTGCTTGTCTCGGTTTTCATCCAGCTCAGTACTTGTGGTGGCCACAGTGTCTGCTAGGGCTACCAAGAACATTTGCTCCAGCCGAGTCAGTCCAGGCAAACTTGAGTGCATTAAATGGCTTGACAGGACACTGGCATGTTCTTGGCCAAAGTACGTTGGACCGTATTGGGAAAGGTTAATCACTTTGGATTTATGTTCCCTTCTCTCTGGCTCGAAATCAATGAAGTCATCGGTTGTGACCTGCTGGACCTGGAAAAGATCAGAGTATTGATCCTCAGCCTTCCTCTTCCTATGATGTTCCAGGTCTTTGGTTTGTTTAGGAGCTTCCTCTATTTTGTAGGTAGAGTCTTGGTCCGCTGCCAGCAAGGCGTACAACGGTAACGGTGGGATGGAATCGATTTCTGTGTAATCCCGTGTGCCTTCTTTCCCGGTGGTGACCGCATCCTTTGCTGTGCTACCACTCACGCTGATGGTGCGGGAGAGATGGCGCTTGGAGCCCCCACCGGCCGATTCTGGGTCTTTCACGATAGCGACTTCGCCTGCGATGCATTTTACAAGGTGGGAGAGAATAGCTTTCGCCCTGCGGACTTTCCCCAAGTCCATCAGCTCTAGAAGCTGGGTGGGATGATACTGGGGCAGAGTTGGCGAAAGCACGAAAGCTGCTTCGAAGAGCCCGCCATCTTGAATGACGGTGGGGGTTCCGAAGACATCATCCACCATGCCCGCACCGTCAATGATGCTGGCTTTTTTGGCTAGCAAGCTAGCCTTGAGTGGGTCTGTAATGTGGGAATCATCACGGGGAAAACCATTGCTTTCTGCATTCCTAGATTTTAGGACGTGCTTCCACTGGGCATAGACATGCATTTCACAGTCCATTCCCACCACCAGGATGCCATCTCTCACCCAAGAAAGGGAAACGGGCAAGGACGGGGTGCCATCGACTGAAGACACCAAATCAATGGATCTCAGAAGGATCCATCTGGACTTGATGCCTTGCTTGATGCTCCCGCCGAGCGGTAAGGTAATGACCGCCAGACCATCTTTGCTGCTGGTTTGTTCTGTCACAATTCCCGAGACACGTCCGTACATGAATATATTTGCACCAACCCCGACTGTAAGTATATGTGAACCATCTTCCTTGGAAACCCAGTCTAAGTGGACCAGGTGCTTGATGTTTGGGATAAGGTTCCGGTCTTTGTTCAAAAAGATTTCGGATTTACTGTAGACAAATAAGTTGCTGTCTACGCTAACCCTGGAATCCAGGACGCTCCCGACTTTAACGAGGTCATCCAGATGGATGGTCTGTTCCAAAACCCATTCCGATCCTCCAGTGGACTCGCACTCAAAGATACACACGTGCATAGAAAATTCTTTGGAAACAACTCCACTCGGCTGAATGGGTTGCTTGTAGGCTACGGCCAAGCGGCCAGTGTAAGAGCAGCTAACTGCAACTGGTCTCCCCACAATGCAAACGGTGCTGGTGGCATCTTCTTGCTCATCGTTCATCAAAGGCCATTTTTTCCAGGAATAGCTTTCTTTTGACCCACCTTGGCCATTTTCTGTAGTCTCTAGGGAACACCTCCAGAATCGAACTCTATTGTCTGAACAGGACGTCACCAACAAATAAGGGGCCAGACAGACAGGATAGATGGAGGAGGAGCTCAGGTGCCCTGAATTAAATCAGATAATTGTTAGGATTAGGAACAACAGTTGCATGAACACAAACTTCAAAGCAAGTCTATTGTCAGGCGTGAACAATCAGACTGACCCATGCATGTAGAGTTCAAACTAGCTACTTTATTGTTTTGTGCCTATTCTACAGGAATCTCTACAGAGTCATGAATGCAAACTTCAAAGGAAATCTATTGTCAGGCGTGAGCAACCAGACTGATCCACGCATGTAGAGTTCAAACTAGCTACTTTATTGTTTTGTGCCTATTCTACAGGAATCTCTCCAGAGTGGTAGCTATATAAGTGTCGAGTCCGAAATTGACATATGTGTAGCCATTTTATTTAGCTCTATATTCTAATCATATATTCCTTTTCTTTCTATCTCTTTGCTGGTAAAGGGGGGAGGGTTTTGGGCTCGCCACATTCCTAAGGTGGGAGGAGTGGTTAGATAGTGAGGATTGTTTTGGCTAGGTGACTTCCCTTCCCGTGGGGACAGGTCCCTGCTGAGACCTGGAGGTGGAGATTGATGACACCAGGCAACATTGATTTACTCCTATTGGGGAATGTGACTTTTGGGAGGTTGTTTCTAATTTCCAATATTATGTGGTGTAATCCTGGTGTCAGATCCGGAATTACAACAGACGTTGCCAATTTGATGCTTACCTAAATAAAAGAAATTTGTTTTGGAAGATGGACTTTGCTTATTTCTTTTTGAATGGGTTTCATGACTTGGAAACCTGACAATAAGTTTATATAGTTATTTTATATATAAATGGCTAAATGTATTCATTTAAAACATTTATATACCCCCCTCATTTTATAATAAACTTGGGATGGCTCCCAATCTATTTGCATAATTTGCTAGTAATAACAAGGGCCCATCCACAAAGGGTATCACTAATTAGTTTGTCCAGCCTCCTATTTTACCTGCAGAAGGAGTAGCTCGTACCACCTCCACCCCAGGGGGCAGATCCAAGGGGCAACTGTAAACCAGGCTGGAGCTCAGTATAAGTTTACTAGCCGTCTGAAGGTTAGCCACCGATGAAGAACGCAGCATCGGCATGGTGCCAGGTGAAGTTTCTGGAGAAGAATCAGCCATTGGCTGCCCAGGAACAGTTAACTGGTGTCCCAACGAATGAACATCAACAGAGGATCCTTTCAAGAAGCATAACGGACAAACCATGTTAATGGAATGAAGACAGACTGTTTTTATTTTATTTTATTTTTAAATTAAACATTCAAGGCATATGTGAACAGATCAAAACAAAGTCATTTTATGTTATGGGTTTTTAACGGTCTGCAAACATACTTTAGGGATGAGCTTCTGGACTTTCCATCTCTATGTTTAGGACTAAGCCTCCTCACACCGTAGGAGATGATGAGGCAAAGCTTGAGGGAAGGATCAAGCATGTCATTTGTCTTGAATACTTTTGTGCCCAGAAGACATCTAAGTCTAGCTCACCTTGAATTGCATTAGCTCTTATCTACCGCCAACCCGCTCTGACTGTTAATAGTTCAGATTCTTGTAGAGAGTATCTTAGCATGCTATAAATGTATGCATTTGAACCGCTTTGACTCCTGATTTCCTGTGCATGACATGCACCATGTTCAATGGGACTTATTCCTGATATATGTGCTTAAGATCACAATCAAGGTAATCAAATTCCATAGGTGCACAGGTACAATCTGACTTGAGTTAATGACCATTCCGTTATAGCCTACGAGCTCTTCAGCAGTCTGATCTGACTTAACAGCAGGGTAAGGGATCTTTTTTTCCAGATCAGAAACAGTATAAAAGTGGTTAAACAGGTGAACACACCTACAGTTACAGAGATCATGAAATCAACTGTATTAATCTGCAAGAGCTTCACTCACCTAAACATGCTTGGACAGACTTAAGGTGCAAATGCCACATGTTAAGAATTGAGCAGCCATTGGTGTCCTTCTCAATTACAATTAGATAGAACTTTTCAGAGAAGGGTGGAGGCCGATAGCCTGTTGAGAAATAAAACGTACTGCACAGTTGATATTGCAATAAAAAATAAACATTGTGCCATCTCACAAGAATAGATATCCTTCCTTCTCTCTCTCTCTCTCTCTCTCTCTCTCTCTCTCTCTCTCTCTCTCTCTATCTATCTATCTATCTATCTATCTATCTCACAAGAGCATCACAGTAGTGGGCATTCTCTGGTTGAGCCTGCAGTGATCATAAAGAAGGCAAGCACGTGGCTATTTACTCTGCTAAACTTCTCTGAAATTGGCTTGGTTGAAACCTGAAATAACCAGGAACTACTGGATTATGGCTTGGCCAGATGGTGACTCTCCCCCTAAAAGCAGTCTAATCAAATCCTGCTTGCGCTGCCTTTGTTATGCGTATGAAAGAGAACACAGTTCCCATCCTGTACATACATCTACTCTCTACTCGCACAAAAAATCTCCACAGACGGTTCTCATTCTGGCCATTCATATTTCGAATTGTTACCATCAGGGAGACGTTATAGGTGTCTTAAAATGAGGACTAATAGACTGAGAAACAGTTTCTTTTCCAAGGCAATAATTGTCTTGAATCAAACAGTACATTTGTAATTTAGTTCGATATATAAAGTGGCATTTTTAAACTATAACTATTATTATTATTATTATACTTTTTAAATACTGTGTAGTGTGATTGTGATGTGGTGTTTGGGGCACTGTGTTGGAGTAGCTTTCAAATTTCATTGTATTTTGAATGCAGTGACAATAAAGGTATTCTATTCTATTCTAGAGTAGAGATTCATCTGAGATTGCAACCCTACCCAACCAACCATGTCATGTATTTCATGACTGAATGAGACTTTGATCCATA
Organism: Pseudonaja textilis; assembly: GCF_049901715.1. NCBI lineage: Eukaryota > Metazoa > Chordata > Lepidosauria > Squamata > Elapidae > Pseudonaja > Pseudonaja textilis. The sequence goes on along the minus strand of NC_142002.1, from coordinate 14,785,548 downwards.
ACCAAGTTCCAAATCCTCATTCTCCTTTCCTTCATTACAACGGCTCAGCAGTTGGTTGGACAGCCATTTTTTTTTAATCGGTCATCATTAAATCTCATATAATGCTTCCATCAGATTGCTAGTCTTCACACCTCATATCAAGCCACAGACTGGAAACCAGATTAGAGTTTAGCATTGTATATATATATTTTCTTTTAAAGACCCTGCAATCTCTTGCATCAGGGTGGAATCTGTTACTGAATGGAGCTGAGCATTTACTGGCCAGATGCCCTTCCTGATGCCTACATGGAGCTCACAGCAAATATATTTTCTCTTTGTGCCCAGAGAGAGAAATATCTACCACTACCTAGGATTGAACTCGCTGCCTTCTGATTGTGAGGTGAGAACTTTACCTCTAGACCACCACTCTGCTCACTTTAGCATTATGTATAAACCCCATCATTCTGAAAAGCCAGGTTTACAGATACAATTAGCTTACAAAAAGCATCACAAGACCTGTAGAAGGTTGGAAAAATATCTCCGTTTCCTTCCGCTCCACCTCTTCCTTCTTCAGCTTGTACCCCAAAATGAAATCTTCTTGAAAGACATGAAGTAATTGTGTGTTGGACCCACACTGGAAGCAGAGTCAAGAAAATATAAGCAAATTAGAACTTTCCAAGTAATTATTTACAGTGCTATTCAAGGTATTAGGCATTTTGGCATATGAGCTTTACACAAATAAGTCAGTCTATCATTGAACACAAGGCTCTTCAAACTTGGCAGCTTTAAGACTTGTGGACTTCCACTCCCAGAATTCCTGAGCTAACATGACTGCAGGAGGAATTCTGGGAGTGGAAGTCCACAAGTCTTAAAGCTGCCAAGTTTGAAGACCCCTGATTTAACATGTCAATGGAGATTCTCAGTCACCCAGATCATGGTTGTCCCAAAGATGCTTTTTCAAAAGGCAACTGGACTTTCTTTGTTTTTCCTTGAAGACGTTTCGCTTCTCATCCAAGAAGCTTCTTTATTTCTGATCCAAGAAGCTTCTTCAGTCAAAACTGAAGAAGCCTCTTAGATGAGAAGAGAAACACCATCAAGGAAAAACAAGTTCAGTTGCCTTTTGAAAAGGGATTATCATTTAACACTTTCATGCTCAGGTAATGGAATTCCCCAAGGTATGAAAAAGGAACAAATTGCAGAATATCTTTATACCAAGATATTTTACTGTTTGTTTCTTCTTGAAGCACCCCTTACAATTACTATGAGAAGATTCAGGGCAAATAAAAGGCAGACATTTCTTTACATTTTGCGTAGTTGAGCCATCTAAGTTTCTGTCCTTGGATCTAAGGATGGTCACCAATTAAGATGGATTTTTAAAAAAATTAAATACTTTTTATTGAAATTAAGCTTGAACGTGGTGGTCTTTTTGACATATATCTCAGTCTTTACATTGTTATATGAACAAAATATCATCAAACAATACAAAAATATTTATATACAGCTATATACATATTTACATTTGCTCTTTGTATCGATTACTATCTTAGACATTATGTAGCAATACAATCTCTTCTTAAATTCTAGTTCACATTTTCTAGATTTCCTTTCATATCCCTCCATACATAACATTTTTCCCATACCGCATACAATTCTGAAGTGTCTAGCTCCTTCAATTCTAATGTCATACTATCTAGCTGAGTGCACTGAAAAAATTTTTCTATTACTGACTAAATGTTCGGTATTCCTTTTAACTTCCATGTTTGGGCAATTAATAATCTTGCAGCTGTAATAACACGAATGATTAGGTACCAATTTAGATGGTTTTAAAAGGGGTGGTAGGCGAACAGATTCATGGAGAACTTGGTGGTGCTGTGGTTAGAATGCAGTACTGAAGGCTAACTCTACCCACTGCCAGCAGTTCGATCCTGACTGTCTCAAGGTTGACTCAGCTTCCATCCTTCCAAGGTCAGTAAAATGAGATTGTTGGGGATCATATGCTGACATTGTAAACCACCCAGAAAGTACTGTAAAAAGCTACGGAGCGGTATACAAGAGCTATTGCTATTTAATTGCTTCTAATACTGGCTGTCAGGTACCTCTAGAATCTTAAGAAGTAAAACTTAAGATTTGTTGTCTACGCTACAAATAGGTAAGTGATTTACCTGGTCAGTTATGACATCCAGCTCAATAATGCATCCTGGCCGAGCTGTGGACTGCTGGCTTACAATGTTGAACACTTCTCCGATCAGTTTCTAAAACAGGAAACATGAGCAAAGCCAGCACCGTCAAATACTTTAAATAATATTGGTAAACAACAGCTTCAAGTCTGAATCTACATTGGGAGTAAAATAAAGCAGAGCTGAGTAGGATACAGGTACCCCTCGACTTAAAACCATCCGTTGAACCATCGGTTGACATTACAACATTGAGGAAGGTGACTTAAAACCAGGGGTGGGCTTCAAAAATTTTAGCAAAGGGTTTTCTGCCTAGTTGCTGGGTGGGCGTGGCCATGGTGGGCGTGGCCTAATCAGCCTCCTGCACCATGGCTGAGGGGAGGGGAGCATTTTTGCCCTTCCTGGGCTCTGGAGGCTTTCCTCGAATCTCCGGGAGAGGGCGAAAATGGCCTCCCCGGGCTCTGGAGGCTCTCTAGAAGCCAGAAACAGGCCCATTTCCGGCCTTCTTAAACTTCTGGGAGGTTGCTTTTTGCCCTCCCGCGCCCTGCACTTAACCTGCATCCAAAACGGGTCATGTAGGGTGGAGTGGAGTGGTCAGCCGGGAGTGGGATTTGGGGGTTGCTCCGAACTGCCCAGAATCTTAGCTAGGGGCTCTCCCAAACCTCTGCGAACCCCCAGCGGCCCACCCCTGCTTAAAACCAGTCCTCACACTTAAGATGCCACAGCAGCCTCATTGTCACGTGATCAAAATTAGATGCGGCAGCCATGATTTGTTTATGAGGGTTGCAGCAACCCTGGGATTACAATGATCTCTATTTGTGACCTTCTCAGCGGGCTTCCGACAAGTGAAGTCAACAGGGGAGAGCCGGATTTTGGGCAACGATCCTGTGATTGACTTAACAACTGCCACGATTCACTTAACAACCGTGGTTAAAAAAAAGTCTGGAAAATTGGGCCCCTCTCACGTAACTGCTGCCTTGCTTAGCAACAGAAATTCTGGTTTCAAGTACGGTTATAAGTCGAGAGCTACCTGTGCTATACAGTAGAGTAGAATAGAGACTAGAGAGTCGAAGTCAAGTCATATCAAATCAAATCAGCCCATGAAACTTACAGAGGCTCCGGGATCACTGAGTTCATCTAACAGCTTCCGAGCATCGACCACAGCTTGATACAGCCTCAAGTTCTTCCCGTCGGACGCCACGAAGCAGGCGCTGGCCGAATTGCAGTATGTCCCTAATTCAAGAACAAGTTAGCGTCGAGTAAGAGCCGTGCAGTTCAATGATTATTATTAGACAAGCTGTTGGTTATTTCCTACCCTGTGGAAAGTGAAAACCCCCAAAGATCTAATTGCAAAAGGATAGCAGCCTTTTCCCTCCTTGCAATAAAAAAAAAAAAAACCAAAAATCAAACATCTGGTTTTAGAGAAAATAAAAACAAGGGTATGTCAGCTCCAGCATTTGAAACCTTCAAGGACTGTTGTCATGGAATATGAGAATGAAAAGAGAGGAAAGGTCTAGGAAAAAAATAGAGAAGAGAGTGAGGAGTTCCCACAGTTTAAAGTTAGAAGAAGAAACTTAGGAAGGACCTGCTGTGATATATTAAGGAGTTCAAAGTAGCAGTGGGAAGTTTTGTACTTTTAGACCTGCAAGATTCTATTGTAGCCTTACAATAAATCAGATTTAGCTTATCAGGTCGTATTTCCTGTCTGGTTTATCCAGGAGAGCTGACAGTTGTACAACTAGCATGTTAATCTCTCTTCTACATATACAGTTTAGGACTTTGTAACAGAATAACAAAGTTGGAGGTCTTCTAGTCCAACCCTTACTCAGGCAAGAAACCCTGTAACATTTCAGACAAATGCTTGCCTAATCCCTTCTTAAAAACCCTCCAGGGTTGGAGCACCCGCAACTTCTGAAGGCAAGTCGTTCCACTGGGTGTAGGAAAGGAGAAGGCTGGGCTCAAGGGCAGAGTTAAACACATCATCAGCTTGTAGTCCTTATGAAGCTACATGACACCTCAACCCTTCATAAATTCGGCTGATCTTTATTTAAGCACCAATTTGGCATGACTGTTACTAGATCAGATTCTGGTGTAGAAGTACCGGTACCATGTAAGGTGAAGGACCAGGGGAGACATGATAGCAGTCTTCCAATATTTGAGGGGATGCCACAGAGAGGAAGGGGTCAATCTATTTTCTAAAGCACCTGAAGGCCAGACAAGAAATAATGGATGGAAACTGAACAAGGAGAGATTCAACCTGGAAATAAGGATAAACTTTCTGACAGTGAGAACAATCAACCAATGAAGTGAAGTTGTCTTCGGGAGTTGTGGGAGCTTCATCACTTGAGACTTTCAAGAACAGACTGGACTGCCATTTGTCAGAAATGGTGTAGGGTCTCCTACTTGGGCAGGGGGTTGAACTAGATGACCTATAAGGTGCTTGAGCGGGGGCACCTGAAGGCCAGACAAGGAATAATGGATGGAAACTGGAGAGATTCAACCTGGAAATAAGGAGAACTTTCTGACAGTGAGAGCAATCAACCAATGAAGTGAAGTTGTCTTCGGAAGTTGTGGGAGCGTCATCACTGGAGGCTTTAAAGAAGAGATTGGACTGCATTTGTCAGAAATGGTGTAGGGTTTCCTGCTCGGGCAGGGGGTTGGACTAGATGACCTATAAGATCCCTCCCAACTCTGTTAATCTGTATCTAATAAACTTTTAGAGCTTTGCACTCAACTCCCGTTCTTGGTTACTTGCATGTGACAAAGGGAGAATGAACAGCCTTACTTCCTATGTAGGGAGAGATGAGATTATCGTACTGACCTAGACAATAGCTAGGGATAAGAGTTGGGAGCCAGGCCACGTTCGAGAAAGCAGAAGTATGGAGAGAATTAATGCGTGCCAGTTCCGATACTCCTCCCGTGTAGGACAAAGGCCCAATGGGATCCACTCGCCAAAGGATCAGCTCACTGTAGATCGCATCCGGGTTGTAGAACGTACGGGTGGCTGCATTTTGAAGGTGCTGCTTGGCGGGGGTCCTCAGAGTGGGACGCACGGGATCTGCCGATTTACTCGGTCCTTCCAAATCCCACGGGGCATCAACCTCGGGAGTCAGAAGAGCGTTGTGGTGGGACGAGGTCAGCAGCAGTGGGAGCACCGAATGGCAAGCCAGGTCATTGAGGTGGAACCGATGGCCGCAGTACCGAAACTTGTGAGTTACGGTGTGGACCGTGGTAAAGGTGGATTTGTCCGCGAAAGAAACGGCCCACTGGTTTAAAGAGCCGTCGATGTGTTTGGAGATCATCATGACGGTGGGAGCGGACAGGTTTCCACTGGACTGATCCTGGAATTTGCTGGGTCTACTTCCAGAAAGGCTGTCCGAAATGCTAGTTCTTTTCCACGCTGGGACACCACTGCTTTCCTTCGAGAAGGTTGGGCAGGCATACATCATGATATGTTTACTGAGGGAACTGGCGTCGCCTGACGGGAAGGCCACGGGAATCTGAGAAGAAAAGGATACCTAGAAAGAAGAGGAAGGAAATTTACCTGTTTTATTTATCGCATGGTGCATTTGCATCACATTTCGATGAAAACAAAAGGAGATTAAAAATACAAACTGCAAAATCTATCTATCTATCTATATAAAAGTGAAATATCACTCACGCATCATCACAAAATCTCCAGAACTGTAAAGCCTACAGACTTTTAATTTGGCACGTATCTTCCTCTTGGCTTCTAGGTGCTCGCTAAAAAAGGATTTTTTGAAATGACCATCAGAGCATTAGTATTTCCTATGTTATTATTATTAATATGCTCTGATGCTAAGGAGTTCTACTCCCCCTCCCCACTGAAAAGAAATCTCTTCCAAATGCAAAACACAAGCAGAGGAGAGAAGTTTCAGTTTCGGTTTTAGTTTCAGTTTCAGAGCACCAAGCAGCTTTAGTATAGAACAGTTGAGCTAAACCACGCCCAGGCTCCTTGCTGTCTCCTTCTTGCTCACACAGCGAATACTGTTTCAGTTTCCAAACAGCCCTCAACTCTCTCACACACCGACAGGAGGCTAGCCAGATGAATACCAATGGATGCTAGTAGGCAGAGGCAGATTTCCCCCCTTATTTTCCTCCACCAAAACTAACCCCAATCACATAGTTTCGTAGTGAAGCACAGGTATCCAGCTAGTCTAAAATATTATAAACCTATGTCTAGATTACATATATAAATTTTTGCTTCACTTGCATACCCAGGAAATCTCTATAATAGGCTCTGTTTTGGCACTCTGCCTCTATAGGTTGGATAGTTTGTTTTTTGGCCCCAAATCACAATTTGGCGATGGTATTTTGTCTCACTTATAGTGGGTGTCTGCATATGTACCACGGCCAGTGCAAATTTGGTTCAGTGTTGGGCATATCGCACGGGGCTAGTCAAATCCAACTGTTTTTTTTCAAGGTACAAGGCAAACTTTGACATTGTGGGACAATTTTCTATCCAATGTTTGCTTCCACACATTATCAGAACAAGATAGAAGAGGAATAGGGAGAGGAGAGGAGAGAAGATAATTCTTTATTGGTCAAGTATGACTGAACACACAAAGAATTTGTCTCCGGTGCATAAGCTCTCAGCGTAACAACATACAACAACGAGGTTCTAGATCATAAATCATAGTTACGATCATTCATCATAAGATACAAACAACAAATGATAAATCATCAGACACCAACAGGAGAAGATAGTAGCAAAGATGAGAAGGTGAGAAAGATGACAATAGCAATACAGCCTACTACATGAGTAAATTTCTTAGGCCTAAGACAGTGTTGGGGCAATGAAGCGTCCAGCAAAGTGATGGCCCAGGGGAAAAAAAAAACTGTCTTCGAGTCTAGAAAGAAGAAATACCCTCTTTTTTTAAAGAAAGAACAACCCTCAACATCAAACCCAACCACCTCTTTCCTGTGAATCGTATTTTTAAAAAATCCTATGAATTGTTAAATGCTAGGGCAAAACTAGAGGCGGCCGTTCAATGCATCATTGCTTTTAACCTGCACTTAGAAAAAAAAAATCAGTAAATAGCATCTGCGGGCAAGTGGACATCAAAGAGTAGACCACGGGTTTTAATACTCCCTTCCTCTTCTCTGAGTAGAGGAACGAAGGGCTTGGAAGATGCATCTACCTGGACTTGCCGAAAGATGCCTGGGCTGTATTCGTCTAGATGTTTCACGTGCCACACTAAAAAGGTCCCATCCACGGGGTGAATGGTGAAGAGCATATCTGGATTTTGGTTCCATTCTTTAAGCAGAATTTCAATCTTCCGGTCAAGCAAGACGGTAGGAAGAGGAACTGGTGAAGCAGCCGGAGAAAGGATTTTGGGACTTCCCTCCTTTTCTCCATCCTCATGATCTGAGGAGCCAGTCCCCGTTTCGGACTCTCTGTCCAGAGACAACTCTAGAAGAAAAGATCAAAAGATCAGGAGCCGTTGTGTTGCCTGATGTTGCGTTGCGAACAACGAAAAAGAAAGGAAGTGGGATACAAAATACCAGACTACCCTCATTCAGCATTTCCTATTCTGAGGACTGAGAACGAATTGCTACGAAAAAGGTTTAATAGAAGCTTCTGGGAGGGAATATATAGAAACAAGGACAATTTTGCCTAATTATTTCATTGACTTGCGAGAACTTGAGTTGGTTGATCATAAAAGTGCACCAAGGTCAGGAAATCTGAATACTTATTAAACATTTCTCACTTCATGTGGTCTTCAACTTACAATCCCGATTGAGCCCCAAATTTCGGTTGCTATGACCTTTCTTGCCACAATCGTTACAGTTCTTAAGTTAGTAACCTCATTGTTGAGTGAATTTGTCTTCCTCATTGAACTTTGCTTGCCAGGTTACAAAAGCTGACCATGTGACACGGCAACCGTCATAAATATGATTCTATTGTCCGGCGTCTGAATTTCAATCACATGACCATAGAGATGGTCTTGAGTGTGAAAAACAATCACGAAGCACTTTTGTCCGAGCTGTTGTAAACTTTGAACGGTTACGAAATGAACCATGTCAAGGACTACATGTACAACCAGATCAGAGGTGGTATTCAGCAGGTTCTGACCAGTTCTGGAGAACCGGTAGCAGAAGTTTTGAGACCTGGCAAATCCCACCTCTGACTGGCCCTGCCTCCATCTATTCTCTGCCTCCTGAGTCCCAGCTGATTGGCTGGGTCTTTTTTGGTTGCCCTGCGCAGGAGGACGGAGCTGAAAAGCAGGTTAGTGGGGTGGGGAGGGAATGGGGATTTTGCAATAAGCTTCCCCCAGGAATGGGGTGGTAATGAAGATTTTACAGTATTCTCCCCCTGTCACACCCACCAAGCCACACCCACTAAGACACACCACGCCCACTGGTAGTAAAAAATGTTTTAATCCCACTACTGAACCAAATGAACCGTGTCAAGGACTAGAAGTCAAAGCAATATTGTTAGTCAAGTGTAACCATCTTCATCCTCAGCTACAACTAACTCGGGTGGTTGAGGAAAAGAGACAAATCTGCAACTAACCATGATCAAGTTTCATGAGCAAGCCTCTCTCTTTCCCTTCGCCTCTCCTTTCAAACACATCTTCTTCCGCTCCTTTCATCTGCTGATCTGCCAGTTCTCGTAAGTGCTGCATAAATATTTCCGTGGAGGATGTAAAATGGAATTCCTTATTATTTAGCCAATGAACCACAAAGCCTTCACTGCCTTCGTCGAAATTAAAAGCAGTCTTCACCAAAGCCGGCGGAATATCTGAAGAAGGGACAGTTTGGGGTGGAAAAAAACCCAGATTGATTTAGACTTTTACGAAGTTATTGCATGTTTTTAGGCACTTGGGAAATGGGTTTCCTTACAAGGATGTTACAACAGCTCGGAACAGTTATCAACCATTTCCCCAGTGCCAAACCTGCTTTTAAGAGGAAATTAACACAAGCTATCAAATTCAACATCTGCAACTATTGTCCTCGGTCACTAGTTATTGAAACTGGGTGTATATAAGACATCTAGGTAGGGGAAGCCTACACATATATTTATTTGCAAAATGACAGAAGCAGCAAAGAGAGAAAGTGCATGTGTTTGAGTAATATTCTCCACCTCGCTCCCTGTTCCTCTTGTTCTTTTTTTTTCCTTCTGCAATTTTTTTAAAGTCATCCTGCTAAGAGTTTGCTCTGCACTCCAAGTCTAAAAGCAGAAGCTACTGCTAAACCGCAATTTGCAAATAATAACTAAAGACGGTCGGTTGAGACGCTGAGGAAATTATACAAGACAGGAGAAAGAATTTATATCCATATTATTATAAACTATACAATTTTATCTTTTAAGGCCATAAGCTGCACAGAGTTACCATGTGGCAAAATGGGCGACTAATAAGTGTTATAAGTAAAACAAATACATTTGTATAAATTAAGAGCCCCGGTGGCGCAGTGTTAGAATGCCGCACTGCATGCAACCTCTGCCCACCGCCAGAAGTTCAATCCTGACTGGCTTAAGGTTGACTCCGCCTTCCATCCTTCCAAGGCTGGTAAAACAAGGACCCAGATTGTTGGAGGAAATACGCGGACTCAGTAAACCGCTTAGAGAGGGCTGTAAAACACTATGATATATAAATCTAAGTACTATTCATCATCCCCTTTTAACAATCCCATAACCCCTTGCGGGGTGAAGTCTGGGCAACTGAATGGAGCTGAGTGTTTCCTGGCCAGATGCCCTTCCTGTCACCAATGTGGAGTTATATTCAGCAGATATATTCTCATTGTGCCCAGAGAGAGAAATATCTGCCTCTACCTAGGATCGAACTCACAGCCTCCCGATTGCGAGGTGACAGCTCCATTTCTAGGCCACCGCACCACTCTATATAAGTCTAAGAGCTGGTACTAAATTTAAAAGTCCATTGCAAAGTCTGAAGCACCACCAAGCCTGATCTTATACTGTAGAGAAAGCTAAATTCTTCTGCTTAGCGTACATAGAGTATAGAGAAAAGATTGACAAGCTTCTACTGTCAAACCCGAAACTGACCTACATGTAGCCATTTTAGTTAGGCTTAGTATATATTCTTTTTCTTACTTTGGCAGTTATGGGGGAAGGGTTTCAGGCTAGCTACATTCTTAAAGGGGGAGGAGTGGAGATAGAGAGAGTTGTTTAGGCTAGGTGATTCTTCTTCCCGTGGGAAAACGAGCTGTCCATGCTTAGGCCCCTTGAGGTGGAGATTTATGATATCAAGCAACGTTGAACTACTTCTATTGGAGAACGTGACTTTGGGGGGTTGCTTCTAACTTCTAATATTGTGGGGGTAATTCCGGGTTGTATCAGATCCAGGATTACCGCGGACTTTGTCAATTTGATGCTTTCCTAAAAATAAAAGAAATTGTCTTGGAAGATGGACTTTGTTCTTTTCTTTTTAAATGGATTTCAACACTTGGAAACCCGACATCTACTTTGTAGGATAGGCAGAAAATACAAATACAGAATTCACCAGTGTTGGGGTTAATGCTTGCAGCTATGTGGAAATGGCAGAGCGCATTAGCATGGTGAGAGATATGGCGCTGCACTTCATGGACTCCCAACTGGTTGGGTAAGTCTTCCGCATGAGTGATAAGCACCGAAGACCTTCGCTGACCCTTCCTCAGGTTTTTCAGATGATGGATTGTCTGAAGCAGAAGAAAAGAAGAGAAGATTAAAAAAAAAAAAGTATTTTTTAAAAAAAAGACCAGAACAAAACCCCATCAGGAAGGTCGTTTTAATCCAGAGTGAATATGCACTTCCGAAACATAAACCGGTTTTCTTGCTAAAATTGGGCTAAGCTAGCAACAGACAGAGAAGGTGTCACTAATGACTAGGGAGCAGTAGCTATGTGGCCTGGTGTCTTATCTTGTCCACCTTTTAGTTGGAGGTCACATCTTGGGGAAGGAAGGAAGTTACAAAGAAAGGAAGGAGGTTACAGAGGAAGGAAGGAAAAAAGGAAGAAAGGAAGTAAGGAAGTTACAGTGGAAGGAAGGAAGGAAAGAAGTTACAGCAGAAGGAAGGAAGAAAGGAAGGAAGTTTCAGAGGAAGGAAGGAAGGAAGGAAGGAAAGAAGTTACAGCAGAAGGAAGGAGGATAGAGAGGAAGGAAGGAAGTTACAGCAGAAGAAAGGAAGGAAGGAAGTTACATCAGAAGGAAGGAGGATACAGAGGAAGGAAGGAAGAAAGGAAGAAAGGAAGTTACAGCAGAAGGAAGAAAGGAAATTACAGTGGAAGGAAGGAAGAAAGAAGTTACAGCAGAAGGAAGAAAGGAAGGAAGTTTCAGAGGAAGGAAGGAAGTCACAGCAGAAGGAAGGAGGATAGAGAGGAAGGAAGGAAGTTACATCAGAAGGAAGGAAGAAAGGAAGGAAGTTACAGCAGAAGAAAGGAGGATACAGAGGAAGGAAGGAAGATAGGAAGTTACAGCAGAAGGAAGGAAGGAAGCTACAGAGAAAGGAGAGAAGGAAGGAAAGAAAGAAGGAAGGAAGGAAGTTACAGTGGAAGGAAGTTACAGCAGAAGGAAGGAAGGAAGCTACAGAGAAAGGAGAGAAGGAAGGAAAGAAAGAAGGAAGGAAGGAAGTTACAGTGGAAGGAAGTTATAGCAGAAGGAAGGAAGGAAGGAAGGAAGGAAGGAAGGAAGGAAGGAAGGAAGGAAGGAAGACAGACAGACAGACACATGGACAGACAGATACTTTAATAGATTCTGACATTGCTGATTTTGAATCTCTGCTACTGAGAGATGATGTTAATTCCAGATAAATAAAAGGGAGCATCTGACACCCAATTCTTTTGTTCATCATACTTCCAAAGCATGCTGAATGTTGTCTTTGTGCCTTCCTGAATGCGAGAAGCTGGTGCTGGAACCGATGCTTGACGTGCTGGTCTCACAGATCTGCTCTCCCAAAAGCGTATCTTCGGGCAACAACGTCTCCACCCACAGCCTGCAAACACCATCCTGACACGAAGTCAGGAGCACGTTGCAAACAGATCCCCTGAGGAGAACAAGCACAGAGAAAGACCACGTCAGATCGCCATCCGTGGCGGGTGTCAACTCATAAAATATGTCTCTGGTCTTTTAGAGTTGCATGCAGAAAGGAATGGTTTCCAAGGCTGACGCTAACCTGGGCATAAACTTGCTAGTGTGTCGCCATGAAAACCCCGTCACTGCCCGGGGATGCGAAAGGTAGACAAATGCAAAGTGGGTCGAGGCAGATGTTTTTTTGGTTTCATCTCCCTCTTGGGGACGTAGAGACGATTTCCAACCCATCATGGGATACCAGACTTTTAAGAGGCAGTCATCCTGAAGAAAACAAAATAGGGGAAAGGTCATTTGCACTTCGAAGTCTTGTGAGAGCTGTGTGGAAGCAACACTGCAAAGAGGCAGAAGAATGGAGACCAGCCTTCTTCTTGATGCTTTTAGTCGTTCAGCATCTCTCTTCATCCCAAAACAGGTGCTATATTGTAGGAGGAAAGGAAGAACAAGAGAAAACTTGGTGGGGTTATTTCCTCTGCGGCCCCATAGCAGGTCTAACTTATGGCGAAGCATGTTTAGATGAACAAATAGGTCATTGTTTTTGTGTCTGCTCTGTTGGAGTCCTTACATAGTGACAGCAAAGATTTTCCCCAGCATGACCTGTCCCATGTCTAGCTCTTTGGCTTTTCCAAGGGTTTCCATTGCCACTGTAACCAAATCTACCAAAGCACCTGAAGGCAGGACAAGAAGCAATGGGGAACAACTAATCAAGGAAAAAAACTATCTAGAACTAAGGAGAAGTTTCCTAACAGTTAGAGCAATTAATCAGTAGAACAACTTGCCTCCAGAGGTTGTAAATGCTCCAACACTGGAAGTTTTTAAGAAGAGATTAGATAACCATTTGTCTGAAGTGTTGTAGGGTTTCCTGCCTAAGCAGTGGGTTGGACTAGAAGACCTCCAAGGTCCCTTCCAACACTGTTATGCTGAATTCTGCATTCTATCCACCTTGCTGTCTCCTTCTCTTCCTCTTCTTCCTTTCACCCTCAGCTTCAGAATAGCTGTGTCTAAGAGTGTAGCCCTTGTTTGTCTGTATTTTTTTTTTAAATTAGAAGCAGGCTATGGTGCAACATGAGTGCTTTTGGCTTGCCGAAGCTTAAAGTACCCATTTCAAGTATTGGTGGTCCTTGGACATTTCCTTCAAACAAGTTCTGGCTTGTACCAGTGTTGACTTGCCATGCTGGTGCAGCCCCTGGAAAACCTTATACTCTCCAAACTTAAACCATTATTGGCAAATGACAATGTTCTAAAGCAGGGGTCTCCAACCTTGGCAACTTTAAGCCTGGAGGACTTCAACTCCCAGAATTCCCCAGCCAGCAAATCAAAGCTTTGCTGGCTGGGGAATTCTGGGAGTTGAAGTCCTCCAGGCTTAAAGTTGCCAAGGTTGGAGACCCCTGTTCTAAAGAACCTCTAGCTAATAAAGCAGACCCCCCAAACACAACAAAAGGAAAGTGCTTGCCTTCAAAAAGAACCTGACTAATCAAACGTGACTGGCAGACGGGAAGCGATCAGCCATTGGGCTCAACCTATTCTGGTTGTAGATAACAGACATGAAGAAACCACATCTAGGCAGATACAAATCAAGGGAGCCACAAATGATCTGCCACTAGTGGCTTCTCGGTGTTTGGTTCTCAATTGAACCATCTGAGAGGAAGGATCTGAGGAGGAAGGAAGTTCAGGAATTTGACTGATCATATATGTATCATGCATGGTTGCATTAGAATGCGTCAGGAAGTTCCCCATTCTCTTACAAAAAAGTGACTTCCTCTTCAAGCCAGAAGATCAATGTTTTGGCCTTATTAGTGGTCTTCTACATTTCACCATCGAGGGTCATTTTCTTTTACATTTTTTTTTGCATTGGAAAAAAAAAATCAAATTTACTTTTTTTTTTTTACATTTAAACCTGCATTATCTATCCAAGCTAATTGCCACAACCTCCAGGGTAAGTCAGATGAAGTGAGTAGCAGTAACAGCAATTAGAGTGGAAATGTTCTCTGGCCAAAGTAGAACTCGGCTCCCAAGAACATCCACTTGAGTTATTTAATCGCAACGCTTATGGGTTACCCATGAATGTTCGCATAGATGGAAAGAAAAAAGAAAGCATTGACTTCCTCCCTTTATATCAATAAGTTAAGGTACTCTATGGTGTAGTGGTAGAAAGTCACCAGCAGTTTTTCATTCATTTTACTGATCACAATTAATATACTTCAGAATCCGACTGATTGAAAACAGGAATAAATCTTTTTTTTTTAAAAAAAAAAAAGCTCTTTACCTTCCCAGCTGTTGCAAAATATTCGCCATCCAGCGACCACTCCATCAAGTGGACAGAAACTGCCGTCCTAAAGAACAACCAAAAAGGCAATTCTCAACTACAAAGGCTATCGCTGTTTCAAATCGCTATTGCTATAAATATTGCAAAGCTTTACAATGTCAAGGTAGGTTATCCATGTCAGGCTGTTGTCATGGACACTCAAAATCTTGTTATCCACACAGAATTAATTGCTGCCCAACATGATGCATTTTTTAAAAAACTAATTACATCGCCAAAGTTGAATATAGCCTAAATCTTTTTGGGTGGCTCGGTAGAATAGTTACAGTGCCTTTGTTCCTTTGGCAATTTGGACACCTTGTCAGTCAAACAGTACTGAGAGATCTGTACGAAGCTACACCTAACTGTGCTTTATTTAACAAACTAAGATTAAATATACAATTGGGGCCAAGTTCTCCATGGTTTAGCAGTCTGAAAAGGAGCACTACTGACTTCTTTTTTTGTTTAATCAAGTACCTTTTCTTCCCTCTTAAAAAGCAAACAGCTGACATAAAAACCCCAAGAAGCCAGGCATAGCTTCTCCTCCCTCCTTTTCCCCCACTAAAACAGAGTCTCTTAAAACTTATGGCTCCCAACTCTTTGCTGGGAAGGTTGGAGTTCCTCACAAACTCTAGTTTTAACAGGACTGGAAATAGCAATAGCACTTAGACTCATATACCTCTCCATAGTTCTTTACAGCACTTTCTGAGCGGTTTACAGAGTCGGCACATTGTCCACAACAATCTGGCTCTTCTCTTCATTTTACTGACCTCGGAAGGATGGGAAGGCCGAGTCAACCTCGAGCCAGTCAGGATCGAACTGCTGGCAGTCGGCAGAGTTAACCTGCAATACTGCATTCTAACCACTGCGCCACCACGGCTCATGGATAGAGAAGTTCCTGCAGCGTGTTTGAACTTTTTGGCTTTCTGAAGAAGCTGAGGTTTTTAAAATAGCCTCGTTCTGGAAGAAAACCCTTTGCAATTTGAAATGCACTGGGAAATGGTTGCTGAGGTAATTCCTCGTCAGGAGAATGAGCGCATACAGGGCGACGTAGTGAGAGTAGTGAAAAATAACACACACACAGCACACAAATACACTGTACAGTAAATGTAGGTTTTTACTTCCAATAAAGCAAATTCCAAAATAAGTATTCCAAGTCATTCACAGGTAAAGCAGTCGGTTTTCAGTTCAGAGATAATCCAAGTATCAAAGTCCAGTATCAGAAACAGTTCAGGAACAGACTTATATCAACGATCAGTAACAGTCGTTAGGAGGAACGGCAACACTTCCTATCAATGTTTTTTTACTATCCTGAACTGGGTTTTTTTAGCAACAAATCTGGAATCCCATCTGGATGACTGGATCGCTAGTAAGCTAAAGACACAAATGTTTCCTGAAGCTAATTGCTGTTTTTGTTTTCCTTACCTGCACTGCCAGATGCATTTCCAATCATTTAGAACAGGGTGGATTTTCTCATCTTTGACCCCGAGGTTGGGGTCTTCTCCTTCCTCGTCTTCTTCTTCCAACACATCCTTGGCAGGAGGAGCCCACAGCTGCAAATTATCTGTTGCAGTGAGCAAGCGATTCCCTAGGAGCAAAGAACATTTTAAAGACAACAGTCAGCTTCTACAACAGCCTGCTTATCTGATATAGCTTGGGATAATATGGGAGGAAAAAAAATATACTGGGAAAAAAATAAATACATTTCCACAGAGAAAATAATTCTACTAACACAGGAAGTGGTTTGGTTATCGTTGTTTGCAATATTACTTAATACATTCCCGTTGGTAGCTCCGAAGTGCTTCCAAGTGGAAAGCTGGTGACATCACCGTTGCCCTGGGGGTACCCACTGGGGGCTCCTTTCACGTCCCCATTTAGCTTCCCTTGAACTGGTACCTATCCATCTACTCACAGTCACTCACTTTCGAATTGCTGGGTTGGCAGGAGCTGGAGCGAGTGACAGGAGCTCCCCCCGTCCCGCAGGATCAACCGTGTCTCAAACATGAGCTTGACAATTGTCAGGCCAATGTACTAACCACGTGAGCCTCCCCTGTTCATTGTTCTCAAAGAAAATCAGCAACACAGTAGTTTCTCTATGAAACTTGGTGCTTCCTCCAAACCGGCCTCCATGTGAATATTTGAGGTGTGGTTTGTGCATTGCCGGAAGTGGAAAAAGTTGTCTCCCCAAAAGAGGAAATGACTCTTGGTGTTTCAAATATGGTCTCACTCAAAATAGCCTGTGCTTCTGAGCTTTTATGCTTGCAATTCCTGGCTCACATTAAGAGGTCTCTATATGGCACCCTCAAATTAATTTGAGGCTCCAGAAAAGCTACCATATGTGTACAGCCCTTCGTGGATCACAGTCTACTTTGTTAACAGTACAAGGTGGATAGTATAATTAATGGATTAGTCTCACGATTGTATCAAGCCCCAAAACATATACATAATGGAGTCCTGAATGAGCTTTTGACTCTTATTGTCTTCTACACTATGGGAATCAAAATATTTTCCCCTAAAGGTGACACCCTAGATCAAGGGTCTCCAACCTTGGCAACTTTAAGACTTGTGAACTTCAACTCCCAGAGTTCCTCAGCCAGAAAAGTCTTCAAGTTGCCAAGGTTGGAGACCCCTGCCCTAGATTAACTCTACACTTCTACACACCTGGAGACGTGACCGCATTCACACCTCGTTACCTTGAGGATCCCATGCCAAGTTGAAGGTCATGGAAGTGAGGAAAAATTGTCCAGTTTTCTGCCATTGACACTTGAGTTGCTGTGAGACAAGGGCAAAAATTAATCATCGGAGAGAACGAATGATATCAGACGTCATTCCTTTTTTTTTTGGACTAAATTTGGTGGATAGAATGAAGCAATCACACTGTTGGCCAAGAGAACGCTTCAGTGCTAATAATGGATGCCAACCACATCTGCAAATTAAGCACCTTTGGAAATGGAACGCAATCACAGCTCTGAGATTTTTTAAAAAAAACAAGCCGAAAAAAACATGTCTACACTCCTGCTGTTCTCCATGAATAGCTAATTCTTAATACATCAAGAAAAAGGCGGAGAAAATTAGCTCGATGCCCCATTGCTTAATTAGGAGGAGTGAAATTAAAGATTTGCATAGAAAAGTCATACGCAGAGAGAAAAGAGACACATTCCTGGGCACAAAAAAGATGATTACAAGAATATTACCTTTAAGGACAGGCATTCTCTTCATTGTAGAGAAGTTACGGTAAGAATGCCCACATAAAATTGTTTCTGGTTGCAAATTTTATTATATCCTGGTTTTGTAAGGTTCTGTGATTAGAGTGGGAAAAACCTACCCATTTATCTATCTATTCAATGTTCAGCGTTTTTTGATAGTGTTGCAATGACCTGTTGAATAAAATCTCATAGGCTATTATGTTACCCAAAGTAATGTAGACTGATCAATGGCGTGACTTAATCAATGATGATTATGACCCTAACAACATGGAGAAATCTTTAGCGCTCATCTTAGATCAGATGGATCAGTTTCACAAACATTCTGGGTCTGGAGCAATAGCCAGGTGGAAGTTCTAATACCTCCTTACTCCAGACTTCTCATGTCTCTAGACCTTTTACTACAGCCAACTTCACTTGGCAGCTGACATGTCGTAATGGAGCTTTCACAGCTCATGCGCTGAAGTTCAACTTTCGTAAGGGATTATGACCAAAGGCTCAAGGGAGTGAAAGTCCAATGCATCTTCCTAGAGGTTGTAACAGCCACGCAATGTAGGTATGCAGTAATCCTCATTTAACGATGGCAATTGGGACGGGAATGTCCATTGCTAAGCAACAATCATAGAGTACAATGTCACCTGATTGTGCCACTTAATGACAGCAGTTCCTGTTGCCATTATTAAACAAATCCTGCACCTTTGTTAAGCATGATGTCACATAGTGATGATTTGCAACTTCCTGCTAGCCTCCTCACTGCTTATTGCAAACTGGCAATGAAGGCCACAAATGATGAGGGATGCTATGATATACAGTACTTTCAAGTTGGTTGCTAAGCACCCAGATCATGGTCACATGATCACAGAGATACTGCAACAGCTGCCAATCAGTGGAATCAACCGTCAGTACTTTGTAGTTTCAGATGGTCACTGAATAAGTATTCATTAAATGAAAACTACCTGTAATAGCAATAGCACTTATATATTGCTTTACAGCCCTCTCTAAGCAGTTTACAGAGTCAGCCTCTTGCCCCCAACAAGCTGGGTCCTCATTTTACCGACCTTGGATTGATGGAAGGATGAGTCAACCTTTGAGCTTGGTGAGATTCGAACTGCCAAATTGCAGGCAGCCAGCAGTCAGCAGAAGTAGCTTGCAGTACTGCATTCTAACCACTGCGCCACTGTGGCTCATGACCCTTTATTCTGCTTCTTCCCACCTGTTTTCCCTTCTACTTCTCAGCTTTGCTTCCAAACCAGCATGTGAGATGGTTTTAGATTTTATATAAGGTCCTGGTTGGAAAGAAAGTATCGGGGAAGTTGGAGAAAAAAATTCGGAAGCAGGTCAACTCAAATATGCACTTAGGATCTTGAAAGTATTACTTTTCAGACCAAAAAAAAGCTAAGCATAAGAGCTGGCTGCGAAATATGTAGTTCTAATCTTAAAAACAACATTGGGAAAGAAATAATCCATGAGCAGCGGAAGGTAAAAAGGACAACGGAAACCACATAATACTTACACAATTTCTCTTATGAGAATTTACCCCCAGGGGCTCAAAAATACACACAGTGTTTCCATAAGACGCAGCAATCTGAGGAGGGAAGAAAAAGCAAAAAGCGAATCTGCATTTAAACCCACAATATATGACACTGAGGAAAAGAAAAGAAAGAAGAAAGCATCTCTCAATATTTTTCTAACAATCCTACCACCAACGAGCGATTCAACCCAGAAATGAATTATCTTCTTTTTAAACAGGGTGGAACTTTCGCTGCAAGCTTCAACCTTGACATTTAAAAACAGGACTGCTTTTTAACAGCACGACAACACCTCAAGATTTCAAATCTCTTACCCTGCCTTGCTGGGAACATTCCACACAGCTGACCTGGATGTTTCCATGCTTAGCACCAGGAATAATTTGCACGCATTCGAAGTCGTTGGCCAAGATGACAATATCGCACCCAGAGCCATAAGCCTACAAGAAATGTACAAAAGGAAGAGAGAAAGAAACTTCTTGTCTATATTTGCTTGAAAAAGACCTGGTGAGAAGGGCATAAATTTAATTTAGTTCCTTGTAAGGCTCTTAAATATTAGATGCACAAAGAATAGGCAAAGGTAAAGGTTCCCCTCACACATACGTGCTAGTCTTTTCCAGCTCTAGTGGGCACCAGTGCTCATCTCCATTACAAAACTGAAGAGCCAGCGCTGTCCGAAGACGTCTCCGTGGTCATATGGCCAGCGTGACTAAACACTGAAGGCGCACAGAACGCTGTTACCTTCCCACCAAAGTGGTCCCTATTTTCCAACTTGCATTTTTAAACATGTTTTTGAACTGCTAGGTTGGCAGAAGCTGGGACAACGAACGGGAGCTCACTCCGTTACGCGGCGCTAGGGATTCGAACCGCCGAACTGCCGACCTTTCTGATTGACAAGCTCAGCATCTTAGCCACCGAGCCAATGTTTCCCTGCACCAAGAATGCTGTTGCTTTAATACACCTCCAGGGTTTGTAAAACGCAACCTGTTTTTTTTTTAATAACGCAACCTCTGCTAAGAATATTGTACTATAAGGGATTAAAAATGTTTAACTCTATTGTTCTTCTTAAACTTCACTCAACGCTTCTAATGCCTGTTCTATGACCCCTTTTGAGTCAAAGGGGCTGCTATTCCTTGGCAGAACCAGCGAAGTAAATCAGCAAAAATTAAGCCCAATGTATTTTTTTTTTTTTCCTTCCTTACATTGAATTGTGTCTAATTCTTGGAGACTGCATAAGTTCCTGTAATATTCTGGGTGAGGTTTTTCAGAAGTGTTGCCATTGCCTCCTTCCTAGGGCTGAGAGAAAGTGACTGGCTCAAGGTCACCCATCTGACTTTGTGCCCATGGTAGGACTACAACTCACAATCTCCTGGTTTCTTGCCTGATGCCTTAACCACTATACCAATCTGATTTCCTAGGTCCGACTTACCCCAGCGCTTTTAAGACAGAACGAGACTGATTTATGATATCTGATTAAGTAATTTCCATGCAGACTCTATAGAGGCAGGCATCTTTGTCCACAGAAGAGGTCGTAAAAGACTACAATACCCACAATCCTTTGCTATCAGCCACGTTGACAGGCATTAAAATCAAAACGTCTGGACTATGCAACTGTTTGCCTAGCCTTGAACTGCAAGCAATGTCATTTTTCAGGCCGAAAACATTCTGCTTCTGTTGACAATTTTCTGGCTTGCCTATTCTGAGTTATTATCAACATGGTCCTTATCTGCAGAGGGTATTTTAAAGAGTGGGTCTGGTTATATTTAAGCCACGCTACAGAAGAAGCAGGGGAAAAAAAAGATAGAATAGAATAGAATAGAATAGAATAGAATAGAATAGAATAGAATAGAATAGAATAGAACAGAACAGAACAGAATAGGAATAGGAATAGGAATAGAATAGAATAACAGAGTTGGAAGGGACCTTGGAGGTCTTCTAGTCCAACCCCTTGCTTGGGCAGGAAACCCTATACCATTTCAGACAAATGGTTATCCAACCTCTTCTTAAAAACTTCCAGTGTTGGAGCATTCATAACTTCTGGATGCAAGTTGTTCCACTAATTGGAACTGTTACTGTTGTAACTCAGAAAATTTCTCCTTAGTTCTAGATTGTTTCTCTCCTTGATTAGTCTCCACCCGTTGCTTCTTGTCCTGCCTTTAAGGTGCTTTGGAGAATAGCTTGACTCCCTCTTCTCTGTGGAAGCCCTGAGACATTGGGATGCTGCTATCATGTCAACCCTCTTCACTAGACTAGACGTACCCAGTCCCTGCAACCATTCTTCATATGTTTTAGTCCCCAGTCCCCTCATCATCTTTGTTGCTCTTCTCTGCACCCTTTCTAGAGTCTCAACATCTCTCTTACATCGTGGTGACCAAAACTGAATATTTGCTAATGCCGGCTAAGCTTCTAACCATTAAAACTGAATCAAAACAAATATAATCTTCTGGACTTTAATGCTGTACAGTAAGTTAGAAAAGCAATACTTGTTGATTGCACCTTAAGGGCAACCGGGTTTGGGAATTATAGCCTTTAATACATTTTGCATTGTATGCAAAGGCAATTAAAAAAAAAAGAGTTTAAAAAAAATCAAAACATTTGCATAGTTGCAGGAAGTTCTAAGGATTCGTGAAACATCACGTTCGTTCTTCCTACTCTGTTCAGGTTCTTTGCATTTTAATAGCAAGACCGCTAATATATTTTGGTTCATAGGCAGAGGAGGTAGGAAAAGAAACTTAAAGGTGTTTGGAAAAGAACAGAAGCAGCGAAGAAAACCAAGTTCTGTTCCTGCAACCCTCACAATACCAGTAGGCAGTGACTGCAGACCGCAAACAGCTTTGCAGAAGCCCAAAGTACAAAGCCTCGTAACCACCCACGCAGATTTAGTGCCAGTTGAAAAATGAGATGGAATTTGCAAGCTGCCAGAAAAAGCAGAATGACTTGCAGGATCTTCAGAGGCAGCGGGAAAATAAATGACATTTTGCAAAAAGCTTGGGGAACAAAAACCTCCCCTATTCAAGGATGGAGACTGCTCCACATTTAGTAAAAGGTACAGTTGGGCCCCCGATTAAAATAATGACCGATGACCTACGTCCTTGCACTTACAACCGTTTGCACCCTCCCCGTGGCCACGTGATTAAAATTGGTGTCTGGTGACCTAGAATACTGCATCCAGTTTTTGGTCACCACTCTATTAAAAAAAGAGGCTGAGACTCTAGAAAAAGTGCAGAGAAGAGCAACCAGGATGACTAGGGGGCTGGAGGTTAAAACATACGATGAACGGTTGCAGGAACTTGGCCTGGTTAGTCTAGTGAAGAAAAGGACCAGGGGAGACATGAGATCAGTGCCCCAATACTTGAAGAGTTGGCACAGAGAGGAAGGGGTATTAAGGTATTTTCCAAGGCATCTGAGAGCCAGACAAGGAATAATGAATAGAAACTGAACAAGGAGAGATTCAACCTGGAAATAAGGAGAAACTTTCTGACAGTGAGAACATGGAACAGAAATTGCCTTCAGAAGTTGTGGGAGCTTCATCACTGGAAGCTTTCAAGAAAAGACTGGATTGCCATCTATCAGAAATGGTGTAGGGTCTCCTGCTTGGGCGGGTGGTGGTGGACTATATGACCTTTCCAGGGTCACAAGGTCCTTTCCAACTCTGTTAATCTAAAGACCTTCCCAGCCAGCTTCTAACAAGCAAAGTCGGGGGCGGGGGAAGCCAGATTTGCTAAATGACCGCGTGATTCACTTAATGACTGGGTCGACTTCTTTAATGACTGCAGCAAAAAAGGTTGTACTAGCAGGTGGAACTCACTTAACAAGTGCCTCGCTTAGCAACGGAAGTTCTGATCCCAATTATAGTCATTGGGTTGAGGACTTTCTTGAGCTGACGTTCTTGAGCTGAGCTCAACTCCTGGGGTTCCGTGACCACAATCAGTTTTTTTTTACGGGTGGCATTATAGAGGTGATGTACTGTTGCATTTTCCTGGGATGTTTTTATGACTGCACAGAATAAGTTGCAACCTTCCCAGCTGGCCTTCCAGTCATATATTGTATAGGTTTAGCCTTTCAGGGTCAACTAACATTGGCTTTCCACTACCAATTGCTATGACTGTGCTTTCTCTTAAAGAATAGAATAGGGAATAAGAATAGAATAAAGAATTAGAGTAGAGTAGAGTAGAGTAGAATAGAGTAGAGAATAAGAATAGAATAAGGAATCAGACTAGAGTAGAGTAGAATAGGGAATAAGAATAGAATAAGGAATTAGAGTAGAGTAGAGTAGAGAATAAGAATAGAATAAGGAATCAGACTAGAGTAGAGTAGAATAGGGAATAAGAATAGAATAAGGAATAAGAGTAGAGTAGAGTAGAGAATAAGAATAGAATAAGGAATAAGAGTAGAGTAGAGAATAAGAATAGAATAAGGAATTAGAGTAGAGTAGAGTAAAGAATAGAATAAGGAATCAGACTAGAGTAGAGTAGAATAGGGAATAAGAATAGAATAAGGAATAAGAGTAGAGTAGAGTAGAATAGAATATAATTCCTTATTGGCCAAGTGTGATTGGGTACACAAGGAATTTGTCTTTGGTGCATAAGCTCTTAGTGTACATAAAAATACATTCATCAAGAATCCTAAGATACAACACTTAGTGATAGTCACAGGATACTAAATAAGCAATCAAAATCACACTAGGAAACTAAATAAACAATATAAATCATAAAGGTACAAGCAACAAGGTTATAGTCATAAGTAGGAGGAGATACAGTAGGTAATACGAAAGATGAGAAGAATAATAGTAATAGTCTTAATAAATAGTTTGACACTGTTGTGGGAATTATCTGTTTAGCAGAGTGATGGCCTGTGGGGGTGAAGAAAAAGTAAATGTGTCTTTGAATTGGATTGGACTCCCAGTGTCTCACACCTGTGCAGTTTTCCTGGCCACAACACTGAAATGAATTGTTTTCTGCTGGGAAGTTTCAATTCCCCAGTCTAAACTGCATCACGGATAGTAGCTATAAATAAAATATGAGGCCCCCAAGGACACCACGTCTTAAATAATACAGACACCAGATCCTCTCTTGACCCCGACACAAGTTAAGACTTCTTCAGAGGTTTCTCAGATGCCAAACACATCGATGTTCCAAAGCATTGTTGCTATCGTTTTCAATACGAAAGATACTTTTTCTTCCGTTGTTTCTATTCTTGCTGATGGTGTACGCTACTTTTTGTAAACAATCCCAGAGTGACTTGTAGGATTCAAGGCAGAGAATAGATATTACGCAACCGACAAAATTATAATGCCGATAAACCTCAGTTGGAAGCAAATACCATTGCAAGTGATCCCTAGCTGTCTTCAAACAGTTGAGAAAATAACACTCACACCCAAATCACTTCACAAAGCAGGGCATTGACTTGGCAGCTCATGTACACCTGGAGTGTCATGCCCCTGTCAGAGTCTGAATCCGAGGAGGAAGACGAACAGCTGACAGGGAGTGGGAGTGTGGCTCCGTTGGCTGTGGAAGAGGCTGGGCAGAGCAGTGGAGATTCAGAACAAAGGAGAGGGAGTTCAAAGGAAGCCCCAGGCCTGCCCACCCACCCCCTCTTCATCCTAGGGCATGCAGGGAGGAACGCAGAAGAGAGCAACGTGGGTTGCATGGCTTATGGGGGAGGAAAGGGCCCTGATTCCCTTCATTAGCCACACCTGGGAATGAAAGTTTATAAGAACTGAATGCTGACTGCAGCAGCTGCTGGGAGCAGATGTGACTTGATCTTGTGTTGTCGTTGCTTATCTGTGTTCCTGGTGTCTTCCCAACCATATGAGTTTTGCCATGCCTTCATGTCTAGAATTCTTGCTCCTGCTCTGCCAAACTAATGACTTCAGTTTGGCTTGACTGGACTTAGAAGTTACAGTTTGTGTTGACCATGTTTTGGACTTAATTCTTCGCAGTCAAAGGCTGGTCCTGGGAGAGTTTTTCTCCAGCCAGAAAGTAACCTGGACATTGGGGGCAAAGTTGGTGCTAATAAAGGGACTCCTACTGATTATCTGCTGTGTTGCCTCCAGGTCATCAGATATTCCCGTGATGGTGAACCTATGGCACTCGTGCCACAGGTGGCACGCAGAGCCATTTGTGCCAGTGCACAAGCTGCAGGCAAACTTACCTCACTGAGCATGCGCATGCATCACAGCTAATTTTTGGCTAATTTGAGGCCTTTTTCAGCCTCCCAAAGTCTTGAGGAAGGCTTCTGCAGGCCGAAAACTAGGCCCATTTCATCACTTCCTGTTTTTTCTGAAAATACCGGACATGACAAAATGGGGCTAACTTTCGGCCTGCAGAAGCCTTCCTCAAGCCTTTGGGAGGCCGAAAAAGGCCTCAAACCAGCCGAAAATCAGCTGTGAGGTGCAGTGCAGGTAAGGGGACAGCGGGGGTGGGTGGGAATTACGCGCACATGTGTAGGGGCGTGGGGGGGCTCACATTGCTTTCTGGGTGCTGGCACACAAGTGCGAGTGTGCGAGTGTGCAAGCGTGCGCACAATTTTTGGCACAGGAGCCTAAAAAGGTTAGCCACCACTGACATAGACCAAGGTGTATGGGCAACTGGTGTCTATTTCTGCCCCTGCTTTCCATCATCTCTGGGTTCACAAAGGAATGGCGGTTAGAATAGATGGAGTGGACTGGGTGTCCCCAACTAGATCTGAGGCAAGTACAGGTGGCCCTCGACATATGACCACAGCTGAGCCCCAAATTTCTTGCCACAGTCGTTAAGTGAATCAGTCACCCGGTTGTTAAGTGAATCTGGCTTTCCCATTGGCTTTGCTTGTCAGAAGGTCACAAAAGGGGACCATAGCCCAGGAAGCTGCAACTGTCATAAGTATGAACCAGGTGCCAAGCGTCTGGATTTTGATCACGTGACCATGGGGATGCTACAAAGGGCGTAACTCTGAAAAATGGTCATAAGTCACTTTTTTTCAATGCCATTGTAACTTTGGACAGTCACTAAGTGAACTGTTGTAAGTTGAGGACTACCTGTACAAAGAAGAACCTAGAACAGGAGTCTTCAAACTTGACAGCTTTAAGACTTATGGACTTCAACTCCTGGAATTCCTCCTCCAGTCATGTTAGCTCAGGAATTCTGGGAGTTGCAGACCACAAATCTTAAACTTGCCAGGTTTGAAGACCCTTGCTGTATTCTGTCTGTCTGTCTGTCTGTCTGTCTGTCTGTCTGTCTGTCTATCTATCTATCTATCTATCTATCTATCTATCTATCTATCTATCTATCCATCTATCCTATCCTATCCTATCCTATCCTATCCTATCCTATCCTATCCTATCCTATCCTATCTCTTTCTCTGTCTATTCTACCTCTCTTTATCTATCTACCTACCCTCCCTATTCTATTCTATTCTATTCTATTCTATTCTATTCTATTCTATTCTATTCTATTCTACTCTACTCTACTCTACTCTACTCTATCTCTCTTTATCTCTTTCTCTATCTATCTATTCCAAACTTGACAGCTTTAAGGCTTGTGGACTTCAACTCCCAGAATTCCTCCTCCAGTCATGTTAGCTCAGGAATTCTGGGATTTGAAGTCCACAAGTTTTAAACTTGTCAAATTTGAAGACCCTTGACCTAGAAAATAAGAAAACTAAAGCTTACAAGAAACAAAGAAAACAAGAAAAGAAAGTTAACAGGAGTTTAGCTGCTGACTTCCCTTAAGGTCTTTCTACTGTTTCTTTAGTTGCCATGGGTTTAATTATTCAGATATTCCAGGATTGCGCCCAGACTAGTTTTCAAAGAACTTGCATGACTTCTGAAGTTCATCATCAATTTTCATGCAAATTAGGCTGTGTTACGGAACCATCCCTTCCGGTTTTGAGTGGCACTTTGTTGGCCAGATCCAAATTCAATGACTGTGCAGACTTTATATGCAAATATGAACTTGCTTCTCCAAAGAACTAGATCATCAGGTGTTTTCAACGAAACATGTTCCTAGAGATATCATCAACCGTATGTAGGGTTCAAACAAGTCTCACAAGTTTGGAACTACTGTTCTGGCAGCAGTGTGGGAAATAGAGCCAGTTTAATTTGGTAGTTAAGGCACCAGGCTAGAAACTGGGAGTTCTAGTCCCACCTTAAGATATGAAAAACCGGCTGGATGACCTTGGGCTGGTCACTCTCTCTGAGTCCAACTCACCTGAAGGGGTTTGTTGGGGTGGGGAGAATAGGAGGAGGAAGGAATATTAGGTATGGTCATTGTCTTGATAAAGATGGGATACAAAATATTGAAAAACAAAACAAAACATGATTTCATTTTGCAAATGATCTGACTTATATGCTTGCATCAGCTGTACTCAGGGGTGGGATTCAAAATTTTTAACAACTGGTTATGTGGGTGTGGCTTAGGTGGTGGGCGTGGCTTGGTGGTCATGTGACTGGGGTGGACATGGCTTGGTGGTCATGTTATTGGCTGAGCATGGCTAACTTAATATCACTCATATCGAGGCATGCATCTCCTCGCCTGGCCTCTCATGACTGTGGGGATGCTGCAACAGTCGTAAGTGTGAAAAATAGTCATAAGTCACTTTTTTCAGTGCCATTGTAACTTTAAATGGTCACTCCACACAAGCAAGGTACCAGCAAAGGAGGGGATAAAAACCCTAGAGAGGTTCCTGAGACAGGAAGTCTAGTCCTGCCAAGAATGTAATAAGGGTTAAGAAAGAGACAGTTTCTGTAAGCAACTCCAGAATGTTTCCTTCCTGCCTTCCTTACAGGATTAGCCCTGTAATTTCTTCTAACAACCGGTTCTCCGAACTGCTTAGAATGTTAACAACCGGTTCTAGTGAATAGGTGCGAACTGGTAGAATCACCCCTGGCTGTACTACCACATTGCTATTTGTGCAGTGATGTAATTTTGGCTGTCGTTCTGATGTCACTCTGGCTTATGACAAACACCTGGGCATTAAAATAAATACATTTGTAGATCATGGGGCTTAATGCTAGGTCATCATTGATGGAACGGATGTCCACCATCTTTAGAAGAAACTAAGTTGAGTACCACGTGTGCCCTACATCTCTTATTTTAATACCTTGTGCATTCTGACCTTTAGCCCAGTGTAAAATTTAAACATCTAGGACCTGCAGCTTCAGTAGCATCAGAAGACCCAATTTCTGTTGCTAGAAATGGCGTGCTGCACAGAAATAATAATTGCTATCAAACCCAAGAAAGCAAATAAAATAAAAATAGTATTACTGAAAGAGAACAGTCACCCAAAGACTTTAATCAACAGCATTATCCTTTCTGGTTCAACGGATTATATCGGTGTCATAATTAGCTTTACACTTTCTGACCAACCAAGACCTCACACCACTTCCTGTTCTTTAGCCAAGATGTCTCATGAACCTATGACACTGAGGCTAAGAATAAGAGATGAGACGCAGTTGATGTCTCATCATTCCCAGCTCCTGGCCGGCTGTTCGCAAATCGTCATCCCATCCACCATCTGGAGCTGCAATAGAGCCTACCCATTTTGATCTGATAAAAATGTGGGAAAGCATTCATGCCAGCAAGGGAGGAAAAAAAAAGAGAGAGAGAGAGGGAGAAGGAGAAAGAGAGAGAGAGGAGAGAGAGAGAACTACCAGCATCTACACAATGCTGTTCATTTATATTATGAACTGGACAGTGGTGGGATTCAAAATTGTTTACTACCGGTTCTGTGGGCATGGCTTGATAGGTGTGGCTTGGTGGCCATGGCAGGGGAAGGTAAAATCTACTGTAAAATCTCTGCTCCCAACCCACTCCAGAGAGAAGGCTATTGCAAAATCCCCATTCCCTCCCCACCCCACTAACCTACTTTTCAGCTTCGTTCTCCTGTGCAGGGCAAGCAAAGAAGACCCAGCCAATCAGTTGGGACTCAATGGGAGGCAGAGAATAGATGGGATTGGCGGGGCCAGTCAGAGGTGGTATTTGCCGGTTCTGTGAACTACTCAAAATTTCCTCTACCGGTCCTCCAGAACCGGTCAGAACCTGCTGAAGACCACCTCTGGAACTGGAGCTGAAGGTCCCTGCATTAGAAGAGATGACATCGGCTGGCACAAGTGGCCAAGGAATGTCCAACTTGGTAGTGACCTCCAGTATCTTTAGAAGTCAAGAGAACTGCATAGCAGCAAAAAAAAAAAAAAGGGGGGGAGAAGGAATTTGTGATTTGTTTCTCTTCTGTCTCCAAGAGTATGGCCGTGGCTTTGATGAATGACTCTTAAAGACATTGCTCTCCTGAAATCCTAAAAAGATGAATCAACAGGGACTCAGGTTGACTTAGCGATGAAAACTATATTCTGCATAGTTTGGACAACTAGTAGTAGAGACTTTCTACATCAAGATAGTCCTGTTTCACCCTTTGAGGTTGTGTTTCTCAACTCCCAGAATTCACCAACTCCTGGAATTCTCAGGCTGGTTGGTGAATTCTGGGAGTTGAAGTCCACATCTCTTAAACTTCCTGAAATCGAAAAACACTATTCTAAAAGCTGCTCTTGGTGGTATAACTCTACAAATTGGTAAATACTTAGAAGCCAAGCTTGTTGGGAAGTTGTTCAGAGTGGGTTTTGCCTTCCTTTTCATTTCATTTTTTAGAAAGGAATATTAATATCCCATTTTATACCACACAGAAACAGCTTATCCACAATCAAGGAAAAGAGGCCTTTGAGATGTTCGCAACCAAATAGCTTCATTAGGAAAGAGGCCAAAATCTTTTTATAGAATCAGAATTAAGCCGTTTCTTCAATAAATAAGTGAAATCCTTCCTATTCTCCTAGATCCTGTTATTAAATGAAGGGTCAGAAGTACACATTTGATTATTTCTCAGATACACTCTTTTCTTCTACAAGCAAAAAGCTCTCAGACCAACTCAGAATAAAAACTCAAGTAAACACCACAGAGACTAAAACAAAACAAGGCTGCATTTTAGGCGAGATTTAAAAGCGACAGAATGTTACTGCAGTTAGGAAAACACCTTTATATTTTGATGTATGTGGATGCACGTTATCTTTTCCCACTTTTAAAAATATAAACGTTATTAAAAGTTTTAAAGAGATCATAAAGATCAATGCGAACTAACACAGGGTGAAAAAAACAAAAGAAAAGAAAAACACAAATGTGCAGAAATAAAAACGTAAACAGAAAGAAGAACCTTCTGATTTTCTTTGCAGCAAATATAAATGAAATTTAAAAAGTTATCTCTATGATTGCAAGAAAGCTTCACTTTCTTCTAATTGTCAATTTTTCCTTCCTAATCATCAAAACCACAACAGTATTTTTGTTCTGTTATGTGCAAAATATCTATAAAAGGTTTCCAGACAGTCATAACTGTAAATATTGCCTTCTCTCTAATCAAGGAAGCCAAGTTAACCATCTCAGCAAGGTCCTTCACCTTCACCTACCATTTCTCTATTGTGAGTAATGTGACACTTTTAAATATATAATAATCTTGCCCCAGTTATAACTTTTTCCAGTCGAACTCAACCTGTCTCGACCTGTCTCTGTATCATCTTGGCAATAAGACAGAAGTGGTCTGCCATTTGGCTAAATTTGTTTTTTTCTTTTTCAATCTAGCTACAGCCATGGATTTTTCATGTGGTCCCCATTCAAACACCAACCAAGGCTGAACCTACTTAGCATTGAAAACAATCAAGGCTGGCTAGGTGTCATAACCATCTAGCACAGGGGTCTTCAAACTCGACAGCTTTAAGACTTGGGGACTTCAACTCCCAGAATTCCTCCTCCAGTCATGTTAACTCAGGAATTCTGGGAGTTGAAGTCCACAAGTCTTAAACTTGCCAAGTTTGAAGACCCTTGATCTAGCACATGTGTCTTAGGATCCTTGTTGCATTAGAAACACATACAGAGAAGGCCTTGTAACTTAACATCTCTGAATCAGGGAATCCAATCGAGTTTGGTCTCATGGTTAAGGCACCAGGCTAGAAAGTGGGAGACTGTGAATTCTAGTCCCACCTTAGGCACGAAAGCCAACTGGGTGAGTTTGGGTCCATCACCAGGAGATGGTGAGTTTTAGTCCTGCCTTAGGCATGAAAACTGGTTGGGTGACTTTGGGCCAATCACCAGGAGGCAGTGAGTTCTAGTCCCACCTTAGCCATGAAAGCCAGGTGGGTGACCCTGGGCCCATCACCAGCAGATGGTGAGTTCTAGTCCCACCTTAAGACAGGAAAGCCAGCTGGGTGACTTTGGCACATACATTCTCTCTCGGTCCAAGCCACCTTGGGGTTGGGTTGCTGCTGAAGATAGGAAGAAGAAGATGTATTGGGTATGTTCACTGCTTTGAGTTGTTGGGAAAAAGTAATAAGGGCAGAATACAAGCTAACAAAACAACCAAATAAATAAACCTAGCACTATCTGGTTTCTGCTCTTATTAGCCTCAATGCCTCTTGGCCAATAGGTTTTGAAAACTGGAAATCCTGCCTTATCTGCTCTATGCAAATTTGGCCCACAAAGAAGTGTTCACCAGGACTCCTTTTCAATCTACAGGTATATTTACCTTTCCTTATCTAAAGATAGTGATTCCTGTTTGGGGAGAAAGATCACAAGACACGCATAGCATCAGCAGCCACTCTCTCTAGGGCTGAGACCCGTTCGGCCTTGTCTTTTCAAAACTACCATGTCCAGATATCCGAAGGAGTGGAGTGTACTTTTTGGCATTTGATAACTTATTTTATTTTATTTATTGAGTCAAGCGGTTATAAGATAAGAGGTATAAGTATAAACATAGTCATGAATACATGAAATGGATACATATAAGAAAAATAAAAAGAAACAATAGGACAGGGATGGTAGTAGGCACGTTGGTGCGCTTATGAACAGACCTCTTAGGAAAGGGGTGAGGTCCATAGTAGACAGTCTAAGGTTAAAGTTTTTGGGGTTTAGGGAAGAAACCACAGAGTCAGGTAGAGCTGGGAGAGAATATGACTTTTGTCAACACTTTTGCCACCTTCCCAAATTATTCCACCTTTTCCCTGAGTAGCAGTAGAGCAAACGCCTTTCTCCGATCACCCCATTTCCTCCCCCTGCCCCCCAAATCCACACAACACACAAAAGCACACTCAGGGTAAATCTCTTGGGATGGGAAAAAAATTTAACCACGTTTTCTGTAGAGCCAATAATGTGTTATTTACAAATACAGCAGCATGCATTTTCTCTCTTGCCCCCAACATATGAAGGTGTGTATACACACACACACACCCTGTTTGCACAGCCTCACTTCTCCCACCTAAATACACATCCATGTACAATTTTCCTCTTGCATACCCCATACTAACATCCCCTGATCTGCAAGTAAAGGGAAAGTGGCCTATTCATCCACAGAAGGCCAATTTTCGGACAGACGAGGGACTTATTTTTTTTCTTTTGACAATTTACTTGACTCGAACACGAAGACTCCGGGGGTGCACACATCTTGACACAGTGGCACCCAGGGAGGCGCGCACCTTCAATCTCCGTACGCAGGCAACATTGCACCCCCCCACGCCTGCGCAGATGCCCACGGAGGGGTGCGTTGGCCGTACCGTGTACTCCTCCGTGTGTCCCGGGAAAGGGAGGGGAGAGGAGGCGAAGTAAAGCTGGTCCAGCACCTCCCGAGCTTCCCCTCCCTCTCCCCACCCCCTCACCCCCCAACTCCCGAATGATGATGCTGTTGGTGCTGCTTGGTGCAAAACGCTGCCCGGCCCTGGAGCGCAGCCTTGCAGGGAAAGCCTGGCGCGGCGCTCTCGCCAAGCGGGCAGCGAAAGAGCCCCCTCAATTCCCCTCCCCTCCAAGCGATTCATCGGTTAATCATCAATCTCTTGGCCCCCTCTCCCCTCCTCCTCCTCCTCTTCCTCCTGGGGGCCTCGGGATTGCCGGCTGGCCTCGCCTCTTCCCTCCCCGCGCCCTTACCGTGAACGGGGTGTCATCGACGCTGCCCACCGAGTAGCAGTTGTCGCCCGGGTTGACGGCTCCGGTGAGCACCTGGTGCAGATGCATCACGCCCGGCCTCGCTGGCCAGCCAGCCAGCCAGCCAGGCAGCAGCCGGGCAGGGCTCCCTGGCTTGCTCCGCTCCTCCTGTGCGCAAAGAGAGAGGGGGAGAGAGAGAGAGGAGGAGGAGGAGGAGGAGGAGGAAGGGAGGGCTACGACCCGGCCAGGCCCGCCTGCCTTTCAGATCTCGCCCCGCCACCCCAGGAAGGAAGCAGCAGCAGTAACAGCAGCGGAGAAGGGAAGCCTCTTTGCAGGCAAGGCAGGCGGGCGAGCTGGCCAGCGGCCCGGCGCGCGCTCTCGTGGAAGCAGCAGCAACAGCAGCAGCAGCAGCGGAGGCGGAGAAGAAGAAGAAGAAGAAGGAGAAGACGGGGAGCGCGCGGCGCGCGAGGGAAGCCCGGGAGGAGGGCGAGGGCAAAGCGCGCCCCCGCGCGCCCTCCTGCCAGCCCTCCCTGGGAAAACCCTCTCGGGGTCGCGCGCGGGAAGGAGATCAAAGCGGCCGCCCGCCCGCCGCCGGAAGGTTGGGCGGAAAAGAATTAAAGGAATGAAAGGAATGGAAGAAGGGGGAGAGAGGAGAGAAACTGCGCTTAACTCTCCTCTCCTTCTCTCTGTTTCTATCTATCATCTGTCTGTCTATCTGTCTGTCTGATCGCTGTTGTACGTCTATTTTTATCCCTTCCTCTCTCGCTTTATTTTTGTTTTGTCAAGCAAGGTATAAGTATAAACACGGTTATGGATACATATAAGAAAAATCATGAGGACAGTCCGTCCATTTTTTTTTTTTTTGGTTTCGTTTTGCAAAGGCTTTCCTGCCCTTTCTGTCCTTACACCTCTAACTGACCCACAAACCAAAAGACAATTGCACAAAACCCAACAGGAAGTAGCCCAGCCATGAAAAAAGAGAATTAATCTGGTGAGCCAAACTAATCTGGGTAAAGCTTAACCATATATTTATTCAGTTATCTCCAAATGATTCAACGCTGCTGATCAATGACAACAGCACACCCAGACGTTATTGTGCTCCCTTTGGAAGGGCTGGACTTTTGGAGCTTTTCTTTTCTTGCTTCAGAGTAAACCCCAGGGCAGTGTTTCTCAACACTGGCTGCTTTAAGATAGGTGGACTTCAACTCCCAGAATCCCTGAGCAAAACTTACGGAAGTCCGCCATCTTGAAGCTGCCAAGGATGCTGGCTGGGGAATTCTGGAAGTCGAGGTCCACCTATCTCAAAGCGGCCAAGTTGGGAAATTTTGCCCTAAAGTAGGAGGTGGGTGGAGCATTGTGCTCACCAATTTGAGTTATTTATAAAAGCAATAACAGTGGGATAAAAATAAATAAACTTTCATGGTTTCATTTTGCAAATGATCTGACTTAGTAGCCATGCTAATACAATATTTTTGTGTGCGACAACACAAATAATATCACCGGTTGTCATTTTGATGTCATTATGGCTTGTGACAAGGACTTGGGCTTCGTAGTTTGCTTTGCTTCTTTGCTGTTTATTTCTTCTTCTTCTTGTGCCATATCCATCATCGGATGTTGGCAGTCATGTTGGCGATCCTGTTTTTATCAACAGCCACATGAAAAAGTGCTGCTGAGTTTAGTCCAAACCAGTCCCTTAGATTTTGAAGCCATTAAGTTCTTCTTCCCCTTCTACCTTTGTGGTTTGTTTATTTAATGGGCAACAATGAGCTGAGGTCACAGAACACACTAAGGCAGGGAAGGCAGCCTGCAGCTTCCAGTTCTTGGAGGCCTTTTTGAGCTTGGCTGATGAAAATGGAAGTGACCGTTTCCTATCTTCTTTTGAGGTAGAAACAGATGAACACTGTCATTCAAATCCTAAATAACACAAGGTTCAAAGAAAATCAACAGTGTAAGCATTATTATTATTATTTTTGCATCTTGCCCACTACAACGATCTGGGTCTTTATTTTACCAACCTCAGAAGGATAGAAGGCTGAGTCAACTTGGAGCCCCATCAGGATCAAACTCTGGGCTGCGAGCAGAATTTTCCTGCAATGCTGCACTTTAACCTCTACCTCAGTGGTCTCCAAGAATTCTGGGAGTTGAAGTACACAAGCAGGGGTGGGATTCTACCAGTTTGTACCTATTTGCTAGAACTGGTTGTTAACATTCTAAGCAGTTCAGAGAACCGGTTGTTAGAAGAAATTACTGGCCTAATCCTGTAAGGAAGGCAGGAAGGAAACATTCTGGTGTTGCTTACAGAAACTGTCTCTCCGTTAACCCTTATTACATTTTTGGCAGGACTAGACTTCCTGTCTCAGGAACTTCTCTGGAGTTTTTTCCCCCTCCTTTACTGGTACTTTGTGTGGAATGACCATTCAAAGTTATAATGGCACTGAAAAAAGTGACTTATGACCATTTTTCACACTTACGACTGTTGCAGCATCCCCACAGTCATGAGAGGCCAGGCGAGGAAATGCATGCCTCAATGTGAGTGATATTGAGTTGGCCACGCCCAGCCAGTCACATGACCACCAAGCCATGTCCACCCAGTCACATGACCTTCAAACCATGCCCACCACCTAAGCCACACCCACAGAACCAGTTGTTAAAAAATTTGAATCCCACCCCTGTCCACAAGTCTTAAAGCTGCCAAGTTTGGAGACCTCTGCACTACAACAACAGTATGGAACAAAAAAGAGATTTATGCAGGAGTGGGATTCAAACGGTGTTACTACTGGTTTGGTGATTACGTTTTGCATGTGCTTGCGCTCTTCATGCACACACGTGCCAGTTGTGTGCTGCATGCGTGTGTAATAGACCTTAAACTGTGCTGCCTGGAAAGCTGATAAGTGCTGCGCATGGGTGCACAGCATTTGAAAAGGCTCTTTTTTCCTGCTTTTTCAACCTCAGCTGTGCTGCACAAAGCAGCTGAGGTTGAAAAAGCGGGAAATAAAGGAGAGGTAAGAGCCCAGGCAGGCAGGTGGGCCAAACAGCAGCAAACACAGAACCGGTTCGGTATCTGCTGCTCTTCAGAGTTGCCGGCTCTATAGAACCGGGCAGAACTGGTAGTATCCCATCCCTGGATTTATGACTAGTTCTTGAGCTTACAACAGACCCAGTGTCCTCGTGATCACATGATTGAAATTCGGGCGCTTGGCAACCAGCATGTATTTACAACGGCTGCAGCCTCCTGGGGTCACGTGATCACCATTTGTGACCTTCCAGGCTGGGTCAATGGGAGAAACTGGATTCACTGAAAGACCATGGCAATAAAAGGTAATAGTAATGTAGAATAGAGTAGAGTAGAGTAGAGTAGAATAGAATAGAATAGAATAGAGAATAAGAAATAAGGAATAAAAATGTAATGGAATAAGAATGGAATAAGAATGGAATGGAATGGAATAGAATAGGGAATAAGGAATAAGAAATAACAATGGAGTAGAGTGGAGTGGAATGGAATCGAATAGAATAGAATTAGAAGAGAAGAGAAGAGAAGAGAAGAGAAGAGAAGAGAAGAGAAGAGAAGAGAAGAGAGAATAAGAATGGAGTGGAGTGGAATCAAATAGAATAGAACTAGAATAGAATAGAGAATAAGGAATAAGGAATAAAGAATAAGGAATAAAAATGTAATGGAATAAGAATGGAATAAGAATGGAATGGAATGGAATAGAATAGGGAATAGGGAATAAGGAATAAGAAATAACAATGGAGTGGAATGGAATGGAATGGAATGGAATGGAATGGAATGGAATAGAATAGAATAGAATAGAATAGAATAGAATAGAATAGAATAGAATAGAATGAGCTGGAAGGGACCTTGGAGGTCTTCTAGTCCAGCCTACTGCTCAAGCAGGAGACCCTGTACCATCTCAGACAAGGGACTGTCCAGTCTCTTCTTAAAAACCACCAGTGATGCCCACAATTTCTGAAGACAAGCCATTCTGCTGGTTAATTGTCCTCCCTGTTAGGGAGTTTCTCTTTAATTCCAGGTTGCTCCTGTCCTTGACTAGTTTCCAACCTTGTCCTGCCCTCTGGGGCTTTGGAAAATAATTTGTCCCCCTCTTCTTCGTGGCAGCCTCTCAAATGCTGGAATACTGCTCTCCTGTCAACCCCTAATTCTTCTTTTCTTTAGACTAGCCAGACCCAAAACCTGCATCCATTCTTCCTATGGTTTAGTCTCCAGGCCTTTGATCATTTTAGTTGCTC
Source organism: Pseudonaja textilis (assembly GCF_049901715.1). NCBI lineage: Eukaryota > Metazoa > Chordata > Lepidosauria > Squamata > Elapidae > Pseudonaja > Pseudonaja textilis. The sequence goes on along the minus strand of NC_142002.1, from coordinate 14,748,141 downwards.
TTCCCTGAACCTTTTCCAACGTCTCAACATCAGGGCAACACAAAAACTGCTCCACTTAGCGATGGATGCCCCATCCCAATGGTGGCCGTAAATCAAGGACCAACTGCAATGGACCCAAAGAGTTAAGCTAGATTATAAACCTAAGAAATAAGGTGTCTATGTATCATGTGTTAATATGGGGAACAGAAGCCATTTGATTGCAGATGACTTGCTGGGAAATTGATGAGTAATATCAGCCTTACCGTGTGCTGCCTTCGATATTTGCGTTTGCTGAAAGAGGTGTGTTATCATCTGCGCTGAATCTCATTGGCTGGATCAAACAAGTACATAAAACTCAATCTTCTATTGAGTCAGAATCTGAATATAACTACCCATTAAGCCCACACCAACTGGCAGTGGATAGGCAGGCTTTCAAGATGGAGATTCCCACCCCAAAAAATATGGTTTCACGCTTGGCAGATGAAGAACTGATTTGTTTACCAGTGGGTCAGATTTTATCCGTAGCTGCATTAAGGAACCTGTTTCCCCTTTAACGCTCTTGAAAAAAACACTCCCCAAGACGGCTTGTTTTCAGGGTATGTGTTCTTTTGCCATCTGTTGAATAAATATTTAAAGAAGCCCCAAAGCTGCCTTGGTTTATAAAGGACTTAAAAATCCCATGTAGCCTAAACGTACGAGGCCTGTTGTCTTTGCAGCATCAACAGCAGAGGAAAGAAAAAACAAACAAGCCCCCAACTGATCAAGATACAAAAATGCTTCAACTACAGAATTTACCAGGTCCTTACAATGCAACGTAGATTAACAAGCGTCCTATTGTTGATTGCAGGCAGGTTATTTTAGAGCCCGTGGCCGACAAGGATCCTCCAATTTCCAGATTTTGTCCCCAGATTTTGTTCTTTAAGATCCTCTCTTAGGGGAATTTCCTTGTTCTCTGGTTGCTTGAGAATTCCTTCTCAATTCCTCAGGGCCGTGTTGGCAGAACTCACATACTGGACGTTCTGGATTCTTGCACCCGTTTCTGGTTACTCCAGCTTGTTATTTGGAAGTTTCCCCCTCCTCAATTTCCTAATCCAAAAAAGCCCCCAAGAGAAAGGAAGAAAAAAAAAAAAGAAACTGAATGCAATCTAGGCAGTATTAAGAGAGGGATCGAATCAAGATGATTAGGGGACTGGAGACCATGACGTACAAATAACTATTTCAGGAATTGGGTGCATCTCACCTAGTGAAACGAAGGACTAGGGGTGTCATGATAGCAGTGTTCCAATATCTGAGGGGCTCAAAATTTAAAATCAGACACGACTCACCGAATAACTGCCTTGCTTAGCAACAGAAATCCTGGTCTTAATTGTTATAAGTCGAAGACTACCTGCACCGATGGCATTTGGCATAGAAGCCTTCCATAGCGAGAATGACCTGCTTTCTTTCCACACATGTGATGCAGCAGAGGTCCTGGGGCTGAGCCCAATTTTCTCTTACTCAATAATGAGATCTTTGCCAAGAATTTCCCTGCAAGATAATTTTCTTGATTGGTGCTTTTACCAGACTCCTGCAGATAGGGGGAAAAATGCCTTGAGTGTTTTTATGTTTTAGACATTTATCATCTGATCTGAGCTGGGCTGAGCATAGCCAAGCCAAAACAGGAACTCTGGGACATTGCTGATGGATTGGGATGTTTTAGAAGAGTTCTATCCAGATCTGGAGGCTCAGATCTCCAAACTGGCTGATTTCAATAAGGAATAGATACTCCTCCCAGCAACAGCCTAGTTCTTGTCAGAGTCAGGCATAACCAGTACAAGCAATGCACAAGGAGAAGGCAGGTGGAGAAATGAGGGAGGGAAGGCCCAGATATTCATGCCTGGAGGGATGGAGAATCTTTAGCTCTCCAAATGATCTAGAAATGATCTAGAAATACAAATCACAACAACCTTGGCTAATGCAGCTTAGGATGAGAAGTGCTGGGGATTCTAGCTCAACCACGCGAGAGAGCCAGTTGGGTCTAGGGGTTAAGGCACCGGGCTAGAAACTGATGGTGAGTTCTATTCCCACCTTAGGCATGAAAGGCAGTTCTAAGTAGTTCTGAGTAGACAAAATAAAATTATTTTCTTAGTTCAAGGTTATTAAGTGTGACACAGCAGAGAAAAGAGGATCTTACATTGGGAGAGATCATGATTGGTCCATGTGATGTGACGATGGGAGAAAAGGGGATGGATTGTAGTTTGGGACATTGTGGGAAGTCCGGGAAAGTTTTAGTTTCGAGATTCCACAGATGTGCCAGGTGCTATTCTACTAATAAAGGTACTTTTGAGATTAGGCTTGTCTTGGAGTTATTGATTGGAATGGAGGCTTGCTGGAATGCTGACATTGACTTTGGACCAATCAACAGGAGACTGTGAATTCTAGTTCCACCTTAGGTATGATAGCCAGTTGGGTGACATTGGGCCAATCAACAGAAGACAATTAATTCTGGTTCCACTTTAAATATGATTAGGTGACTTTGACCAATCAACAGGGGACAGTGAGTTCTAGTTCCACCTTAGGTATGAAAACAAATTGGGTGTCTTTGACCAATCAACAGGAGACAACAGGAGACAACAGGAGAGTTCTAGTTCCACCTTAGGTATGAAAACCAATTGGGTGTCTTTGAGACAATCAACAGGTGGAATTATAGTTCCACCTTAGGTATGGAAGTCAATTGGGTGACTTTGGCCCAATCTGCAGGAGACAGTGAATTCTAGTTCCACTTTAAGTATGAAAGCCAATTGGGTGATTTTGAGCCAATCAACAGGAGATGGTGAATTCTAGTTCCACTTTAAATATGATTAGGTGACTTTGACCAATCAACAGGAGACAGTGAGTTTTAGTTCCACCTTAGGTATGAAAACCAATTGGTTGTCTTTGACCAATCAACAGGAGACAACAGGAGAGTTCTAGTTCCACCTTAGGTATGAAAACCAATTGGGTGTCTTTGAGACAATCAACAGGTGGAATTCTAGTTCCACCTTAGGTATGGAAGTCAATTGGGTGACTTTGGCCCAATCTACAGGAGACAGTGAATTCTAGTTCCACTTTAAGTATGAAAGCCAATTGGGTGACTTTGAGCCAATCAACAGGAGATGATGAATTCTAGTTCCAGCTTAGGCATGAAAGCCAGTCACTTCTCTCATCCCAACTCATCTCCTTGTAGGGAAAATGGAAGGAGGAAAGGATATTGTGTATGCTCGCCACCTTTAGCTATTTATTAAAAAAATAATAATAAAGGCAGTTGCATACATTCATGAATGAAAAGCCATAAAAATAAAATAAAAAAATCCACATCTGGAGTGAGACTCTAGCAAAGCTTTGCTCTTAAGACTCAAAAGAGTTAAGACGTCTTTTCTAAGGCAGGTCGCCATCGCGCTTCAGGCATCGAGGGACGACGGGAGCTGTCCAAGGTCCTGCAACTCCATCTGTCCCATGACTCAGCATTTTCCTGCGGTTAGAACGGTTGCCGTCCTCTGATAGGTAGTCAGCCTCGGTGCCCTCCGAGGTTTCCGGTTGCTGCAAACCTAGAAGGGCGTCTCTCTGCCTTTCTTGTATGACAGCAAAGCCAGATACTTTCCTCTTTAACTCTTGCTCAGCCGAGAGGCTTTAAGGGCTCTGCAAGGAGAAAAGCAAATCATTTTTGCTCCCAAAGGCAGACCGATATCCTTATTTTACTTTTTTGTTAACATAAGGGACCCTTCAGGTTGAATCATTATTTTATTTTGTTTCTCATAATCAGGTTATCAACATGTATATTTAAACAGTAAAAACGATAAAATGATAAAAAGGAAAAAAAATAGAAGAAGCAGCTGAAAAGAAAAATAGAAAAGAAGGCGATAGGTGTAAAGCAGACAAGGGGACATTGTTCATTATCTTTATTCATGTAACAACTAGCAGGTTCCCTATTTTTTGCAGATCCTGCTAACATCCTTTTGCTTTCCATCTTGGGCAAAATTTCTCCACTCTCTACAAAGCAGTAGAGAGAAGTCAGTAGCATTGCGATGAAGTTGTCAATAAACCACCCTTCTATAGCTTTAAGCTTTCATTATCCATGCGTCTGCTCATTCTACCTAGGCAACAATGCTTTGGGTTGCAGAAAATAGTTTATTATTCGGGCTGGAGTCTGGGTTCTTTCTGTGGAGGAACACTGCCATCCTGTGGCCACATGTGTGCATTTCATCCCAAACTCCAAGTTGACCAAAACCATTCCTCTCCATGGTATCTTAACAGAATAACAGAGTGGGAAGGGTCTTCTAGCCCAATTCCCTGCCCAAGCAGGAGACCCTATACCCAGAGGTGGTATTCAGCAGGTTCTGACCAGCTCTGGAGAACTGGTAGCGGAAATTTTGAGTTAATTCGTAGAACTGGCAAATCCCACCTCTGACTGGCCCCGCCCACATCTATTCTCTGCCTCCGGAGTCCCAGCTGATCAGCTGGGTCTTCTTTTGTTGCCCCGCACAGGAGAACGGAGCTGGAAAACAGGTACGTATGTTTTTGTGTTCCGTAGATAAAAAGGGGAAAGGTTTTTGAATGTGTGGACATGGCTGCTATTTTGACTTTTTTTTAAATCTGGGACACCTTGACTGAATTCTTCAGTAGAGCACTTTTTTTTGAATCTGGGACACCTTGACTGAATTCTTCAGTAGTGCAGCCAACAAGACCACCCTGGAAAAATTTCAATTCCCATCTTGGATGAATGGCTGTAGAATAGAATAGAATAGAATAGAATAGAATAGAATAGAATAGAATAGAATAGAATAGAACAGAACAGAACAGAACAGAACAGAACAGAACAGAATAGAATAGAATAGAATAGAATAGACTAAGAATTCTTTATTGGCCAATTGTGATTGAACACACAAGAAATTTGTCCTGGTGCAAATGCTCTCAGTGTACATAAAAGAAAAGATACATTCATCAAGAGTCAAGAATCATCAGGTACAACACTTAATGATATTCATAGGGTACAATAAGCAATCAAATCATACTACGAAACAGTCAATATAAATCGTAAGGATACAAGCGACAAAGTTACAGTCATACAATCACAAGTGGGAGGGGATGGGGGATAAGGAGTGATGAGAAGATTGACAGTAATAGCAGTGCAGACTTAGTAAATAGTTGGACAGTATTGAGGGAATTATTTGTTTAGCAGAGTGATGGCGTTGGGGAAAAAAACCTGTCCTTGTGTCTAGTTGCTCTGGTGTGCAGGGCTCTATAGCGTCGTTTTGAGGGTGGGAGTTGAAACAATTTATGTCCAGGATGTGATGGGCCTGTAAATATTTTCACAGCCCTCTTTTTGACTCGTGCAGTACACAGGTCCTTGACTGAAGGCAGGTTAATAGCAATTGTTTTTTCTGCATGGAATTGACAGAAATGGATCAATTGACCATTTGGATTAAAGAAAAGATTACAAGGGTCTTTGTTGACACATGGACACCACTTCTGAACTTGGTACTTGAGGTGGAAGAAAAATGACACTTTGATTTTGGGGTTTTATCGATTAGATTGGTAGGTGTTTATAGAAATGACTAGTCTATATTACTACAGAAAAGCAAACAGTTGACATTTGATGTTAATGCTTTATTTTACTGCAACAGAGGGGATTGGAAGTCACTGCTTTTTTTCTCTTTTCCACATCCCTCCTTCATTTCTCTTTCCCTTATTTCCCCCAACTGTCATCCCATTTACTTTTGTATTTTGTATCTTATTTTATAATCTAATAATTTTTTTTTTTAAAGAAAATTTTCAGGACTGTAGTTATGGCTTCATCTTGATGGAAGGTTGTAAACTCTCATATACCTGATTTAGCTCTTAGGAAAAAAAGACATACTGAGTGGTATTGTGGTGTCAATGGACAGTAGGGTTTCTTTGATCTTCAGATCACCACATTATCAGAAAGTGTGTTTGCTTGTCAAATTCATCCCGGGTTATCTTAGCCCTGGTTTACTCAGTTAAACCAACGTTGAAGATTTGCATGGTGTACACCAGTGGTGGGATTCAAGTTTTTTTTACTACTACAGTTCTGTGGGCGTGGCTTGGTGGGTGTGGCAGGGGAAAAATATTGCAAAATCCCCATTCCCTCCCCACCGCACTAACCTGCTTTCCAGCTCCATTCTCCTGTGCAAGGCAACCAAAGAAGACTCGGCTGATCAGCTGGGACTCGGGAGGCGGAGAATAGATGGGGGCGGGGCCAGTCAGAGGTGGGATTTGCCGGTTCTCCGAACTACTCAAAATTTCCACTTCTGGTTCTCCAGAACTGGTCAGAACCAGCTGAATACCACCACTGTTGTACATAAATATAAGCTAACCTAATATCAAGTTTATGCAACACGTAAAGATGTGTTTTGATAAACAAGCCATATAAATGTATGTCACATTCTAGAGGAAAATGTACTTTATTTGGATTTGGGTTGAGTGAACCCAGCCAGCTGTGACTTAGTCAAAAATACAGTTAATAAAACTGCAGAGTTAATTATATCTCAACGACATCTGTGCCTATCTATTATTCTTTTTTATTTAATTTGTGTTTAAATTTTCACTTGTCAAACCTGGGGAAGGAACAATTATTTTATGAAACTTTAATAGGTCATATGAGATCAGCACATAATGTTCTTGCTGTAGACCCATTTGCTTTCTGATTTGTTAAAAATATTTCTGATTAAACATTAAAATATTGCTTTGTTAGTAGGGTACCACATTCTGAAAATGTTGTGCTGCTCTGACACCACTAAGGGGCACCATCCGACTCTCAAATCTACCTTTGATTCCTGAAATGACAGTTTGTATATTTATTCAGAGATACTTAGCTGTATTTGTTTATCTAAGTTCCTGAACTCAATGGACCTGACATAAAAACAAAGCACCAGAAATATATATATATATAAAAATAGTTTAAAGATGCCATATCTAAGAACTAATCTATTTTCAAAGAAATATTAGTTAATATTTGAAAATGTGTACCGGGTATTGTCAAGCTACTTTCTACAGAGGAAAGAAAGGAAAGTCTTAAGTGATCTCTTCTTGAAAGCCTCCAGTGATGAAGCTCCCACACCTTCTGTTCCATGGGTTGATTGTTCTCCCTGTCAGAAAGTTTCTCCTTATTTCCAGCTTAAATCTCTCCTTGTTCAATTTCCATCCATTATTCCTTGTCCGGCCTACAAGCGCTTTAGAAAATAGCTTGATCCCTTCCTCCTCTCTGGGGCAGCCCCTCAAATATTGGAAGACTGTTCTCATGTCTCCCCTGGTCTTTCTCTTTACTAGACGAGCCAAGCCCAGTTCCTGTAACTGTTCTTCATATGTTTTAAGCAGGGGTGGGATTCCACCAGTTCGCACCTATTCGCTAGAACCGGTTTTTTAACATTCTAAGCAGTTCAGAGAACTGGTTGTTAGGAAACATTCTGGTGTTGCTTACAGAAACTGCCTCTCTGTTAACCTTTATTACATTCTTGGCAGGACTAGACTTCCTGTCTCAGGAACATCTCTGGAGTTTTTTCCCCCTCCTTTGCTGGTACTTTGCTTGTGTGGAGTGACCATTCAAAATTATAATAGCACTGAAAAAAGGGACATGACAATTTTTCACACTTATGACTGTTGCAACATCCCCACAGTCATGAGAGGCCAGGCGAGGAGATGCGTGCCTCGATGTGAATGATGTTGAGTTGGCCACGCCCAGCCAAAAACATGACCACCAAGCCACGCCCACCAACTTAGTCACACCCACAGAATTGGTTGTTAAAAATTTGATTCCCACCCCTGGTTTTGAACCTCCAATCCCCTAATCATCCTGGTTGTTCTTCTCTGCACTTTTTCTAGAGTCTCAACATCTTTTTTATAATGTGGCGAACAAAACTGGATGCAGTACTCTAGGTGTGGTCTTACTAAGGCTTTATAGAGTGGTATTAGTTACCTCACTTGATCTTGATTGTATCCCTCTGTTAATGCAAGTGATAGAAATACTATTAGAAATGTTGCCTTCCAAGTGTTTTTCAAATTAATGCCTGCTGATGGTGCAATTTAATATTACTTCTCTGACAGTAGAAATAACCAAGATAAAGACAGAGCGAAATATCCGAAGCCAGTCTAAAACCAAGTATCCCATAAAACCACACAAAAGTATCCATGAATGATGTGTCCTCTATCAAGAAATTTAGGTCCCGTCTCAGAGATATGGAAAGCAAGCTGAACTAACAGATCTGTGGTCAGATTTGACTTGAGGTGAGCATAAATCCATAACAATAGTTTGGAAACAGGAGCTGGTAGACTCAAAATCAGTCCGTCATAAACTTCTTAGTGTCTATGGAGATTTTCCATCATCCAGGTCATGGTTGTCCCAAAGATGCTATTTCAAGAGGCAGCTGGACTTTCTTGTTTTTCTTTGAAGTCGTTTTGCTTCACATCCAAGAAGCTTCTTCAGTTCTGACTGGTTGGTGGAGAATGGAAGGATTTATACTCCTTGCAGACAGCTGGTCATTTGCATCCTTTTAGAAGGTCATCGAGGCCACTTGGAGGTTTGTGTCTTCAGGATCAAAGAAGCCATCAAGCTCCAAACTGAACAGCTCTCTCTCAACAGAGGGGGGCGGGATATGACATCTATATCATATCATCAGTCTACAACACAATGCTTTCAGCAGTTCCAAGAAGGCTCCACACCCATTTGCACTACTCATGTGACTCTGAGGACACAGACAAACCTCCAAGTGGCCAAATCTCCAGCCGGAGCTGAAGAAGCTTCTTGGATGGGAAGCGAAATGTCCTCAAAGGAAAACCAGAATGTCCAGTTGCCTCTTGAAAAAAAAAGCATCTTTGGGATAAATGTCTTAGGTGTCTTCCAGCTGTTTGACTCCAAGCTGGAGACCAGATGTGGTCCACATCGCAAGGGTGAGCATTTGAGAACATCATTGTACTATGAGTCAAAACAGAGAACATAAGAAGTATTTTGTCCCCAGAATGGTCTTCCTTTAAAGATAAACATTTCCCTGTCTTGTCATGTCTGACTCCAGAACTTATAAGTTTAAGTCCCACCTCTGTGCCAAATCTGAGACGACAAGAGACCCCGAGATCACTGAAGTTAAGCAGATTCAGTTGGGTAGGAGAATCTTGAGTCATCTGTCTTTCTTGTCTTGAGTTCCATCATGGGAATAAAACACAGAACGGGCACATGAAAAACCAATCTGGTAATTTCTATGGAGCTTATAAAAGGAACATGGACTTCAGACTTCCTAATTTCTTGATAGTTCTGCTTGCAGGAAATCCATTCAAAGGCTAGGAGACATGCCATGAACTCATTTCTTAAAATCTCGTTTTTGAAAATCTGAAATCTTTGTATATAGAATACGTTCATCTTTTCCTCAACTGTGCTGTGTAAATCAAAGCCAACACCCATCTAGATCACGGAGATCTTCTTCCACAATCAATGTAATTCAAGGGAGTTTCGACTTCATTTCTGTCTACGTAGGGATTCGAGGCTGATTCCTCTTTTAACTGCCCCCAGATTCTGCCAGTCCTTGTCAATGTATAGAATGTGAAGGATGTGGGTTTGTGTTTACTTTCATAGTCATAATGTACACTGAAGATGGTATTTAATTTTATTGCACGAGGTGCAATGACAATAAACTAAACTAAACGATCTTTATTGAAGGAGGAAACCTCAGGGCCTTTGGAAGAAGAGGATGGAGTTCTGCACATTTAAGGTTGGCCTTTCCAGAAAATCCACGTCAGTTACGAGATTCTGGCCAACAGTTGTTTATATTCCCGTCCGGTTTCTAAAACATTTGCAAAGATGTTCCTTAAGCCAGAAGGAAATTCAATTAGCTGACAGGGCATCGTCCATTAGCAATGCATCCATCTATGTCAGGGTGAAGAAGTCGTGACCTTAAACTCTAAGCATAAGCTGTGAAGTGTTACTGCGCACTTAATCCATAACACCAAGCCAACCAAACACCACACTATGAGATCACTGTGGGTTGGTGTTTTTTCTTCTTTCTAACCCCCAGGATGACAAAGGCTTACTAGCTGTGCAAACCACTCTGTTTTTTTTTCTCTGATTGGGGACGTCACGCTCTGAAAATGCTTCAATTGCGACCAAGTGGCACCACTGTGATTTGATTCAGCGCCGGGCTTGGAGATGCTTCTGGCTTTGGTGAAAAAGAAAGCTCATTAGAGAAGGAAGCAGAGTGAAACCAAATAACAGGGCGGTGTTACTTGAGTCGCACAGAAAGTGTCCTGGGTTTTGGGTTTTTTTGACGATGGAGCAAAACCGCCAGGTCCAATTGAGTCCCTGCTGCTTGCAATTTCTGCCTGTTTCTTGGAAACAATACCGAAGGGATTTTTTTTGTCGTCGACAGCTTTTATTTTTTTAAAAAAAGCCTTTCAGCCCCAAACTCTCCTGGTGGCCTTCCATCCCCTCTCAAATATCCACACAGCTCTTGGAGCCACAGAAATAGCATCTATTTCTGTGTTCTGGGTGGATCAAATGAAAAGATTTCAAAGGTAACAATGGCGTTTTCCCCCTCCATTGAGGGTCACATCAGGGTTGTGTTTGACCTCAGGAGGGGCTATGGGGCCTGGCCAGGGTGGTCATGGCTGGGGTAGGTGGGGCCAGGGTAGGCGTGGCCAGCTCGATGTCACTCGTGTCGGGAGCACCTGTGGTGGCCAAATGCTAAGGCAGGACTTCGGTGAGACTTCCTTCCCTCCCTCCCAGTGGTTATAAGGCAGTATTACAGATTATCTATGCCCACTGCCAGGAGTTCAGTCCTGGCTGGCTCAAGGTTGACCCTTCCTTCCTTCCTTCCTTCCTTCCTTCCTTCCTTCCCTCCCTCCCTCCCTGCCAGTGGTTAGAATGCAGTATTGCAGGCTAACTCCGCCCTGATCAGGAGTTCGAGCCTCACCGGCTCAAGGTTGACCCTTCCTTCCTTCCTTCCTTCCTTCCTTCCTTCCTTCCTTCCTTCCTTCCTTCCTTCCTTCCTTCCTTCCTTCCTTCCTTCTTCCCTCCTTCCCTCCCTCCCTTTTCTTTTGCTTTCCCTCTTCATTCTCCTTTCTTCTTCCTTCCCTTCTTCCCTTATTTTTCCTTCCTTGCTCTCTTCCCATCTTTTTCTTTTCTCTTTCTCCTTTCCTGTCCCTTCTTGCATGCTCAAATGCAAAAGGGCAAACATTTCTCTTTTTATTTTGCTTTTAGTTTGTTTTGATAGCTGTCACGCTCCTGTTGGAGTCTGATTCTGAGGGGGAGATTGAGCAGCTGACAGAGAGTGGGAGTGTGGCTCCGGTGGCTGGGGAGGAAACTGAGGAAGGGCACAGGCCGGCTGGGCATTCAGAGGAAGGCCCCGGGCCACTCCGTCTTCATCCTAGGGCATGCAGGGAGGAACGGAGAAGGGAGCAACGTGGCTTATGGGAGAGAAAAGGGACCTGATCCCTTTCATTAGTTGCAGCTGGGAGAACAGGATATAAGAAGGGCATTTGCACACAGCACCTTGCTGGAAGCAAAGCGTGCATTATCTTTGTCAAGGCTTATCTGGGTTTTAGTGTCCTCCCAACTGTGAGTGCTTTGTTGTCTTTTGGAAGTCTGCAATGTATTATCCTGGCCTGTTGTGTTAATTACTTCAGCGTGGTTTGTGTTGGTTTTTTTTTTATTTCTAATTTATCTGTACTTTGGGTTCGGACTGCATTTCTTTCCTTTGTAGACTGTTTTTGGAAGAGTTTGATCTCCAGCCAAGGATAACTGGACATTGGGGGTCAAATTGGAGGTGTTAAAGGGACTTGACCTATTTTTATGACTTTGTTGCTTTTGTGCCATGTCCATCACAGTAGCCCTCTGCTAGCGAAAACAGAGCCTGTATGTGTGTGTGTATGTGTGTGTGTGTGTGTGTGTGTGTGTGTGTTTTCACTAGCAGAGGCACCACAGGCCGGTCCTTTACTGTTTCCAAGGCGGCCTTATGGGCCAGACCTAAGCACCCCGCAGGCCAGATCTAGGCCGTGGGCCTTGAGTTCGACAACCCTGACCTAAAGTGACAGTGGAATGCAGCCCCTCCCTCTTGGGAATCCAGGCTTCATTCCACCACATCTCCCTTGTACAGGTACCCACAACTGTTTTTCGGTCCTCAAAATACCCCAGATATAAGGGAGATATTTGCATCCAAGAACATTTGAGAAGGTGGAATTTTTGTCAAATCCAATATCCTTCCCTTCTTTCATTCTGAAAAAAACAACCCAAAGGACAATTCCCTCAAATCAGGATGAATGAGAGAGAAGAACCATTGATCTTGCTGTGCATTTAAATAATGTTTTGGTTGATGTTTTTAAAGCAGAGTGCATCATTAGAAGACCTGGAAGATCAACTTAGGGACAGATTGCAATGGTGAAGCTCTGTCTGTGAGGTTGCTAAGAGTCAACAACAACTTGATGGCACATCATTAATCCATCGATTCAAAAATAAGTTTAGTTTAGTTTTATTGTCATTGCACCTCGTACAATGAAATCAAACACCATCTTCGGTGCACATCATGACCATGAAAATAAACACAAACACGCATCTTTCACCCTCCACACATTGAACTGAAAACCCGAACACCCCACCAACACTGCACTACACAGTAGAATTTAAAAGAGCTACTGCCCTGGGATAGAAGCTGTTTTTCAGCCTATTTGTCCTTGTTTTTATTATCCTGTACCATCTCCAGATGGTAATAGTTCAAAAAAAGGGTTCCCAGGATGAGGTGGATCTTTGAGAATGTTTTGAACTTTCTTAAGGCAGCGGGAGCTATAAAGCTCTTCCAAAGAGGGGAGAGGGCAACCCATGATCTTCTGGGCAATGACGTTCACCCTCTGGAGTGCTGTCCTATCTGCCACTGTGCAATTGGCAGACCATACAGAGGTGCAGTAAGTTAAGATACTCTCTCTGGTGTAGCAGTAGAAGGTCACCAGCAGTTTCTCATTCAGTTGTTGTTTTCTGAGAAGCCTGAGGGTAGTATAATCTCTGCTGGACCCTTTTGACCAGGGTTACAATGTGGGCACCCCAGGTCAGGTCCTCTTTTAGGGTAACACCCAGAAACTTAAAACTGGCCACTTGCTACACTTGGTCTCCACTGATAAGCAAGGGCTGGATGTCTGTTCTATTCCTTCTATAGTCCACTATAAACCCCTTGGTTTTATTGGTGTTGAGGACCAAGTTATTGTCTCCACACCACGAAAGCAACCAGTTCACCTCATCTCGATAGGCAGACTCATCCCCCCACCCCGCCCCGAGATAAGTCCCACCAAAGTGTCCTTTGACATGAGTTAGACTTAAGAGTCTTGACTGGACCATTTTGCTCCTACTGGAAAAATCCAAGTTTCTTGTGGAAAACACAGCTGCAAAATCCTAGGAGCTTTTGATCTTGTTACGGGGTGTTGTTACAAAGCAATAGAGACTAATTGCAGCAGACGGGGCCTAAAAGGGTTAATTGGACCCTGGAGATCAATTGAGGTAGTCGTGCAAAACTGTTATGCCATGTCAAGGTTGCTTTCAGCGGGCACAGGGGAGCCCACCGAACAATGAAACGGATCCTACCTCAAATCCCACAATCAATAGCCCTGCCCTGAAAGCGGAGGATTGAACGCCTATCAGATAATGGGTTTGTGATTTCTCAAAAACAACGGCCTTTTGTTTTTCTGCCTTAGCCTCAAGGTGCTTGCAAATTTTTAAAATTTGCACAGCGGAAGGTGTGAGCCGACTTTCTCCCTGGCAGGATGGAGGGCAAAAATGTCACTTTAGGGATCTGGAATTTCGCATCTTGCCATTACGAAGAAGTTGCAGATGGCAGCCAACTGGATTCACTACTGGGAACGTAAGCTATTTCCCCCCCCAAAAGTTGTGTTCATCTCATCTCAAAAATGTTGCCTTCCATCTCAAGAAAAAGGCAGTTGATATTTTGTGGTCCTGGGACATAAATTTTGAAGAGCAGCCTCCCAACCCTATTGAACTGAATGAGGAAGCATGAAAAAAGTAGAATTTCTCTGCACACCGTAAGTGCTAACTAGCTGATCCAATTGCTAGGGATTCTGCATGGTCTGCCTGAGTTTCAGATAAGTAAGTAGAGGAAGTCAGAAAAAGAAATGTGATCTCATATACAGGTAGTTCCTGACTTGCTTTGCTTAGTGACAGTTCGTAATTACAACAACATCTGCTGTAGTAATAATATAGGAATCAGTAGCGTCACTAGCACTGATGATGTTATCTAGTTGGGTAAGAATGAAACATTTGCAAGTAAAACATCAAACTCAGAAAGTATCAAGGACCCCACAGTCCTCCTCCTCCTCCTCCTCCTCCTCCTCCTCCTCCTCCTCCTCCTCCTGCAAACCCCACTCCCTTCTAGCATTGATGATGTTAGCTAGTTTGGTAATGAAACATTTGCAAGTAAAACATCAACCAGAGAGTACCAAGGACCCCACAGTCCCTCCTCCTCCTCCTCCTCCTCCTCCTCCTCCTCCTCCTCCTCCTCCTCCTCCTCCTCCTCCTCCTCCTCCTCCTCCCTGCAAAACCCACTCCCTTCTAGCATTGATGATGTTAGCTAGTTTGGTAATGAAACATTTGCAAGTAAAACATCAAACTCAGAGAGTACCAAGGACCCCACAGTCCTCCTCCTCCTCCTCCTCCTCCTCCTCCTCCTCCTCCTCCCTGCAAACCCCACTCCCTTCTAGCATTGATGATATTAGCTAGTTTGATAATGAAACATCTGCAAGAAAACCACCATGCTCAGAGGGCAATTGCTGAGGTTATTGGCAACTGAAGAAGCAACTCCTAGAAATATTTTTCTGTTGCTGTTTGAAGTTTTGGGTGGGTGGGGTGGGGTGAGAAGCTTGTTGTTTTAAAAATGGGTTTTTGCCAAAGTTTCTAAGCAACCATTTCAAATGTATGCTTTCTTTTCAACCTAAGATTGTCAGACAATAATAATTTAAACCCTATAAATAGACTTTAAAAAAATAAATTAGTGATTATTTTGTGGGCTCTCTTCCAAGACAAAGAAAGATTTTTCTCTTTTATTTCCTGGAGCCAAGTTGGGATTATTCTTGATAGACCTTGATAATTATTTTTTAAACACTTCAATGGTCGTAATTAGTTTTGAACTGGTGTTCTTTAATTTCAGTC
This sequence comes from Pseudonaja textilis, assembly GCF_049901715.1. Taxonomy (NCBI): domain Eukaryota; kingdom Metazoa; phylum Chordata; class Lepidosauria; order Squamata; family Elapidae; genus Pseudonaja; species Pseudonaja textilis. Next base: position 14,732,999 of record NC_142002.1, on the reverse strand, counting down.
TTTGATTTGGCCTCCGGCCCATCCTGGCTTGAGTTTTCTTTTTCAAATTTTCTTTCTGGGAATGTACAACCTGCTTCAAAAGCTGTTTATTCAGACGTGAAACCAGACTGGGGGGGAAAAAAACCTCCAGGGGTGAACAGGGTGTTAGCAAATGTCACAGACAGGGGACTGACTTCATGGAAGCACTAAGAAGTTGTGGCCACCTGGCAGGAGCTTGAAGAAACTCAACAGCCGTTGCTGACTCCCACTTAGCTTATCAAAGAGCATGTAGCATGCTGGCCTTGTGGGGAAACCCACAACTGTATAGATTGGGTAACCTAAATGTAACTCTAAACTTATCTCTACACCAGGGGTGGGATTCACATTTTTTAACAACCGGTTCTGTGAGCGAAGCTTAGTTGCTGGGCGTGGCTTGGTGGTCATGTGACTGGGTGGACATGACCTGGTGGTCATGTTAAAGGCTGGGCATGGCCAACTCAATATCACTCACATCGAGGCACGCATCTCCTCACCTGGCCTCTCATGACTGTGGGGATGCTGCAACAGTTGTAAGTGTGAAAAACGGTCATAAGTCACTTTTTTCAGTGCCATTGTAACTTTGAATGGTCACTCCACAGCAAAATACCAGCAAAGGAAGGGAAAAAACTCCAGAGAAGCTCCTGAGACAGGAAGTCTAGTCCTGCCAAGAATGTAATAAGGGTCAACAGAGAGGCAGTTTCTGTAAGCAACACCAGAATGTTTCCTTCCTGCCTTCCTTACAGGATTAGGCCAGTAATTTCTTCTAACAACTGGTTCTCCAAACTGCTTAGAATGTTAACAACCGATTCTAGTGAATAGGTGCAAACTAGTGGAATCCCACCCCTGCTCTACACTATCCAGAAGAACAAAGAAACTCAAACTTCTTTCATTGAAGAACATTACAAGGTAAAGAAAATAAAAGTCTTACACTTAGGCAAGAAAAACCAAAAGTACACATATAGATTGGGTGAAACCAGGCTCGATAGCAGTAACTGTGAGAGGAGTCTTAGTGGACAACCAGCTAAATAGGAGCCAGCAGTGTGCAGCAGCAGCCAAAAAAGCTAATGCAATCCTAAATTGTATTAACAGAGGGATACAATCAAGATCAAGGGAGATACTAATAGCACTCTATAAAGCCTTAGTAAGACCACACCTACAGTACTGCATCCAGTTTTAGTCACCACACTATGAAAAAAAGATGTTGAGACGCAAGAAGGAGTGCAGAGAAGAGCAACTAGGATGATTAAGGGACTGGAGACTAAAACACATGATAAACGGTTGCAGGAACCGGGCGTGGCTAGTCCAGTGAAGAGAAAGACCAGGGGAGATGTGATAGAAGTCTTCCAGTATTTGAGGGGCTGCCACAGAGAGGAGGAAGGGGTCAAGCTATTTTCCTAAGCACCCAAAGGTCAGACAAGGAATAAAGGAGGAGAGATTTAACCTGGAAATAAGGAGAAACTTTCTGACAGTGAAAACAATCAACCCATGGAATAGAAGTTGCCTTCAGAAGTTGGAACGCCATCACTTGAGACTTTCAAGAAGAGATTGGACTGCCATTTGTCAGAAATGGTGTCCTGCTTGGGTGGGGGGCTGGACTAGATGACCTTCCAACTCTATTCCAATGGATTGATAAGGCCTGAAGAGAAATAGCAAAAGATTGAACATATGATGAATGGTTGCATGAACTGGGCATGGCTAGTCTGGTGAAGAGAAGGACCAGGGGAGACATGATAGCAGTCTTCCAATATTTGAGGGGCTGCCCCAGAGAGAAAGGGGTCAAGCTATTTTCCAAGGCACCCAAAGGCCAGACAAGGAATAATGGATTGGAAACTGATCAAGGAGAGATTCAACCTGGAAATAAGGAGAAACTTTCTGACAGTGAGAAAGATCAACCCATGGAACAGAAGTTGCCTTCGGAAGTTGTGGGAGCTTCATCACTGGAAGCTTTCAAGAAGAGACTGGAATACCATCTATCAGAAATGGTGTAAGATCTCCTGCTTGGGTGTGGGGTTGGACTAGATGACCTACAAGGTCCCTTCCAACTCTGATCATCTGTTATCTGTTTGACATCAAGGGCCGAACCCTACCACCCATTCAGTCACAAAGCACTTTGTATTTGGCATATCATATAAATAAGGAGGAGAAACCTCAACCACAAACGTCAGGTACATGAGCCTTATCCCTCAGGCCCAGTGTTGCACTTCATGTTGGCACCGAGAACAAAACACAACTTTCATGCTGTGTATTTCAGAGGGAAGGACTGCACGGCAAAACAGCAGTCAGCCAGCGGGCCTGAATTTTAATAGCCAAGTCAAAGGCATGCTCACAAGGGCTCGAATTGATATTAAGAGCTGGTTAATATTGCATTTCTTTGAAAGACGTCTTTTGACTACAGGAGTCCATCAAGGACAGGATATGAAGGTCTGAGAAGGAGGGGAGGCTGGCAGATGGAGGGAATAATCAAGCGCAGAAACCTTTGTGAAGAAAGCAGAATTGCTATCAGGGAGACAAGCCCCGTAACAAAGCAATTTCTCTTTCCATTCTTATGCCTGTTTCTGACCTTCCGTCTTCTTGTTGAATCTTGTTCATCGCTAGGCCGCTTGTTCCTGAATCCATAACTATCTAATCCAATACGGGAGGAAGAGTTCTGAATGCCCCTTCCCAATGACCTAAGGATGCCCCCTTTTAAAAAAAAATATAGCAGGCAATAAATTCATTAATATTCTAATTTTGTAACTGCAGAGACCAGGATCTCAGTGCCAGGAATACGTGGGACAGAAGGTCTTCAATTCAGGTGGTAGTTTGGATGAGTAGAGGGATGAGTAGAGTATCAAGTGGTAGTTTGGATGAGTAGTTTGGATGAGTAGTTTGGTTGATTTCATTATAGATAGCAGTCTTCCAATATTTGAGGGGCTGCCACAGAGAGGAAGGGGGTCAAGCTATTTTCCAAGGCATCCAAAGGTCAGACAAGGAATAATGGATGGAAACTGAACAAGGAGAGATTCAACTTGGAAAAAAAGAGAATTTTTCTGACAATGAGAACCATCAACCCATGGAACAGAAGTTGCCCTCAGAAGTTGTGGGAGCTTCATCCCTGGAAGCTTTCAAGAAGAGACTGGACTGCCATCTGTCAGAAATGATGTAGGGTCTCCTGCTTGGGTGGGGGGTTGGACTAGATGACCTACAAGGTCCCTTCCAACTTTGTTATTCTGTTATTTGCGATGCCACACTCAGGGTTCCAAGGTAGCCATCACTGGGCTAAACCTTGTCTTTTCATAAAAAAACAAAGCTTTTTTTTTTTTACCCATCTCATTCTCTGGTACAATTCGTTATCATGTGATTTCTGAATTTCATTGCTTGATTGGAGGCGCCACTGCTGGTCTGCGCCATCATATTCCACAATTCGAAGACCTCTGGGAGAGGGTTCTTCCTGATGACTTCCTTTGGGACTTCATATTTAGAGGGCTTAAGGTCAGGGGTAGGGTTCTATTGGTTTGGACCGGTTCTACAGAACCGGTTGTTACGATTCTACGCAGTTCAGAGAACCGGCAAATCGTGGCCCTGGCTGGCCCTGCCTCTCTTTGCCCGCCCCCTGAAAAAAAGAAGCCATGCCCACCCAGTCACATGGCCACACCCACCTAGCCACGCCCACAGAACCCGTTGTTAAAAAATTTGAATCCCACCCCTGGTTTAGAATCGTATTTCCCAACCTAGTGGCCAACATAATGAAATTTGGAAATATGATATTTGACAAACAATATCTCTGGAGGCATCTGTTGGACTTTCGCTGCTCTGGAACATCTACCTAAATTCAGAATTAGATTTCAGAGCCCTGCCTTCTTCCTCTTCCTTCCTCGTTTGGTGGCATCTTAAACCCTGACAATAATATTATAGATTCCGCTGTCATGGACAATCATTTACTTTGTCGTATGTCGGGCCTACAATGGAAGGACAGTGGTGAAATCTTGGAGCATAACCAATCTGTCTTTATCAGGCTCCAGAAGACTTGCTGCAATGGATTAACACAGCAATTTCTCTAGAAATTCTACAAAGCCACAGCCAGCGTTTGACAGACATTTTTAATACCTGCCTATCCTCTCTCTTTGGTCTTCTTTTTCCACCAATTAATCTTCTCTCTCTCTTTTTTTTTTTGAAGCAATAAAGCATCCCCAACCTGCTTTGACAAATGCAATCGCCCAGTTTTAAAAGTTCAGCCTCAAATTGATATCAACGTCCCTTTAATCATGTCCTGTCCTTGGATGATGGCAGGAACAAGGCAACAAATTGTCCCCACCTGTCCTTTAATCAGCACGGGCCCTCCCCAGCCAAGATTTGTGACAAAATTCTGCTGGCTGGGAAAAGCAGCAGGTCCAGATTTAATGCCTCGTTCTCTTGACAAAGGAAAAGGCATTTTCTTGGATGCAGCAACTTCCCCAATGAGCTAAAGGCTACCAGACTTTTGACTCAAGAGCACCATCTTCCAGGCAACTGTCAGCCTGTCAAACTTTTCACTGAATGCTACAGATGAGTACTGATGCATATCAAAAGAACTGATACAGGATGTGACCTGTTTCTCCAAAGGAAGCAAAGCACCAACCAGATCTCTTGGGCCTTTCTAAATTTTAAGTCTGAAGTTCTGTGAAACTTTTTTGTTTTGTTTTGTTATGGTTGACATTTAATATTTCTTTCTCTTCTTGCACAGGGCTTGCATCTCAACTATTTCTCAACTTTGTTTTTTCTGGCACTCTCTAAATGCTTCACAACCATAGCATTTCTCTTACTACGTCTACTATTGTCATGTCCCTGGTGGAGACTGACTCTGAGGGAGAGGGAGAACAGCCAACAGGGAAGGGAAGTGTGTCGCTGGAGGTTGTGGAGGAGGCTGGGGAAGGGCAGAGGCCGGCTGAGCAGTCAGAGGAGGACCCAGGCCCTCCCCCTCTATCCTAGGGCATGCAGGGAGGAGAGAATAAGAGAGAGACGTGGTCTACTTGGGAAGGAGAGGGCCTTGATCCTCTTCATGGGCTGCAGCTGTGACAACTGGATAAGAGGATGGACATGCATATGAGCGAGTGCTGGAAACAAAGCGTGGAAATATCTCCAGTTTATTGTTCCTCTCTGAGTTTGGCATCCTTCCCTGGGTGTTTTCTGATATCTGTGGACATCTTCAAGCCCTTGTCTTGCCTGGTTTGTGTTGTTTTTTACTCTTTATAATTTAAACAGCATTTCCTTCTTCTTGTAACTCCTTGTGTGGGAGTTTTTTGTCCCCATTCAAGGATATTTGTAGCATGGAAGCAAAGTGAAGGAATAAAAGGGGCTTCAACTATTTTTTGTGACTGTGTTTATTTTGTATCCCACCCTGGCTCATCACAACTACAATTGTGTCGGGATAGCACCGAAGCACTTCTGGGTTGATGCCACTGTTGCCCAGAGGACCCCAGTTGGGGGTTCCTTTCATATCCCCATTAAGTTGCCTACTGAAGTGGTACCCATTTATCTACTTGCAGTCACCCGCTTGTGAACTGCTGGATTGACAGGAGCTGGAGCGTACGGCAGGAGCTCACCCCATCCTGCAACAGCCACTGGGTCTTTAACACAACCCTGCCAATTGTCAGTCTGGCATCCTAACCTTGTCAGCTACCACGCTCACTATCTACTTTATTTATTATGTATTTTCTCTCACTATCTACTAAATCAGATGTTCCGTTGCAAAGAGACATTATGTCAATTCTCCGCATCTTTTTTGCCCATATATTTAGTGATGCATGGCCCTTCCTAACCAGATGTTCTCCAGGAGTTGGAGAAAACTTTTGAGTGTTCCCTTGGACTGCAAAGAGATCAAACCAGTCAATTCTAAAGGAAACCAACCCTGGTTGTTCTTTGGAAGGACGGATCCTGAAGCTGAAGCTTAAATAGTTTGTCCACCTAATGAGGAGAGAAGACTCCTTCAAAAAGATCTGATGTTGGGAAAGATGGAAGGTGAAAGGAGAAGGGGACGGCAGAGTTGAAGATGGTTAGATAGTGTCACTGATGCAATGAACGTGAATTTGGGCAAACTCTGGGACATGCCTTGGTAAGGCCACACTTGGAATATTGCATTCAGTATGGGAATTTGGCCTTTCACGATGTAAAAAAGATGTTGAGACTCTAGAAAGGATGCAAAGAAGAGCAACAAAGATGATTAGGGGACTGGAGGCTAAAACATATGAAGAACGGTTGCAGGAACTGGGTATGTCTAGTTTGATGAAAAGGACTAGGGGAGACATGATAGCAGGGTTCCAATATCTCAGGGGTTGCCACAAAGAAGAGGAAGTCAAGCTATTCTCCAAAGCACCAGGACGCAGGACAAGAAGCAATGGGTGAAAACTAATCAAGGAGAGAAGCAACTTAGAACTAAGGAGAAATTCCCTGACAGTGAGAACAATTAACCAGTGGAACAACTTGCCTCCAGAAGCTGTGAATGCTCCAACACTGGAAGTTTTTAAGAAGATGTTGGATAATCATTTGACTGAAGTGGTGTAGGGTTTCCTGCATAGGCAGGGGGTTGGACTAGAAGACCTCCAAGGTCCCTTCCAATTCTGTTATTCTATAGCGGAGGACAAGGGGGGACTGGCATGCTGTGTTCCATGGGAGTCAGACATAATGACTGAACAACAAAAGACCTACCTGAGGTCTTTTCAACCATCATCTGAGTAAGTAACTGTGTGTTGCACAAAACTGTTTTTTTTTTTTTAATCTGAATTTTTCGCAATTCATCACCCATGGATTTTTGGTTCCTCTGGAAAATACAAGCAAGGCCCACCATCACCCCAACCCCTTTTTCTATTAGTTTTAATCCCACCTTCTCTATCATCTTCACCCTCAATATCATGTTCCGAGACGAACAAAGAACTAAATTAAAACTGTCATTTTAGCTTATGAATAATAGATGCTCCGCTGTTTAATTATTTAGAGTTTTGAATTTTTCTTACCTCCTCCTCCTCCCAACCCTCAGACAACAAACCAAAATAACCTTCCAACCATTTTTTAAAATGTAACTTTCGGTAATTTGATGCTACCCGAATGCTAAGATTCCCAGATACGTTCGGTTTTTCAAAGATCATAAAATAAACTATATAAAAAAAGGAAAGGAAAAGAGTAAAAAAAATAAAATAAATCCTTTGAATGCAATTCCTTATCTTGCATGCCAGGGGCTCCTTTTTGCTATGCAAGTTGACCCAAAAAAAAAAAATATTTAAGTGAAAACTAATCACAACAAAATGATGTTCATACATTCCTATTAATAATTTATCTCTCCGCGATCGCAGCCGAGCTAATGTGGACGTTAGAGAATCTGTCTCCATCAAGAGGGCTGGTTGGGATCGGGGGAGAAAAAAAAATTCAATACAATATCTTATCTACTTTTTTCGTCAGATCCATTTTTTTTTGTTCATCTCGCAGGCAGCGCACAACAAGTGTGAAATATTAATGTTGGAAGAAATTGACAGAAACAGTGCCAATATTTTTCCTCTTAAATAAAACTCCTTTTTTCTTTTCTTTTCTTATCGGCTGCTGATAAAGTTCCATCACCAAACTTAATGACTTACTCTCCTCCTAGATACTCGCCATCCATCGAATGGAAATTGGAATTAGTTGCATAAAAGATTTATTGATGGCGGCTGACGAAAAGGAGGCAAATACCTGTAGGGCGTCGTTAATCCAATATTGGAGGGGAAAACACTCTTCCGCATAAATCAAAGAGGGTTGCTTCACTTAAAAGTTATCACGAAAAGGATGGGCTGAGAATCTTAGACAAGCCCTTGTTATGCTGAGGTACGAGGAATAGTAATATGTGATCCAACAAAGCAAAGAAATGCAAAAACGAGGATGGGGAAAACAAACATATCTCTGGAATATAAAATTGGCTCAATATTCTGCCAGGGGCCTTGTCCAGATGCAGATAATAAATAAAGACAGAGCAGAAATAAAGACAATTTGCTTCGGTGCGCCTACTCAGGGTAAGATTAATCCTAGATGGAACATAAGAAGCGTCAGGTCTTAAAATCGTGCCATTCTCGCACCCTCCGTTGTGAGAATAGCAATGTCACAAACTTGTGATGGAATGTAGTCTGAAATCCCAGGAAGAAGGGGCTGCGATCCAGAGGACCAAGAGAAAGCGAAGTTTAGGTAGTTTGGCTGAGAGAAAGAGGGTCAAAATAGCTCCTTCTAGAAGTTAGAGTAGAATAGAGTAACAGAGTTGGAAGGGACCTTGGAGGCAAGGGTGGGATTCAATTTTTTTAACAACCGGTTCTTTGGGTGTGGCTTAGGTGGTGGGCATGGCTTGGTGGTCATGTGACTGGGTGGGCGTGGCCAACTCAATATCACTCACGTCGAGGCACGCCTCTCCTCGCCTGGCCTCTCATGACTGTGGGGATGCTGCAACAGTCGTAAGTGTGAAAAATGGTCATAAGTCACTTTTTTCAATGCCACTGTAACTTTGAATGGTCACTCCACACAAGCAAAGTACCAGCAAAGGAGGAAAAGAAACCTCCAGAGAAGTTCCTGAGAGAGGAAGTCTAGTCCTGCCAAGAATGTAATAAGGGTTAATGGAGAGGCAGTTTCTATAAGCAACACCAGAATGTTTCCTTCCTGCCTTCCTTACAGGATTAGCCCAGTAATTCCTTCTAACAACCAGTTCTCGAAACTGCTTAGAATGTTAACAACCGGTTCTAGCGAATAGGTGCGAACTGGTAGAATCCCACCCTTGTTTGGAGGTCTTCTAGTTCAACCTCCTGATTAGGCAGGAAACCCTACAACATTTCAGACCAGTGCCTGTCCAGTCTCTTCTTAAAAATTTCCAGTGTTGGAGCATTCACAACTTCTGAAGGCAAGTCGTTCCCCTGATTAATTGTTCTAACTGCCAGGAAATTTCTCCTTCGTTCTAGGTTGCTTCTCTCCTTGATTAGTTTCCACCTGTTGCTTCTTGTCCTGCCTTCAGGTGCTTTGGAGAATAGCTTGACTCCCTCTTCTTTGTGGCAGCCCCTGAGATATTGGAACACTGCCATCATGTCATCCCTAGTCCTTCTTTTCGTAAGACTAGACATACCCAATTCCTGCAACGGTTCTTCATATGTTTTAGCCTCCAGTCCCCTCATCATCTTGGTTGCTCTTCTCTGCACTCACATCTCAACATTTTTTTTACATCGTAGCAACCCAAACTGGTTGCAGTACTCCAAATTCGGCCTTACCAAGGCGTGATAAAGTGGTATTAACACTTCATCTTGATTCTATCAAGATCACATGAAGAGGTTCTACCAAGCCAATCGCATTGTCAACCCTGAAGTGAGCCTGGCTGTGGCCATCTTGGAGGCTTTGGCATTGCCAGTAATATTAGCTTGATCACATATATTGACAATTGCATCTGATTCACCCATCAGTCTCAAATTCCAGAGCTGGAGGAGTGCCAGTCAAGATCCCTAAAGCGGTCTACGAATCTCCCCCTCTCCAGTGGCCTTTGAAGGCAGCTGCTTCCTCTCCGGGTAAGGGATCGGGAATGCAGCTTCCTGCCCTTGGTACAACGTCCTCCGATATATTTTTCCATCATCCTGACATTTCATTTAAAATGAAATATAGAAGATATTCATGTCCATGACAGGTATTTTGTTTGACTTTAAAATATACAGCGAACGTGCCTTAATGCCTGGTGACTGAAGGGCTGCAAAGGGCCGTGTGCATGCATATTCATGGAACGCCACAGTCTTGGTCCACATGAGAGAGAACAGCAACGTCAGAGAAAGAGGGCAACCTTATTTGGGGGCTCAGTTCCGTTCCTATTTGCGTGCACGACATGAGTCATTTCATTGGGGGCCGTTCAAATGAACTTTATTTGAAAGCTGACTCCTCCCCACCCCCATAAGATCAAATCTCCCCTCTCTCTTTCCCCGACATTTTGAAAGCACTCAAGATTTTTTTTTTTTTTAAAAAATAACATTGCAGAAAATACGACTTCAGCCACAGAGTGGTCAAGGCCTGGAATGCCCTACCTGACTTTTTGTTATAGCCTCACAACCCCTTGCAGCTTCAATCTGAAACTGTCTACCGTGGACCTCACCCCATTCTATATTTCTCTCTCTGGACACACTGAGAATATATCTGCTGAACAAAACTCTTCATTGGCAACAGGAAAAGCATCCGGCCAGTAAACACTCTGCTAGCTCTGTTCAGTTTATTCTCCAGTGTTAATTGCAGAGGGTTCACTTGACTTGAATTCTCTGGGTGTGATAGAAGTAGTGGAGAGATTTTCATGCTTAATGTTCAACCTATTTAGTTTTTATGTGTAGCTGTGACATCCCTTTCTGTTTTCTTAAAACCTAACATTATACATCCACTGTTTATGCAGCGCCATGGTGGTACAGTGGTTAGAATGCAGTATTGCAGGCAAACTCTGCCCACAACCAGGGGTTCAATCCTGACTGGCTCCAGGTTGACTCAGCCGTCCATCCTTCCGAGGTCGGTAAAATGAGGATCCAGATTGTTGGGGGCAACATGCTGACTCTGTAAACCACTTAGAGAGGGCTTATATTCCACTGTGAAAGTTTGCAAGTAAGAAATATAGCAATAGCACATAGACATATGTACCATTAACGAAGTGTTATTGCTATATTTCTTACTTGCAAACTAACTGCTGAGCCCCCCCATCATACTGATGGTTTCCAGTTGTTTGAAATGCCAAAAGCTGATTATTTTGGGAGCAAGCATTCAACCATGTCTGGGGGAAAAAAATGGGATATAATATTTAGGTAATAAGCACTAGTGTTCGAATCGGTGAAATATCATGATAAAAAAAAGAATCTTGGACAGGATATAACCTCGTTTTAAAAATTACACACATCTAAAAAAAAACAAAAAACTATCCATAACCCCAAATCTCATACATAACCAGAGGGAGAAAGAAATAAAAAGTCCGGCCATTCAATCTGCAAAATGACATCTGCCATTTGATTCAGAAGACAAATTTTGACTTCCAGCTGTTAAGACTATTCAATTTCTTTTCCGCTAGGCAGGTGGCAAGATGGAGAATGCAATTTTCCATTTCTATTGGAGTCCCTGGGTTTCCTGCATATGATGGACAGTCTGCTTTTGCTAGTAAGTACATTGAAAAACTCAGGGTGTGTAGAAATAGTGCCCATGTTCCAAGAAAGCTAGAAAAATCCTAGGCCGTTGAGTCTGTGTCCCCTGATTCCAACCTAAAAACAGGAAGAACCAATGTTAGGGATACACTCTAGCAGAATCTGCATGGCAGTCAGGCAGGCAGGCAAAATATGTGAGATAAACGTTTTTGTAGCTTACACTCAGTAAAACAGATACACAGTGCTAATTAAATAGTTTATTCCGGTAAGAGTTATAGCATAGTCAAAACAGTCCATATATCAATCACTAGTCCAGTCCGTCCAGGGATTATTCAGTTGCAAATTCCAGTGTTGAAAAAGAGAGGTCAGTAAACTTACAAATATCAGTCCAGTAATATATCTCCTTGCAGTAGAGATATGAAGAAGTCAAAAACTCCTCTCTTCCTTCAGCAACTCAGCAGTAGGGGAAAACACGCAGTTAACAAACCATCAATCCATCAAACCAGTAATTGTCAGTGAATCGTCAGCAATCAATCAGGTTCTCTTGCTCCCTCTTATGGTGGTTTCACACCGCACCCAAAATTACATGCTTTGCAGTTTTAAAGTGACACACACTTAAACTTACAATCATAGTTTATATATATTATTTTACCCAAACTACGTTAGGTAACCTATGTTATTCCTAACAACCAAGCTTAAATATACAGCTGTAGCAGAGGTGGTCATTCAGCAGGTTCTGACCAGTTCTGGAGAACTGGTAGTGGAAATTTTCAGTAGTTCGGAGAACCGGCAAATACCGCCTCTGACTAGCCCCGCCTCCATCTATTCTCCGCCTCCCACTGAGTCCCAACTGATTGGCTGGGTCTTTTTTTGTTGCCCTGCACAGGAGAACAGAGCTGGAAAGCAGGTTAGCGGGTGGGGAGGGAATGGGTTTTTGCAGTAACCTTCCCCTGCCACGCCCACCAAGCCACGCCCACAGAACTGGTAATAAGTTTTTTTTTGAATCCCACCACTGACTGCTATAGCTATATATTGATAATCTATAACTAAAAGTTTAAATTCTAAATTAAAAAAAAAAATCTCCTTTGCATATTCTTGACAAGCTTCTGTCTGCTGTCGGTTGCAATTCAATGCAGCCACACCCAGCCATACACATGTCTCGTTTCCTTCCTTGTGGTGTTTGTATTTTATGCTAGCACTAATTTGTTTTACCCTATTTCCACGCCAATTTTAGCATCTCCTCGTTCAGGAGCTGCACAAAAGAGTTATAACCATTTCCATGGGGGGAGCTGAAGTTGAAAATGACTCCTCGTAGGCATTTCCCTAATGTATGCACATATCTATATTGTACTTTCTCCGGATGGGGTTGCTTATTTGCCATTTCCCATAATGGTCTTACTTTTATATGCAATTTCCCCCAAAGTGCTTTTTTTTGGAGTGGGGACAGGACTGCAACATTTGGAGGGTAGTAAAAAAAACCTCTAAATTAATCCAAGTTATACATTTGATAGTCTCCTGCTAAAACTTGGCAAAAGCTCCCCAGATACTCAGCACAGCGTGGCTAGATAAGAATCTTTATTGCCTGCCAGGATGAAGCTATTAAAATGGTTGATTGCTCTCGATCAACACGTAGGTGCCATTCCTTTTTCCTCAACTTTAATTTCAGAGTATCTTTTTCCTGCATTTATACTGATTTAAAACATTTTTAACACACTTTCCAGCATTGGAACTACTGTAGGTAAATGTTGGCTGTTGACAGAACCAGTATCCCTGACCCAAGAGTCCTTGACTCCTGATATAAATCCCAAATACACAAATGGTTGTACATCTATCTATCTATCTATCTATCTATCTATCTATCTATCTATCTATCTATCTATCTATCTATCTACCATCCATCCATCCAATCTATCTATCTTCTGATTGCTTCTGGTCTTTGTGATTGTGGTGACATGGAGATAACAACACATACCAGTATGTATACGTGCCCTTTGTGTCCCATTAGTGTACACTTGTAGACCTTGTGACAGCATAACAAAATGCAATTAATGTTGCTAGTTTCTGGGCAAGATCTGTTTAAAATTTGTACATATTTTAATTTTATATTGTCAATAATTATGTCATGTAGCATGCCTTATTTTAATTGTGATGCTTTTGACATGAATGAACAAACGTTTACCTATCTACCTACATCTATCTATCTATCTATCTATCTATCTATCTATCTATCTATCTATCTATCTATCTATCTATCTATCTCCATCCATCTATACACCCATGTCTGTCTTTCTGTCGGTCTCTTTTTCACTCTATCTCTCTACATCACTCTACATTATCTATCTATCTATCTATCTATCTATCTATCTATCTATCTATCTATCTATCTATCTATCCATCATCCATCTATCTATCTATCTATCTATCTATCTATCTATCTATACATCCATCCATCGATCCATTCATCCATCCATCTATCTATCATCTATCTATACATCCATGTCTGTCTTTCTGTCGGTCTCTTTTTCACTCTATCTCTCTATATCACTCTAAATTATCTATCTATCTATCTATCTTCTATCTATCTATCTATCTATCTATCTATCTATCTATCTATCTATCTATCTATCTATGTCTATCCATCCATCTATCTATCTCCCTCCATCTATACACCCATGTCTGTCTTTCTGTCGGTCTCTTTTTCACTCTATCTCTCTACATCACTCTACTCTATCTATCTATCTATCTATCTATCTATCTATCTATCTATCTATCTATCTATCTATCTATCTCTTTCAGCCAATGACTCTAGGCGGCTAACAATTCAAAGCCTCTATTACAATTAAAATCTTTAAAAAAATTAAAAGAACAAAAACAGCAAAAGGCCTTCCAACTGTAAAAAAAAAAAAGATGAAACATTGAATTTGAGTCCATACGAAGCAAGGCATCTGGCCTGTAGGCAATCTAGCCAGGAGGCAGGGCCTTTTGTGCATGTAGTGCCCTAGGCTTGGGAGCTCAGCCAGGTTTTTAAAACTTTAGGGAAGGCTGAGAGGGTTGGAGTCATTTTTTATAATGTAAGCATGCCAATTGACCCTAAGTAACTCGGGATAATGGTAGATTCATAGACACGTGCCAATTTTATGCAATCCTTGGCTGGTTTGATATCATTCTCCACTCCTCTTGTGGTGGGTATTCCTGAAGAACTAAAAGTTTGAATTCAATTGAGTGGCATGGTCTTTAAATGAAAATGGTCATATTCACAAATCGCATTGAGGCATAATTTGTTTTATTTTATTGAACTGAGTGCTTTACCATGTCTCAAAATTTGGTTTGCAAAACAGTATTTCTGGCTTCTCATATCACATTGTGTCTATGGAGATTCTCAGTCATCCAGGCCATGACTGTCCCGAAGGTGCTTTTTTCAAAAGGCAACTGGACTTTCTTTGTTTTTCCTTGAAGATGTTTCACTTCTCATCCCAGAAACTTCTTCAGTGCTGACTGAATGGTGGGGAATGGAAGGACTTGCACTATTCAGGTGACTCTGAGGGCACAGATATGGCCTCAGTGACTCTCAGAGGGAGTGCTAATAACCAGATGACTGCAAGGAATATAAACCTTTCCATTCTCCACCATTCAGTCAGAACTGAAGAAGCTCAGCTGATCGCTTTTAGATTAGCAGAGTTGGAAGGGACCTTGTAGGTCATCTAGTCCAACCCCCTGCCCAAGCAGGAGACTCTACACTACACCATCTCTGACAGATGGCAGTCCAATCTCTTCTTGAAAGCCTCCAGTGTTTGAGTGCATTTCTCTGGTTGGATACTATAGAAATGATCTCTGAAAGCTTCTTGGATGAGAAGCGAAATGTCCTCAAGGAAAAACAAAGAAAGTCCAGTACTGTCTCTTGAAAAAGCATGTTTGGGAATATCATATTGTAATTTATTCACAGTGGTTGAGTATGGCCTGGATGATGATGTTGCAGTAGGGCTAGGAACCATGTTTATTCTCTCTTCCAAATTTTATACTCTTTGTCTAAATATGTCAATAGGATTTTTTTTTTTACCAAAGTATGTTTCTTTGCTCTGTTTCTTCATTTGTTTTGTTCTGAGATGAGTAGATCTCCCAACTGAAATGATAAACAAAACACTCTGAAGCTCTGTTTGTTTCTTTGTTGACACACAACAAATCAAATAACTCTTTCTCTTTTGAATACTGGGAATTCCATTTCATAAACGCGGAATCTTTCAGTCATTCCCAGGGCTCTAAAACTTCATCGACTGAAGAACTCTTGAGTGAGAAAACTCTTGAGAAGGGAACAACGAGTTGAAGAAGCAGCTCACCACAAAATGTTTGGACGAGGGACTGGTGGAAAATGCTGGATGAAGAGACAGAGAACAACAGAAGAAGATCCGTCTGGCTGACTGGAGCGCTAACTTTCTGCCCTAGCCTTGTTCCGTGGCTCTCTCTTGTTAAATAAAGATCAACTCTTCTTCATTAGCTGTGATGGTACAACGAATAATCTCATTGTAAGCTAAGAGGTTTTGTCATGAGAGCTGAAAAGACACAGCACAATATTGCTAATGCGAGGTTGGGAAAGGAAGTTCAAGCAAGCTAAAGAAGAAGCAACCAAGGATGAATTTGCATATTTCTTGCAAATGGGACCATCTCACACCTCCCTGTTCAAATCTGGGACTGAACATTTATCCGATGGGTTGTACTTTGGTATAACCAACTTCATGAATATGTACCCTTGTCCGGGTAAATTATTTACCATGCATTCCATAAAATTAAAATGACTTCAGGAGGAAGACAGATGTACATTTACCATTGTACATAAATGGTGAGGAGGTGGAATGGGTTGGGAGTTTTAAATTTCTGGGCACTTCTATCTCGGAGGACCTCCCACGGACTATGAATGCTAACATGCTTGTGAAGAAGGCATAGAAGAAGAGGCTGCACTTCCTGAGAATGCTCAGGAAGATAAATCTATCTCAGCATCGACTTCGGTCCTTCTACCGCAGCACCATTGAGAGTGTCCTGACATACGGCATCCTTGCATGGTACAGGAGCAGCTCTGCAGCGGACAAAAAAGCTCTACAGAGAATCATTAAAATTGCCCAGAATATCAAGGATTTTGTATGTGCAACTTTGGAAGGAGAAAAGGGTATCAGAGGGTATGTTTATAAAGAAAGTAATAGACTGTATTGAGATGGACAAGGTAACGTTGAAATTAAAAGACAAAGAAGATTCAATATATTCTACTATAGATCCTGGTATGCCTGGTTAAGTGGTTTAGAAATAAAAATAAAATAAAATGGCAATTAGAAAAAGAATGAGGAAGTATGTAAATATGTATATATGTTATAGAAAAGATTGTAGTGTAAGATGAAATATATTAATTTGTAACAAGAGTAAGATGTAATGGTGATGGAATAAGTAACCATATATTGAAAAATGTAAGAGATGTCTTGATGTTGATAACAACACATATAGTTTTATTTTAAACTTTTTAAACTTTGGAAAATTAATAAAATATATATATAAAAAAAACTTCCCAGAATATCATTGGGCTCCAGCTACCAGCCCTGGATGACATCTTTGCATCTCGCTGTTTGAGGAAGTCACACCACATTCTCAGAGACTCTTCCCATCCTGCTTACAATCTTTGTGAACTGGTGCCTTCCAGAAGAAACAAAACAATGAAAACTCGAACCACACATTTCCTGAACAGTTTTTATCCCAGAGCTATAATTATACAATGAATACTTCAGCTTCAATGAATACAATGAATACAATGAATACAATAAATACAGTGAATACAATGAGTACTTCAGCTTCAACCATAACAATACAAGAGCACACAATAGATACAAACTCAAGGTAAACTGCACCAAACTTGATTGCAGGAAATAAGACTTCAGCAACAGAGTGGTCAATGTCTGGAATACTCTACCTGACTTTGTGGTTTCTTCCCCAAACCCCAAAAATGTTAACCTTAGACTGTCTACTATTGACCTCACCCTTTTCCTAAGAGGTCTGTAGGGGGCGTGCATAAGCGCACCAATGTGCCTACTGTCCCTGTTCTATTGTTTCTTTTTATTTTTTTCTTATATGTGTCCATTTCATGTATTCATAGCTATGTTTATACTTATACCTGTTATCTTATAATCACTTGACAAAAGTAAATAAATAAAAACAATAAAATTAAGGACCACCATCAGTGAGCTGTTGGACAGTATTACTTGGCCTGTTGTGTGGATGCTTGTGTGTTTTTAGGAGGCGGGGAATTTTAGTGGGTGGGGAGGTGTTTGGGGATTGTCATGCGTGTGTGCATATTGAGTCTGGTCTCTGGGTGTTAAGTGAATTTCGCTGTATGTGTATACTGTGTATATCCGTACAATGACAATAAAGAATTCAGTTCAGTTCAATTCAATTCAAAGTTCAATATTTGCAGAGATTGCAAAGGCCTTTCCTGCACTCTATAGAAATGAATATGCATGGGGGGGGGAAAAAGTACACACAGATCTCCAGTTTCAAATATTTACAGGAATTTGAAAAGCGAATCTCAATATTTACAGAGCGGGCCAGGTGGTGGACTCATCATCCTCACCCCTTTGCCATTTGTGAATTCCTCAATATTTATCATTAGGAAATGGTCAATTCAAATAAAGTCCCATTTCTTTTTTTAGGTCACACTGAACAAGAAAGGATTATTGTACTTGAGCCTTTGGGACAAAGACCAAAGGGACTTTTTCATTTATTGTACAGATAATCTTTAACTTACTATCATTGGCTTAGCGACTGTTTAAAGTCACAACAGTACTGACATTGTACCAACTTATGACTGTTTTTCACACTTACAACCATTGCAGCATCCCCATGCTTACGTGATCAAAATTCAGATGCTTGGCAACTGACTCATTCTTATGACGGTTGCAGTGTCCCAGGATCCTGTGATCCCTTTTTGTGACCTTCTGACAAGCAAAGTCAATGGGGAAGCTATTTAAAGTTTTGCAGCATTAATTTTAGCACCAGAAAAATAAACACAGATGGCCGATGGTTCATTTAACATCTTTATAAACATAAAAAGTAGATTTTACAAACCAGTTGTAGATTTCTCCAACATGGAGCAAACTCAGACAGAAACATGTTGCAAGTTCAGAGCAGAGCTTCAGTCTTCAGCAAGCAAGCAAGTTAGTTTCATCTTCAATAGACAGACTCAGAGCTCAACATAGCTGCAGAGTTGCAGAGCTTAATATAGAGCCACGCCTCGGCTACTTTTAGTTTCAGTTTCCAAAACAGTTCTCATTGGCTGACTTAGTTGCTATGCCTATTCATTGGCTGATCTTGTTACCATGTTCTTTTCCAGTTCATGAATATTCTCTGACGGAAGCCAGATTCATTTAACAACCATGTTACTAACTGAAAAACTGCAGCGATTCAGCTAACAACCATGGCAGGAAAGGTTGTCAAATGGAGTAAAACTCACTGAACAACTGTCTCACTTAGCAATGGAAAGTTTGGGCTCAGTTGTCGTAGATCGAGGATTTATCCATACGGATAGTTGAGTTAGGACCTGTCAAAGAGATCTCAGTGAATAAGACCCATTGAATTGTCCAGGTTTTACTTAGCTTAAAGAGGAGCTTTTTAAAGTCACCATTTCATTTTGGGCAATAGAGGTAAATCCTGACTTACAAGGGTTCATTTAGCAACAGCACTTAGACTTATATACCGCTTTACAGTGTTTAACAGCCCTCTCTAAGCGGTTTACAGAGTCAGCATATTTGCTCCCAACGATCTGGGGCCTCATTTTACTGACTTCGGAAGGATGGAAGGCTGAGCCAACCTTGAGCCTGGTGAGATTTGAACTGCCAAATTGCAGGCAGTTGGCAGTCAGCAGAAGTAGCCCTGCAGTACTGCACCCTAACCAGGTGCCACCGTGGCTCATGCCCTCTCTATGTGGTTTACAGAGTCAGCCTCTTGCCCCCAACAATCTGAGTCCCCATATTACCCACCTCGGAATGATGGAAGGCTGAGTCAACCTTGAGCCTAGTGAGATGCAAACTGCCAAATTGCCAGCAACCTGCAGTCAGCAGAAGTAGGCTGCAGTACTGCGCTCTAACCACTGCGCCACTGTGTCTCTTTTAGTAACCATTCAAAGATATAATGGCACTGAAAAAATGATTTATGACCCATTCTTCCACTTATAACCATCGCAGAAAAACTTGTGATCAAAATTTGGGCATCTATATTTAAGAATGATTCTCCAATCTTCCTCCGATCTTCATGTGCAACCTTCACAGCTGGCTTCAGACAAACCAATTCAATGGGGTGTCAATTTGTAAATCATTCCTATGCCTGTTTCTGAGTTTCCATAAGAAGGAGATGGGGAAAAGGTCTGTGGGAGCAGTGCGGCAGATGAAGGCCAGAGGCACATTCCACGCTTATCTTGTGGAGGTTCTAGCCTAGGCTACTGGATCTTCTGCCCCTGAAAATCCTTCATTGGAGAATGTGATTGAGGACACCCAGCCTGTGAACATATTTCACGGAGAAAGTTGGAGAAACTGATTTATGATACACCCAGGTGGGTGGGGGAGAAACAGGGTCATAAGTGATAGTCAATTACATGTCTCAGAGTTGGCTTCATACAGGTTAATGCCGGACATGTTGCTCCTAATAAATCTTTTGGATTCTTTTGAAGCTTGAGGCTCATGATTTAATTAGGGCAAGCACGGGAATTTTGACATGGGGCAAGCCAGGTTTGCTTGATTCCTTGATCCACAAACTGCAAATGGATGGATGAACAGACAGATGGACCGATGGACAGATGGCTAGGTGGACAGATCCTGCTCTGTTGAGTTGAAAGTCTGTTGTCATCTTTAATATTTTTCTTTGGGGAGAACAGGATTAAGTCCGCCTTGCAAGAAGATGCAATTTCCACCATCATAACTCTTGATTGTGTAACCCCAAGCTAATCATTATCCAGAATGAAGTGAGTAGCTTCTTGTTTATGTTGAAATGAGAGTTCATTAACGGTATTAATGGACCTTGCTGCCTACTTAACAGGGTTTAGTTAAAATAATAAACTCTTCTAAATCTTTTCAGTAATGCATGAGTGCTTGGCCACATCACTTTTGGTATTTCCAATAAAGTGAGTTCCGGCTAAATAGAATGTTTTGCTACACTTGCTGAAATAATGGATGAAATATACTTCTGGGTATGTTTGAATGCCCCCACCCTCCCAAAAAATTGGATTTAAAACCCCAAAAGCTAAAAGAAGATAATTAAAGGGGGAGAGAATTGGTATTTTACCAAGTATATGCCTTAAGTTTTGTGGAAAATTGTTTTGGGTCTTTCAAAAAAAAAATAAAAAATGAGATTGAGAGCAGAAAGAAATTCAATTGTTTGGAATAGTGGACAAACAGAAGGAAAATATAATATCCTGTTCTCATTCAGGCCAAAAGAGGATATGTGTCCTAAAGTACAAAGGATAACCTTCTATTTGGAATGTCTGAATCCAGTTTAAAGAAAGGGAATCCTAAAAATCTGGAGTAGTTGTCCATCAGCAATGCAAAGCTGAGGAGAATATGCCTTCTCATGTTTCCTGACTCTTGTGATCTTCTAATAATGCTACATTAGAGCTCTGATCTTATATATCTACATTAAGAGCTGAGGTGGCGCAGTGGGTAGAATGTGGTACTGCAGGCTACTTCTCCTGACTGCCAGTGCTAGCTGCCTGCAATTTGGCAGTTCAAATCTCACCAGGCTCAAGGCTGACTCAGCCTTCCATCCTTCTGAGGTGGGTAAAATGAGGACCCAAAATTGTTGGAGACAATATTCTGACTCTGTAAACCGCTTAGAGAGGGCTGTAAAGTATTGTAAACTGGTATATAAGTCTAAGTGCTATTGTTTTTCCTTCCTTCCTTCCTTCCTTCCTTCCTTCCTTCCTTCCTTCCTTCCTTCCTTCCTTCCTTCCTTCCTTCCTTCCTTCCTTCCTTCCTTCCTTCCTTCCTTCCCAGATTATTGGAGGCAATATGCTGACTTTAAACAGTTCAGGGAGGGATGTAAAGCTGTATATAAGTCTAAGTGCTATTGCTATATAAAGGCAACCTTGTCTTCAGAAAGGAGAAGAATCTTTCCATTGGTCTTGATGGCACCAATGTTACTGACTCTTCTTGGAGGACTCATGTGATGTCCTCTAAGTATTTCTGGAAGCAGGCTAAATTTTTTTTTTTGTAATCCTGTTACAAAGTAGGAAACTTCGCAGGATGCTTCTATCTGCTGTTGAATAGTTAACTATTTTGACTGGCATTATTATCAACTGTTCACAACAATGTGAAGTCACCGCTGCTATTTCTTTGGTTGGTGTTGGCCTTCATAACTCATCATGTTCTTCTCAAGAATCTAGAATTTATACTAGTGTAGTATATATGTGGGTCCAAGTAGTCATTTTGCAATGGACGGGTGCAAATTTGGTTAAAGCACAGATGTTTTAATTTTTCAAAAATATTTTTTGGGTACAGCAACCAGCGCCTTGATTACCACTGATGGACTCCCGCAGCTGGTTGAGGCCATAATCTTTCCATTTCAACTTTCAGATCTTGATTCTTTGTGATCTGCTCCAATTCTTAAAGTCTCAAATTGCTTTAAAAATACGATAGGCAGTACCAGTTTCTCAGAAAGTTAAAAAAAAAGCTGAACGCGATCCTAAATTTAATAGTACCATTAGATGCATCTTCTCAAGTTTGGGACATTCAAATTCATTGTCCTGGATTGTCAAAACTGACACATGGATTTGGTTATCTGCTGTAACATCTTGTATATTATCGAGGGGAAGCTTCTTCGTTACAGCTTCTGCACTGTCAACATTGCCTGAGATGCAAATGAGATGCAAAGAAATGGCAGAATAATTTTTGAAAACCCTGACAAAGAGAACAGATAACAGAGGGGGGTGGGGGGGGTTAGGGTGTTTTGATGGGTGTGACATTGAAATTCTTCTGTGACTTTAGCTTATCTTGGTGTTAACTCATGTGACTAAGAAAGATTAAAAAAAACTACTTTGATTTTTTTCGGCTTGAATAAAGGAGGAGGAAAAGATTTTAGGAGTTTGTAACTGAATTTCTTCTTTGTAAACTTAGCAACAAAAATGTCTTGATTGTCTACCGACTCCCAAGACTGGCAAGTTGATGGATCAAACCCCACAAACTCAGCCTCTGATTCTGAGGATTCTGAGTTCAATCCAAGAACAAAAAAGCACAAGGAAAGGATAACATCTCTATATATAAAAGCGAAATACCATTCATGCATCATCACAACATCTCCAGAACCGTAAAGCCTACAAACTTGAAATTTGGCACGTATGTTCTTCTTGGCTTCTAGGTGCTCACTAAGAAAGGATTTTTCCAAATGACTATCAGAGCATTAGTATTTCTTAATACAGTAATTAACACGCTCTGATGCTAAGGAGTTCTACTCCCTCTCCCCACCTGAAAAGACATCTGTTCCAAATGCAAAACACACTGACTGGACACTAGCCAGATTAATACTGATGGATGCTGGTAGGCAAAGGCAGAATCCGCCCCCCTTATTTTCCTCCCCCAAAACTAAGCCCGATCACATAGTTTCATAGCAAAGCACAGGTGTCCAGCTCGTATTACATATGATCAGGGATGGGTTTCAAAAATCCCAACAACCGGTTCGCTGCCTGGTTGTTGGTTGGGTGTGGCCATGGTGGGTGAGGCCTACACGAACTTCCTGTTTCTGGCTTCCGGTGGGCCTCCAGAGCCAAGGGGAGGCCGTTTTCACCCTCCCAAGGGTCCAGAGACTTCCCCCGGGCCTCTGGGAGGGTAAAAACAGCCTCCCCCAGGATCTGGAGGCCCTCCAGAAGCTGGAAACAGGCCCATTCCTGGACTTCTAGAAGGCCCATTTTCCCCCCCTCCCAGAGCCTCTGCACGGACCCTGTACTTACCTCGATTGAAAATGGGCCACGTGGAGACACCTGGGGTGTGTGTGGGAAGGGCAGGGCCAACTGGCCAGTTGAAATACCGGTTTGGCGAACCAGCTGTAACTTTAACATCCGGTTCGCCCGAACCAGTCCAAACCGTAGAATCCCACCCCCTGCATATGATGAATGGTACAGTATGGCAAAGGCTGAATTAAGCACGCTGGGTAGCCAAAATTCCTAATTCTCTAAGCCGAAATGTTTTTCCAAAGCCTGCCTGGGTCACCTTCAGTCTTGATTACAGAGAACATGCCGCATGGCCAGCAAGTAAACAGACCATGATTGTAATTAACAAGCCTGCTGAAAAAATTCTGTAGAGAGAAGATGATCTCTTTTATCCAGGAAGAGAGTGGCGGGGAGGTAGGATGAAAATCAATCGTGGAAGTTAATCGAAGGATGCCCTGATAAGGAGATGAAAACGCTTGGCACCGTGTGCCCAAGAACAGAACACTTGAAGGTTTTCAAGGACGACAGCAAAAGGATTGGTCCCTAATGCTCCGAAGTTTTTGGAGAGAAACTTTAGCTATTGGGGAACTAATTTACTTCGAAGGATGCAGTAAGTGGATTTTTTTTTTTTTAAAAAAGGATCTCCTGGACTTTTGAGGACTTAAGTTAATGTGGAACCAGCAATCCTGGGGTGAATTCTCGGATTCAGTATTATTGTAGTCGTGGTTATGATGACGTTTCTGTAATCTGCTTCACTGTGAATAATATTATTAGAAGTAATAGCACGCATATTTATCCAAAGGTGCTTTTTCAAGAGGCAACCGGACTTCGTTTTTCCTTGGAGATATTTTGCTTCTCTCCCAAGAAGCTTCTTCATTTCTGACTGAATGGTGGAAAATGGAAAGATTTATATTCCTTGCAGTCATCTGGTCATTAGCACTGCCCCTGAGACTCACTGAGGCCACTTGAAGATTTATCTGCCCCTTCAGGATCACCTGGAACCTGGGAAGGACAAAACCACTGCCTCCCCCCCCCCCCCGTGATGCAGGAGGCTGACTAGGCCACGCCCACCATGGCCATGCCCACCCAGCAACTGGGCAGTGAACCCGTTGCTAAAATTTTTGAAGCCCAACCCTGGAAAAGTTAGACTTGGCGATTTTATCGCACGCTTTTTCAGTTCTGGCTATGCATTTATAAAGAAAGGTATCGTGTGCTAGAAGTCAAGTGAATTACACTTGACTTCTAGTAAATGATACTTTTGTCTGTAAATGGAGTTGAGGATCATTCTTACTGAGAGGATCAAGGCAGGTCTGACATTTTCTTCCATTGCTTGTGAGAAAAAGAAACCAACGCCATTCCAGTTCTTGTTGAAGAGAATAAGTGCCCTAAAATAAAATTCTGCCAGGCAAGGAAAAAAAAAAAACCCAAGCACTTGGTAATAATGCCATGTTTAAAATCAGACCGTTCTTCAAAGGGTTTAATCGCCTGCTGCATTTTGAGAAGTTAAAAAGGAATAACGCTGCTAGCTGTTTCTAAGATAACCTTTTGAAAAGATTTGCATAGCACCAGCTATTTTACAAAGACCATCAAAGCAAATCACTGACCACTGTAAGAGATGGAAAGGGATCTCTACTACTGGACTGGACATGTTTTAAATATTCAAGAAAATGAAGAGAGGAGAGGGGAAGGGTTGAAGAGAGGAGTCGTGGTTCTTTGGTTTTTGAGATTGCAATTCATTTTTTGGAGGTAGAGTACCAGCCAAAATAAGATATTCATATGCTGGTTAAAATACTTTGATTGTAGGAATTTTTAAAATGCTACTGAAGACGTTTTCCTTCCTTCCTTCCTTCCTTCCTTCCTTCCTTCCTTCCTTCCTTCCTTCCTTCCTTCCTTCCCCTTCCTTCCTTCCTTTTCTCCCTCCCTCCCTTTTTTTTCAGATTGAGAGAGGTATAGAAAATGAGGTCTTAAAAGATTCTAAAATGCCAGTTAAGATCACTTGTGTGAAACATTCATTGAAGTTGTACCGTGATAGAAATAACAGAAATGGTGTTCTTTCTACATTCATTGGATAATTATGTTCTCATTTTCTCTTTTTCTCTCTTCTAACTGCCTGCCTGCCTGCCTGCCTGCCTACCTACCTACCTGCCTACCTACCTAACCAGCTACCTAGCTATTGTCTGTCTATCTATCTATCTATCTATCTATCTATCTATCTATCTATCTATCTATCTATCTATCTATCTATCTATCTATTCAATTAATCAATGGATTAGCTTGCCTCCTGGAGTTGTGTGTGCTCCATTACTGGACAACCCTTCAGATAGTGTATTCAACAGGAGGTTGGATGAGAAAACTTCTGAGGCCCCTTCCACAGCCCTACAGTTCTACATTCTGTGATATTCCTTCTCTACCATTCAACGCACTTCCTGCTGTACAATGCCTTTTGTTTGGTCCAGAAAGAGCCTGCAGCGGGTGAGATAAAGGCGGTTGGCTGAAATGTTCTTGTGCCATTGCCAGAGCTTGAGTAACCTGATTTACATGCAGGGGAGATGAAGGCAAACTGAAAACAGTAATTGACCCTTTGCCCTTGTCTGATTACTCAAGGTAGGAGAGGCTGAAGCAGAGCCAATTGTCTCTGTATCCCTGGTTTAACTGACAGTGGAATAATTGCAGCCCTGGATTGCTGATGGCCACTGCATTGCATGGGGTCCCCCGAAATCCCACCAGTCTTCTAATTAGTTCAAGTGATTTAGCAATAAGCAAACTGATAAACGCAAAACATTACATTATTTCCTTGGAGAAAATAGGAAAGCAGTGACTGACACTGTTAAGTAGGCTGACCAGCTGAACGAGGCAGTGGAATGTTAGTGGTATTGGCCTTGGTAAAACCAAACTGGGAATATTTCATCCAGTTTGGGTCACCATGATATAAAAAAGACGTTGAGACTCTAGAAAGGGTGCATTGAAGAGCAACAAAGATGATTAGGGGACTGGAGGCTAAAACACATCAAGAACAGTTGTTGGAATGGAGTATATCTAGTTTGATGAAAAGAAGGACTAGGGGTGACATTATAGCAGTGTGCTGATATCTCAGGGGCTGCCCCAAAGAAGAGGGAGTCAAGCTACTCTCCAAAGCACCTGAGAGCAGGACAAGAAGCAACGGGTGGAAACTAATCAAGGAGAGAAGCAACCTAGAACAAAGGAGAATTTTCCTGCCAGTTAGAACAATTAATCAGTGGAACAACTTGCCTCCAGAAGTTGTGAATGCTCCAACACTGGAGGTTTTTAAGCAGAGATTGTACAACCATTTGTCCAGGGGTGGGATTCAAATTTTTTAACAACCGGTTCTGTGGGCATGGCTTAGTTGGTGGGCATGGCTTGGTGGTCATGTTATTGTGTGGGCGTGGCCAACTCAGTATCACTCACATCGAGGCACGCATCTCCTCGCCTGGCCTCTCATGACTGTGGGGATGCTGCAACAGTCGTAAGTGTGAAAAACGGTCATAAGTCACTTTCTTCAGTGCCATTGTAACTTTGAATGGTCACTCCACACAAGCAAAGTACCAGCAAAGGAGGGGGAAAAAAATCCAGAGAAGTTCCAGAGACAGGAAGTCTAGTCCTGCCAAGAATGTTAACGGAGAGGCAGTTTCTGTAAGCAACACCAGAATGTTTCCTTCCTGCCTTCCTTACAGGATTAGGCCAGTAATTTCTTCTAACAACCGGTTCTCCGAACTGCATAGTATGTTAACAACCGGTTCTAGCGAATAGGTGTGAACTGGTAGAATCCCACCCCTGCATTTGTCTGAAGTGGTGTAGGGTGTCCTGCCTAAACAGGGGTTGGACTAGAAGACCTCCAAGGTCCTTTCCAACTCTGTATTGTTATTCTGTTAAGGGTTCCAGTGGTAACCACATATGCTGATTTTGGTCAGCAGAAGACCAGTGATTTTGAACATGAATTTTGATGGTGAGCAGTTACAGATGCTAGAAGATTAGGAGATTGTGAGTTCTAGTCCTGCCTAGACAGAAAGCCAGCTGGGTGATTTTGAGCCAGACCTTTCCTAACAACCCTATAAAGGAAGCAAAGGGGAACCACTTCTGAAAAATGTTACATGGATTTTTCTATGTAGCTTCCAGGAATCAAGACTGATTTGAAAGTGTGTGCACGCGCACACACACACACACACACACCTCACACAAAGGTGTAATGATCCAAACTTAGAATCTAGACAGCTCAAAGAACAATTTGCTATCTACCATTTTCATGCAATGCTGGGCGTATCTAATTTGGGAACACGAGTAGATCCAGTCTCAAAACGCTCATTTACCAGATGACATACTTGGTGTGTGAGATTTTTTTTAAATCTTAAAAAAAAAAAAACCCTAACCCATATGCCTTCCATTTTTTGAATAGCTTGTAAACATACCTACCCATCGTGCTATTATCTTGGGAGTTAAACATTATGCAGGGCCCAGAAAGTGTATAAAATATGGGAAGCTAGGAAATTAAAGGTTTCGGTTATTGCAAAAAGAAAGAAAACACAAATAAAATTAGTTTACACCAAAACCATTTAGGACAGTTTTACATAACTGTCTTTTCTTGCAAGACCTCCTGGCTACCTTCACCTCTTTATGGATATTTTCTTAAACATGCAATCAAAACACCCAGAAAAAAAAAAAAAACAACATTAAGGGCATCTCAGATACAAAACAGAAACTCAGCAGGAAGATTTAAAAGCCCAGGGAAAATAATTATGTTTCGGCTCCTTTCTGAACTGTGCCAAGGAAAAGCTTACCTTCTTGCCACACTCCCATAATGCTGTCTGTCATGCCAATTTATTTCTTCCTTTAAAAAAAGCAAACAGTCGAGCACAATGTCCAACAACGCATGAATCCCTGTCAATCTCAGTGACTTTTACACGTGCATTTTCAGCTCTCAGAATGCCTGCGAGTTGGGGGATTCTGGGAGCTGAAGCCCAGCCATTTTCAAGTTGCTGAGGTTGTTGAACCACTTCACTGGGTTGTGATATGGAGCCCCAAGACTTTTCTATTTTTTTGGAAAATTAAGGTGTGGAAGATTTGTGTTTTGGGTGGCAAAAAGCCTTGTTAAATTAAAACCAGAATCACAGGCATTTGAATAATTAAAGGCATATATTTATTTATCTGTATTGTATTTATTTGTATTTTTTTTACAAATTCCACAAGGTGGCAAATATATCTGCCACACCTTCCTTCTTCTGTTAGCCTACTGCATAAATCCAACCATTGTCTCCAGCTGTTGGGTCAGAGGTGACCAGTTCTGGAGAACCGGTAGTGGAAATTTTGAGTAGTTTGGAGAACCAGCAAATCCCACCTCTGACTGGCCCCGCCCCCATCTATTCTCCGCCTCCCGAGTCCCAGCTGATTGGCTGGGTCATCTTTGGTTGCCCTGCATGGGAGAACGGAGCTGGAAAGCAGGTCAGTGGGTGGGGAGGGAATGGGGATTTTGCAGTATATCCTTTCCCTGCCACGCCCACCAAGCCACACCCAGAGAACCAGTAGTAAACATTTTTGAATTCCATCATTGCGTTGGGTGGTACAGTTACTTGGAAAAAGCATATTAATAGGTGAACATATCAGTTTCGTACGATTCATTCCAATTTAGGGCAGTGTTTCTCAACCTGTTCTTCGCCATGGAATCCCCATTAAATACCTTTTGTGGCCACAGACCCCCAAGACTTAACTCAAGATTTAAATCACAACATTTCTTCAAATCTTTGTGAACCCACTGTGACGACATTGTGGCCTCTCCATGGTCCATAGACCACCGGTTGAGAACCACTGGTTTAGGGGTTTACCACATCGTGTGAATTGAAAGCAGAATGTCCCGTGAACAGACCTATGCAGAAGTTCACACTACTTTGTTCAACAGGAGCTACTGTGGTACCTGGGGCATGGCACAAAGGCAACACAGTCAGATAATCAGTAGGAGTCCCTTTGATAGCTCCAACTTTGCCCCCAATCTCCAGGTTACCTTCTGGCTGGAGAAAAACTCTCCCAGGAACAGCCTTTAACTGCAGGGAATCAAGTCCAAAACATGGTCAACACAAACTGTAACTTTAAGTACAGTCAAGCCAAACTGAGGTCATTAGTTAGCAAAAATACCAGATGTGAAGGCACGGCAAAACTCACATGGTTGGGAAGATGCCAGGAACACAGATAAGCAAAGATAACACAGGATAAAGTCACGTTTGCTCCCAGCAGCTGCTGCAGTCAGCATTAAGTTTTTATGAACTTTAAATCCCAGGTGTGGCTAATGAAGGGAATCAGGGCCCTTTCCTCCCCCATAAGCCAAGCAACTCATGTTGCTCCCTTCTTCATTCCTCCCTGCATGCCCTAGGATGAAGAGGGGGTGGGCTTGGTTCTTCCTCTGAACTCCCTCTTCCTTGTTCTACCTCTTCCCTGCTCTGCCCAGCTGGATTGTGCCCTTCCCCAGCCTCCTCCACAGCCAACGGAGCTACACTCCCGCTCCCTGTCAGCTTTTCGTCTTTCACCTGGATTCAGACTCCGACGGGGGCATGACAGGTACTGTTTGGTACTGTAAATATATTCAGGACTGTAGCTTTGTCTTTAAGCCCAATCCATAGCCTTTGTTTCATTTCTACCTTATTATCCATAGGCTAGCTACTCATGTCAATATTATCGGGGCTTAAGATGGTGATGTAACTGGAATCTATTTAGAGATCTCTGACTTAAGCAATAAAAGTTCAAGCTGTGGTTTGAATTATGGCAGCTAAAGCCAATCACCGCCAGCATTTTTCCTCTCATCTGTGTCCCCTTAAAAATCTGCAAAGCAGTCTTTCTTCTTCTTCCTCACTTATACTCATTAACTCTTCCATTATCTTGATGTTTATGGAAAAGCTATAGTGCGCTTCCCTTCTTTTCTGTTAATATCCTCTAGATATAAATAGGAAAGGATTATTGGGCCATGATGAAAATGATTATTAAAAAAAACCCAGTTTCTGCACTGCAGACGAAGGGCAAACCATGTAAATCACTTCAAGTAATTTGCGTGCAGGCTAAATTGTAATCAGTGTTGCGTATCTCTGAAGATTGCCTATGTGTGTGTGTGTTTTTGTATGTGGAGTCATTGAACCTGCATAAAGAAGGTCTTTCTTTCCTCTGTATTTCTCTGTCTAATGCGGTTTGTTAGCTCTATTACTAATGCAGTTTCTCCTCTATTTCCAGGTCATTATTTTAGTGCACTGACAAAGAAAATACTCTGATGATGTTACCCAGTTAATGGAATAACAGAGTTGGAAGGTACCTTGGTGGTCTTCTAGTCCAATCCCTTGCTCAAAGAAGGGGAATATAGGAGAGTCTATATCAGGAGTCCCCAAACTTGGCAACTTTAAGACTTGTGGACTTCAACTCCCAGAATTCGTCAGCCAGCTATGCTGGCTGGAGAATTCTGGGAGTTGAAGTCCACAAGTCTTAAAGTTGCCAAGTTTGGAGACCTCTGCCCTATATCATTTCAGACAAGTAACTGTCCAGTCTCTTCTTAAAAGCCTCCAGTGATGGAGCACCCAATGTCAGCGTATCAGCAACCTTCCAACTTCTGGAGTCAGGTTGTTCCACTGGTTGACTGTTTTCATTGTCAGGAAATTTCTCCTTAGATCTAGGTTGGTTCCCTCCTTGATTAGTTTCCATCCATTGCTTCTTGTCATGCCTTCAGTGTTTTGGAGAATAGGTTGACTCCCTCTTCTTTGTGGCAGTCTCTCAAATATTGGAACACTTGATATCATGTCGCCCTGAGACTAATCTTTCTTTTCTAGACATACCCAATTCCAGCAACTGTTCTTCATATGTTTTAACCTCCAGCCCCATAATCATCTTCGTTGCTCTTTTCTACACTTTTTCCAGAATATCAACATCTTTTTTTTATAATGTGGTGACCAAAACAGTTGGGGAAATAAGCAACCAAGCTCAGACACATCCAAAGACCCCTCAGGAGCTGTGATGGTGTAGTGGTGAGAGTGCAGTGCTGCAGGCTACTTCTGCTGACTGCTCTCTGTCTGCAATTTGGCGGTTCACATCTCACCAGGCTCAAGGTTGACCCAGCCTTTTGTCCTTCCGAGGTGGGTCAAATGAGGAGCCAGATTGTTGGGGGCAAGAGGCTGACTCTGTAAAGCACTGTAAAGCAGTATATGCATCTAATTGCTATTGATATTGCTAATTCAATCTTCGCCTACCAAAATTCTGCTTTATAAATAGAAAAGTTAGTGGATGAGAAAGTGGAGATCTCTCTATTTTCTTGGCAAAGGCCTGCCCTTTTTTTATATTTCCAAAACCTCTCTAAAGAGAAGACGGTGTGTGGGTATCAATGTGAGGAGAAAGCATCTGTTCTGTAATTGAAACCTTGTTCCCTTTTTTTGAACACAGGAACCCTCAGTATAAATCATTAAGGATTTAATCTGCAACCTTGTCATTTCTGATTCTACTGGCATATGCTACTTATGCAAATGTTGTACAACAACTCAGTTTCTCTGGGAAAAGACAGTACTCCTGTGGGGAATAAATGAATAAAGTTAGACTAATCACATGGCAAATATGTTCTCCTGGAACTTGTCCCGTGGCCCAAGGGATTCAGCGTCAAGAATATTGTTGGTAAATATTCATTGCTGCTTAAAAGGAGGTGCCGTGTAGACAAAGATATAAATCAAAAGAGCTGAGCCACATTAGGCACCTGCAGTGGCAGTTCCCTTTCGTAAGTCACTTTCCTGAAGTCACAACATTTTAAATCTTAGCCCAGAAGTAGACGATTTACAGTACACCCTTCCAGATGTTGCAACAGCCAGCATTCCAAGGAAAGATGGCCAGTGCTGAAGGTTGCATCTGAAGTTTTTCTGTCTCCTAACCTGTTCCATTGTTCAGTTTTTATAGTAGATTTATTAAAAATCATGTGGATTTATTTAGTTCTCTTTTTAAAGCCAGCAGTCATGAACAAAGATTATGGGAGCATATTCCACAGGCTAACTCTGCATTGATTCTATGAATCTTATCTAAGCTGAATTGGGGCTTCTGTATCTGGGTTGTTTAATCAAGGTGGAGTTAAACCTTTTGGTATTTCTTTGCTGCTATCTAATTGTCATGTGGATTAATAATAATATTATAATATTATTGGGTGTGAAAATTATTATGCACCAATAATATTATAAATATTATTGCCTTGATTGACAGGGATTGTGTTGGCACAAGATGGAAACCATCATCTGCAAACAAAGCGGCTGGGTTCATATAATAGGCTGAACCAAATCCTGACAAGTCACATGATGGCTTAGGATGAGCTACATGATGGCTTATGATGATGCACTTAGTTGAAGTATGTCCTAAGTAGCTCCTTCTTCAAGATCCCAAAGGTCTTTTTTCAAAAGGCAACTGGACTTTGGTTTTTTTTGAAGTTGTTTACAACACAGTTCTTTCAGCAGTTCCAAGAAGTTTCCACATCCACATGCACTATTGAGGTTATCCTGAGGGCACAGATAACTCTCCAAGTGGCCTCAACGACCCTCAGAGAGAGTACTAATGACCAGATGACTGCAAGGAATATAAATCCTCCCATTCTCCACCATTCAATCAGAACAGAAGAAGCTTCTTGGATGAGAAGCGAAATGTGTCCAAGGAAAAACAAAGTCCAGTTGCCTTTTGACAATGCAATTTTGGGACTTCCACAATCTGGATGACTGAGAATCTCCATAGACAGCTTCTTCAATATTATCTGTGTTAAAAAATACTGCATTGGATGCAATAAGAGGCCCACGCACTTCTGCAACTAAAACTAGTGATACTCTACGATCCTTAAAATTCTATTTAAAAATGTAGCATTTGTCACTCTGATGAGGCCATAATGCCACTTAATGTCATTCAGACTCCTCAACGGACTACACCCTCTGCACTTTCTTCATTAAACTAGCTGGCTTTTAAGATCAAAGGAGTCTCTTGACAGATTGTCAACAACATCCACTGATTTCCCTGGAAAGTAGATCTCATGAATGGGGATTGAATCTGCCACTCATAGCCATTCTGTTTATGCGTTGATTAATATTATTTTTTTTGTGGCAAGCTGTCCATGCCAAGTTAACACCCAGGGACATGGGATGGGCTAGGGCCTCTGTTTCCATAGTGTATGACTAAGCTATTAATTACGAGCCATTAAAATTACAGCTTCATACCTCTTAGAAAATGAAACTGGGAAATCTCTTTCTGAAGTCAATCTAATGCCGTGGTTTAACAACCTGCAATCGTGTAAAGATAGGTCAAGAAGGCAATTTGATAGCATAACTTGTGTTAAACAACAGGTGGTTTAACTGTTGGCAGTTGAGTAGAAACCTCAAATCTGCTACCTATCATGATTGCAAATCCCTTTCAGCTTGGTTGCAGGAACTGGGTATGTCTAGTATAAGGAAGAGAAGGATTAGGGGTGAGATGATAGCAGACTTCCAATATCTGAAAGGGTGTCACAGAGAAGAGGGATTGACTTGTTCTCCAAAGCACCAGAGGGTAGGACAAGAAGTAATAAGTGGAAGATCATTCAAAAGAGATCCAACCTAGAATGAAGGAGAAATTCCTTGTCAGTCAGAACAATTTATTAGCGGAACGGCTTGACTCCAAAAGTTGTGGGTGCTCCATTACTGGAGATTTTTAAGACAAGATTGTTTAGAATGATGTAGGATCTGTTGCTTGAGCAGGGGTTGGACTAGAAGACCTCTGAAGTCCCTTCTAGCCCTACAATTCTATCTTCTATAATATTTCTATTCAGGATCCTTCCAACCAGAGGTGGCATTCAGCAGGTTCTGACCACTTCTGGAGAACCGGTAGAGGAAATTTTGAGTAGTTCGGAGAAAGGGCAAATATTACCTCTGACTGGCTCCGTCAACTCCATCTATTCTCTGCCTCCCAAGTCCCAGTTGATTGGCTGGGTCTTCTTTGGTTGCCCTGCACAGGAGAACGGAGCTGGAAAGTAGGCTAGTGGGGTGGGGAGGGAATGGGTTTTTGCAGTAACCTTCCCCTAGGAGTGGGAGGGAATGGAGATTTTACAGTATCCTTCCCCTGCCACACCCACCAAGCCACGCCCACCAAGCCATGCCACACCCACCAAGCCACACCCATGAAGCCATGTCACACCCTATCAAGCCACGCCCATAGAACCGGTAGTAAAAAATTTTTTTGAATCCCACCACTGCTTCCAACTCTCTTATTCTGCACTCTGTATTCAAACAAGAGTTTGGTGATTGAGTTTCCACTCTCCTTTTTTCCATGTCTAGGACAATTGGCTCAATTTTTTTTTTCTTTTTATCACAAAGACAGATAAGAGCTATTGCTCTGACAGGTACATTCCATAACCCACCCACCCCCGTCCTTCATGGCTTCAGAATCTACCACTAATTCAGAAGCAGATTCTGATACTTGGATAAAAGCACATCAGTTTAAGGCTGCAAGGGAGGATCTGGACACGAACGGATCATGTACTCATTTCACAGCTGAAAGAATGGACGTGAAAGTGAGACATGAGGACTCACCGGCTTGGATCCAGGCTGTGTACAGAAACAAACAATTGACTGGTTTTATTATTACTGACAGTGCCAATAAGCTATGGTGAGAGAGGACAGCAGCCAACTCAATGTGTCACTTAGGATCGGTCTGAAAGAGACCATCTCTACAAAGGTCGACCAATTCAGTGGTAGGATTTCTACAGCAAAGGAAGAATCATTTAAAATTCCGTCTGTTAAAGATTTTATCATGCAAATCAATAGTGTTTAGTTAGGGAATATTTATTTGGTAATGATGTCATCCATTCAATTGTGTCTGACTCTTGGCGATTTTATTGGCCAGGTCTCTCCACATCTTCCAATCTTGTGCTACTTCTTTGAGTTGTTCCATGCTCTGGCTGGGGTCAGCCAGAATATTTATTAGCTATTAAGAAAATTTATATACCTGCCACCTACTTGTGGTGACTCTGGGTGGCTTATAGAAATATAGACAACCGCATCTTCAGGGCCATTCAAAAGAGTGTCAAGGTGAGGGACAATCTTACCTCCTCCACTAGGAGGAAACCACCACGGAGAAGGCCCTTCTTCTTCATCCCAGTAGATGAACCTCCTTTAGAAAGGGGCACCATAACACTCCCAGCCTACTCACTGTGTAAGTTGGGTGGATATAACCCTGGAAAAGATGGTCCTTCATATAATTATCTGGTGGCAATCAAGAGGGCACTACACAACAAGTTTTCCCAACTAAGTGACCTTCAGATGGGTTTGAGGAGGCCCATCTCAAATGGAATTGGTGGTGGTGGTGAGATATTATTTCTTTTAGTAAAGAATTTGAGGGAGACATGGACTTCAGTTGAAGATGAAGGGTGTATCCATGCTAATGGGGGCGATAGTGCTTTTTGAATGCCCATCACTGTGTATGCTCATTTTTCTTTCTTTCTTTCTTTTATTTTTATATATAAATTTTATTGAATAAACATTAAAAACAATTGAACACAGTGCGCCTTTCTTGGCCAACATTGTGGCCATACAAGCTATATTATAGAGATAGACATAACAGTTAATTTCCTTTTTCCCTTAGAAATGCTATTAGTATAGTGCTAGTATAGTGCTAGCTGCATATTATTTCTATTTACATTTATCTACAATTATATACCTATTTACAACCATCTTTTATATTCATGCATTCGTAACATCTCATATTTGTCCATTATATTCCATTCTCTTTGGTTTACAAAACTTTAACTTTCATTCCTATAAAGCATCAACCCTTTCTTTCTTTTTCCTTGACTCTAGCCATTGATACATTTTACTCCAGGTTTCATAATACTCTGTCTCACCCTTATCTTTGATTTCTAAAGTGAGTCTGTCCATCTCTACACGGACTAATATTTTCCTTATTATTTCACTTTCTATAGGGGTATCTTCATTCTTCCAGTTGGGGCATACACCAATCTTGCTGCTTTTATTATATGTATCATTAGATATGTTGTTCCTCTGCTGTATTTCTCATTAATAATTCCCAGTATGTATGATCATTTTTCTGACAGGGGGAATAATGTGGCAATGTGGAAATAGAAGCGACCTCATAATTAGGACCATCAACCCCCTTTTCCAAAAGTAGTCAAGAAAAGTCACCATTAGAGATTCCAGCTGTTCTTTCACTCCTATTTTTATTTATCCTCTGGAAAGGATCCTTCTTGTTAACAGTATTAGAGCACACTTTTTCTTGACAATGCAATGCCTGCACATCTATCTCTCCTGTTTCGCATTTCTCTGGAGGTCTATGTCCAGAGAACAAACATCTAATTAACACCTCCTTTCCAAGTGTGGGCGGGTGGGTATGTATATTTGTGTGCGTATATTGTGTGGAGGTATGTTTGAGGTGTGGAAGTGGCAGTGCATTCTGTGGGAGCTATCAAATGACAGCAAGTTTTCGCATGATTGTCTTATAACGCGATAGGAATAGAGCACTCTCTCTTTGAGGGTTCCTCAGCTTTAAAGGGAAGGAAAGCAAGCTCTGATTGTGCAAATGTATTGACTAATGTGTGGCACTGAGCAATCCTGAGCCAGTTACAACTTATCTTTAAAGCGTGAAAGGTCAGGAAGAAGTTTGGTGAAACGTGATTGACTGCATTTTCCCCAGGAAAACAGGGGACAGTTATGGAGAGGTTGCGTCATTCATTTTTGGTTTTTGGTTTTGGTCTCTAAGGCAGGTCCTATCCAGTGATATAGTGAAGACATAGCCTGGGAGGGTGGCCAACACCCTTAGCTTTCTTTTTATTCAATTTTGGGGGGAAAGAAGCAAAATAGAAGGGTTAAGCTTGCAAGGTTCTGAAAACGGGTGCATCTGGAAATAGGCTATTTGGCTGCTGTATTTTAGCAACATCATTTGGAAGTGCTCTGGAGCACAAAATTGGAACAGGGACCACTGCCAGCCTGAGAAGGATCTGCTCAATTTAAACTTCAAAGGCAACCAAGGAGTTGGAGGGAAAAAAAATTAAAAAAGGATTAATTGTCAAAAATGCAAAACTTAGTCTTGTTTTAATTTAGAAAGACAGCCTCTTAATTAAGAGAACTCTAAGAAGCCTTACCCTAGTGATGTGATCCCCACTGAATTAAAAAAGGGGAAGCTTAGGCTTTCCAATAGCTTCCAGAAATAGAAATACTACAACAGGGAGCATAAATGGTAGAAATAGCGATACACCTAATAACTAAACTTCAGATAGAAATGCAGTGTGTTTCACTACAATATGTATGGACGCTGTGGTGCAGAAGACCTTTATTGTTGGAGGAGCAATGGGCAGTGGTTGGATGTTGTCAAGATGCCCTCTTGCCATTTTCCCTTCCTGTGTTCCTTTCGCTTTCAGCTCAGCTGACTAGGACTATGGGGCCATGGACAAAGCACAGTGGGCATCATCCTTTACTTCCTCCGGCCTCCTTAACTTTTGAAGTAAACGAATGGTGTATCTAAGGTCTGTGTACTAACTTGGAATTTTGGAGGCCTGAGGCAACCTTGAAGTCTTCTCCTCTAATCCAATTCTCTAGCCTTAATCCTCTCTTTCAACGAATGTCAGCCAGTCACCAATATATGGTGCTTAATGCGACTAACAACATTAGATCTAGTCTTACTTTGGTCGGGTAATGGGGCAAAGTAGATTCCTCTCTATAATGAGTAAACAAATAGAACTTAAGATGAGAACAGGGTTTTACATACAGTGAAAGGAAGTGCATTGTAGTATCTTGTCTATGAAGAAAGCTGAAGGGAAAAAGCCATTTTTTCTCCTCCTTCTCCTTTTCCTTCTCCTCATTCTACTACTCTCCTCCTCCTTCTCCTACTTTTTCTCCTTCTCCTTCCCCTCCTACTCCTCCTCTCCCATCATCATCAGTATTGTCACTGTCATTGTCAATATCAACATCATTCTCTCTTTTCTCTAGGATGAGTATGTTTATTAATCTTCGGAAGCTCAATTGCATTTTCCAGAATCACCCAGGAGGCTGAATACTTTTCCCCCAAATAATTGCAGTCAGGATAACTTTAAGTACTAGCCTTTTTCTCTTTCACTTTGCAGTTTTTCTAAAATCTTAGCTGGAGCTTGCCATGCTGTGAAACTGTGTGATCATGAGTAATGTGGCTTGAACATACTTGCAAGGAGAGAAACAGTGGTAATGAATACCTTTAGTGTTGAAGGAAAGGTTAATGAGTTGGGTAATAAAAAAAGTTTTACCCTGGCAAGGAAAGAGAGACATCTCAGGTTGGGTTTCAGTCTCCCATGCATAATTGCTATTGGCTATACTTCAACTAGCACAGCTTCCTGCATGTTTCATTTTTCTTCCGGTTGGAATGGCCTGCAAAGTCTACACATGCACATTCCTTCATCCAACTTAGTTTCTCATTTATTCCATTTTGTTTTTGCTGGCCTTGGATTGTGGTGGTATCCAATGCTGGGTTGAAGTAGCAGTTGTTTTTTTTTTTTAAAAAAGACAACAGTAAAGAATAGCCATGAAACTGTTTCTTTCTTCATGATGGTGATAGTGATGGTGGAGAAGGCCCTATGGAGAAGTTCCATTTCTGCTGAAACCACAAAACATGACTTCAACCCTAATATTGTCTGAAAAGATGTACAGGACATTGGTTTGGTTTGCCAGGGTCATGAGTGAAATTCAGATGTTCCTAGAGGGTCTTCTTGTTAGTTGACCTTCTAGGGATTTTGCACTACAGTTCTCCTAATGCTTTTCTTATCAATTATTTCCTGTTAACTATTATTAAAGTACAGTACTGTAGTGAGACAAGGGAATAAATAGCCTTGATGGCTAGGAAGAAGAGTTGCTATCAAGTTAATAGGCAGATGTAAGAAACTTGAGTCTGGGGCAGAAGTATAACTTGAGAAATCATCTGAGAGGAGACTCTCCTAGTTCTTGAAAACATAAAGGGAGGTAATGAGGGCTTGCAATTTTCTGCTTCTATATCTTTATAATAAAAATACAGGCCTGCATAACTGATTACCTAGTCTAGTCTATCTTGAAGGGTTAGCAAATATTCATTGGCCTTTGAACATGCTGTCTTCTCCACCATTAGTTTTTGGAATGGAGCCTAGAGGACATTAGCTTCTCAGGTTGACACAATAATGGCCATGATACATGTCTATCAAATCCAGGTGGTTTGATTCATGAATGGAAGGCAGCTGGGCTTTTTGTGATAGTAACATTGCAGACCTAATATGTGATCAGCTGGTTCTGAATCATTCTAGAACTTCAGTTGGCTGGCTTAGAATGACATTCTAAGGCTCCAACTCACAAACTCAAACAAATCAGAACCTTGAGACTTGGATCCTTCTCAAAGGTCTTCTTTAATGAGTACATCATATCGGCACGGCTTCAATGGAATACCAAATCTGAATCTTTCCCGCGGTTTCAGTATTCAACTAGGAAATAATCCCATTCCCCAAGTGTCATAGGTCATGTTGGCCAATTGGGTTAATTGGCGGGCTCTTCAGGCAATCCTTTCCCAACCTTATTGGTTGCCAGTAGAGACGACCTTGATTCTCAAGAGAAAGCTCTTTGCTGTGTCTAGTAATGCATTCCAACCTCCTCTACACCCCCTGTGTGGCAACTGAGGAACAGAGAGATGGCTATAAATTTTCTTGTTCTTTTTCTTGTCTTAATATTGTCTGTATTGAACGTTGTCCTCCAGATGGTGGAGAGGAAGAAGTGGAAGTTGAAGAACCAGGAGCTGTTAATTTCCTAGTCATTTTGAGGAGTTCAAAATCTTCAGGTTCTTCTAGGCCTTAATCCAGTTGTAAAATAACCAATTGCAGTTCCAAATAAAAATAGTAGGGAAAAAGTAGGAAAATAGTAAGAAAAGAGAAGCCAAATAGTAATAATAATAGAAAAAGAAGAAAAAATTTCTTCAGGTACTTGTATACCTTAATTTGAATCAGTTGGTTAGATGACAGTAAAAATTCAAAAATGAAGGAAAAGACCATAAACACACCATGAACACACATACACACACACACAAATTTGTAAAATCCCAAAAAAGGCGAAAAAGTGAAGAAAAAAGCTAAAAAAAGAAAGGAAAAATTCTTCAGGTTCTTCAACACCTTAATCCAATTAAGAGGTCTCAAATATAAAAGTATGCATGAAAATAAACCAAAAAAAGAAAAGGAAAAAAAAAACCAATATGGAAGGTAGATGGAAAGACAAAAATACCAGGAAGGAAAAGAGAAGAAAAAGGCTACTCCCTTAAAAAGAAAATGAAGGGAAGCATTAATACTAAAGCTTTTCCTTTAAAATAAAAAGCAGACGTAAAAATTTAACTTCCAAATACAAGAAAAAACAAAAAAACAAAGACAAGTTCCAGAGAGCCAAAAATCCAAATAGCTATTGCAAAAATAAAAGTAAACTGATGAGGAGGGGTAGCACAGCTCAAAAAGAATAAAAAGAGCACACTGCACTTGGTTTGATTATCCAAGGCTCTTGTTATAACTCTCTTCTCCAAAGACTTATCACCTTTTCTTTTCCTAAGCTTCAACACCAGACTCCAGATATTGATAGAAACCCAGAAGAGCACCTGTAATAATACTCTCCCGTGCTCTTCCCTCTATCTTATCAAGCAGGCAATGTCCTTGAAACAAAGTCTCAGTTCTTTCTCAGCTTTGTCTGGTCAAAAGTGTGGTACACCACAAAAAGTAAAATAGAATATTTCCAAGCCTCTAGTTGGCAGTGTTACAAAGTTTCTTTGGCTTTCACTTTCCCCCTCCTTTTCCAAGCAAAATATAATAAGAATTAACTAAAAAAAAAGAAAAGAAAAAGATATTTAAAAAATAACTAAAAAGGACTCTCTGACTTAAAATATTATAAAATCAAAAAGGAGAGAAGAATATATAAAAAGAAGAAAAAAACCAGTCCATTTTCAAAATATAAGATCATGTGTAGGAAATCCAGCAATGAGAAAAAAAAAAAATTACTTTGACATTCCTGTTTAAAATCGCCGCTTAATCACTTCTGTCAAAACTTTTACAGATTCTTTCTTTCCCTTAGGGTGTCCTTTCAAGTCTTAAAATAAAGAAAAAGTTCTCACCAAACTGGCACACTCTCTCTTTCCGGTTCTCTTTCGTTTCGGAGCTGTCCCAACTTCAGCAGCTTTAATGGCTGCCTCTTTGCCGCTGGCAAAAAGAGCTTTTCCTGGATTTACCAGGGACTTTGCGGTGTCCCTAGGATCGACAGGATGCGCTCTTTACATTCACCGTCTCTTTGGGACAGTTTAGATCCACTTGGACCGTCCAGGAGCAAAGATATCGGCAGCGATCTCAGATCTCCAAGATCGCATGCCGTATCGTCGCGACGCCAGTTCCGTCCTCCT
Organism: Pseudonaja textilis; assembly: GCF_049901715.1. NCBI lineage: Eukaryota > Metazoa > Chordata > Lepidosauria > Squamata > Elapidae > Pseudonaja > Pseudonaja textilis. The sequence continues at coordinate 14,691,545 of NC_142002.1, read as the reverse complement.
ACAATCCTAATTTCTATTTAAATGCTAATTGTGCTTTGCATTAACAAATATGGTGAGGACGTATAAAATAAATATCAGGCAAATATAGAAGCAGATGGTGAAAAGGCCTGAAACTTCATTGTGCATCTCTCTACATGTGGAATCCTTTATTTGTATGTTTGTGTATGCAGTTGATTAAACTCTGGGTTCTTCATTAATTCAATGATATCTTTAAAATCAGGGAAAGGTCATATTAATCAAAGGAAAAAAAAAAAGAAAAAAGGGGAAAAAAGAGATGTATGATAATCATTCCTGCCTGTAAGGGATTCTTTTTCTACTCTAAAGGTGTATCCTTTATGCCTTCCAGAATTGGAATTATATATCACAATGCTTGTTTGTTAATGAAAGCAGAAACTATTTTTATTATCATGCCTTAATGTAAAAGGAAAACACTCCTTTGAGCTGAACCCCTCTTGAATATATGAACGTATCCACGTAGTTTTCTTAGCAACAATAAACAGAAATAGTTTGCCATGATTTCCTTCTGAAATCTGTTTTCCTTCCCTTTTTTTTTTTTTTTGATTTTCCAGTATAGCTCACACGTCTGGTATTTCTTAATTGCCTCCTTTGCAAGGATCAGTCAGGTCTTGTTCTGCTTATTATTATATTTAGATTATCCAAATAATATTTTTACTTCTCTATGAATGTCTTTTAAATGACTGCAACACAACTGCTGTAGTTTCACAAAGAAAAACAAAACCTGACGCCATTGGAGTTTATTATTAGTTAAATTTGTATCCCACCTTTCCAACAAAGTTAATTAGCTACCACCCCATTCTGCTGGGGAAGAAAAACGATTTATCTGAGTTTCATCTCAGTAAGAGTTAGACAAAATAGCACTGGACCAGACAAACAGAACAGAGCAAGGATTCAGTACCAAGGACAGCTCCCGAAGGACACTTTTATTAAATAAATTATAGAGAGATACTGACTGGTTCAGACATAATTCTTCCAGTCAATAAACTCAGCTTGGTCTGTATACAGTGGAGTCTGTATACAAGAAGAGGTGGGTGTATTTTTGGCTAAATTTTCAGCTATCCCAAAGATGGCTGGGAAATGATATTTCCTCTTCCTTTCTATTTTTCTTCTGTTTGTTAAAGCAATATGGCTGCTTCCCATCGACCCAAAGGGGCTCTGGTTGGTGAACAAGAATTAAAAAAGAGATACAATGATTAAAAAAAACCACCATTAAAAACAAATAAGATGCCCATACAAAGACAAAGGCACCATTCAAGTTACATTAACACCTGGGCTCACTGCTTGGGGTGCAAAATCCATGTCTTCATTGCTTTTCTGCCTGCTTGTAGGGTCAGGGCCATAGGTGTCTCCATAGGGGAGACTGTTCCATAGGACAGACCCTATGACTGAGATAGTACACTTCTGAGATGCTACAAGGCACACTACTTCATCAAGGAGACCTATAGCAGGCCTACCATGCCAGATACAGTGGGATGAACAGAAACCATTACAGTTCTTCAAGTGAGGTGGCCCTATGTCATGCATGGTTTCCTTTTCCCCCCCACTTGTAGTGATAGGATTTGGAACAGAGCCACCACAGGCAAATTTGGGGAGGGGTGGGGCTAATCAATCTCCAGGGAAGGGACTATGGAGATAGGTTAAAAGATACAAAGGCGAAGTGTTCCTAGAGAGTGCCTGTTTTTACCGAGCCTCTCTAGTACAACATCTTCATTTTTGACCTTAGAAGAAGCAACCTATTTCCCCACTAAATAGTTTGCTAGCCGCATGAAGAGGAATTTGTTGACAGGGGAGATAGTTTGGCCCCATACAAGACTCTGTCTCAATTAGATACAGGCTGTTTATGTACGATAGAGCATTCACAGGATATCCTGAATCTCCCTACTCCATGACTAAGTTAAGTGAACCATGAAAACAGGCTCACACTTAGCAACCAATTAACATGACTTACTTCAAGATGTTGAGACTCTAGAAAGAGTGCAGAGAAGAGCAACAAAGATGATTTAAGAGCTTCGGTGGTGCAGTGGTTAGAGTGCAGTACTGCAAACTACTTCTGCTGACAGCCAGCTGCCTGCAATTTGGCAGTTCGAATCCCACCAGGCTCAAGGTTGACTCAGCCTTCCATCCTTCTGCAGTGGGTTAAATGAGGATCCAGATTGTTGTGGGCAAGAGGCTGACTCTGTAAACTGCTTAGAAAGGGCTGTAAAGCACTATAAAGCAGGATATAAGTAAGTGCTATTGTTATTGCTATTAGGAGACTGGAGGCTAAAACATAGAAAGAACACTTGCAAGAATTGGGTATGTCTGATTTAATGAAAAGAAGGTGACAGGATGGCAGTCTTCCAGTATTTGAGAGGCTGCCACAAAGAAGAGGGAGCACCTGAGGGCAGGACAAGAAGCAATAGATGGAAACTAATCAAGGAGAGAAGCAACCTAGAACTAAGGAGAAATTTCCTGACAGTTCGAACAGTTAACCAGTGGAACAATTGGCCTCCAGAAGTTGTAAATGCTCCAACACTGGAAGTGTTTAAGAAAAGATTGGACAATCATTGGCCAGGGATGGTATAGTGTTTCCTGCCTAAGCAGGGGCTTGGACTAAAAGACCCCAAAGGTCCCTTCCAACTCTGTTATTCTATTGTATTTTGTTCTATTCTATTCTATTCTATTCTATTCTATTCTATTCTATTCTGTTCTGTTCTGTTCTGTTCTGTTCTGTTCCGTTCCGTTCCATTCCATTCCATTCCATCTTCTATTCCATCTTCCATTCCATTCCATTCCATTCCATTCCATTCTAATTCTATTCTATTCCATTCCATTCCATTCCATCTTCTATTCCATCTTCTATTCCATTCCATTCCATTCCATTCCATTCCACTCTACTCTATTCTTCTTCCACTGAAAATCATAGATAGATGAGGATGTAAACCTGGATCTTCTCAGTTACCATTTAACATTAAGTACAACACTGCCTTTAAAAGCCTGTTTTTCAGAGAGGTTTTTTGCCAGGCAGAACATGATTCAAAAGAAGGACAAAATGCCAAAAGGAACACCGTGGCTACCATTGTGCATTAATATGAGCTGTGCCCTCAGTCCTAGCACCAGAAATTAATAACCAACAGTAGGCCCTTGGAGTGATCTGTTGGATACAATTTACCATGCTCATTCCCAGGAAAAAAAGCTTTCAGTCCAAATTGGATCTGATTGAAAAGTAGACCGCAATCATCTACAAATTTAGTACCATCCTTAAAGCAACAGAATTCATTTGATGGGCTTTGACACTTCTCAGCCAAAATCCGTTCACTATTACAAAGGCTCTTTCAACCGTACGAATGAGATCAATCTCAGGAGCCCTAAAACGGATGCATTTCCCATGTCCAAGAGGGCTCTTTTATCTCCACGGTAATTTGCTAATTCTATATGGGGTTGGGAAATTTGGTATTTGCAGAAGGGGAAAGTATTTTTTATTTTATTTTCCTTCCCTTCATTTCACTCATAAATCAAAATTGGCTGAGGGATTTTGCTCAGTCTTAAGGTCAAAAGGAGAATAATTCAGAAACTTTGCAAGCTAGGAAATGGGTATTATAATGGAAAATTCTTTGGAGGCCACGCACAGTGGTTAAAAATGTATTGTCATTTGGAAGCTTGCTGTATTTTAAGGGGGTAGGAGAATGGAAATCAGCTAAATCTTCAGCTAAACCTTCAGCTAAAACCTGACTGGGGAACTCTTCTTTTCTGGCAGGTACCAAAAAGCTCTCAAAATATAGGGAATAAAAATGCTTCCTGTCCCCTTCTTCCTCCATTTTGTCTAATTCTCCCCACCAGGAGGGAGGAGGGTTTGTAATCGCCATCTCTTAGCAGAGCTGCACCAGAAATAGGCTGATTTTTCTGCAGACAGTCCCAAACTTGCTGAATAAGGACTCCTTGACCAACTGCTGGGGCTTTTACTATCAACATCAATAGTCTGAACTTATGGGAGGGAAGAACTTAGAACTACACCCGTTGGCCCCAACCTTGAATTAAAAAAAAAAATAACCTCCCTTTTTACGAAAATGTCACCTCTTAATTTGGGGTAGAGCTGGATAGAGCTGAGAGTTTAGTGGCTGGTTGCCCTTCCTGACAAACCTGTTTTGTTATCGGATCAGATCATATCTTTATTATCATCACAGACCAGCATACCTATCCCCTAAATCTTAGTGCATAAAGGAACTTTATTTGCAGTCTGAGAGCCATTTGGTCTTTGGTTAGCATATTGTACTTCTACCAGTAGGTGTGGCCAACAAAGCAAAGCAAAACCCAATTTAAATCTGATTGAGGCTTTCTCCATTCCAAGGAGGACTTCTCATCGATCCTACTTTCAACCAATCATATGCTATGGAATCTCCAGTTGATTTTTTTTTTTTAAAAAGGTGATTCATATCAGTTTGCTCATTATTTCGATGATTGTATTAAATTTGCATATGAAATGGGCCTCTCTCTTAAGAAAGTGTAGGTTTCAAGAAGGGAAGATCTCAGCCAGTAAGGAAGAATGATGGCCGTTGCACCCACGGCATCTGACTTAACCAGGGCTATCCGACAGTTATCAGCTGCCTTCAGAGTCAGAGACCAGTGGGGCTGAAGAACAACTGGAGCCTGTTCCTGAATGTGCGCAACTGCAGAGCTGCCAGGAGAAGGGAACAGTTAAGGAACGAGGGCCAACTGGGGAGTAAAGGCACAGGTGGATGGTGAATGGCCCCTCCCATCGGGAATAAAAAGGAGCGAAAGGGGAGTGGGGTTTTGCAGGAGACAATTAGTTTGTTTAATTAGTTTAATTGCCAAGTATTTCCTTGGAGAGCATTGTGCTTGGAAGCTATTGGCCTTGCAGCTCTCCAAGCCTGATAAGGTCTGTGGTTGTAAATTCACCCTTGAAAGACTGTTTGCCAGGACTTTGCTGGATGTGAACGATAGGGATTCACATTACCCTAATAAAAAAGAGTATTGTTGGGACTAGGTGTCTTGTTTTGTGACTTTGTGAAGCCTAGGTCAGAATATATGGTGAGAGGAATCCCATTGAGCTCAATAGCTCTGTATATGACCTGGACCATTTATTGGACTGTGCTATTTCTTAAAGTAAACTTTAACTCAGTTTAGTGTATCTGTGTGTGGCTGAATAATTATTTATAACTACTCTCGTAAACGTTTCCGTGTGCATATCCTTGTTACTCAAGGGTTATTCTGTACCTATCATAACAAGCTCAATGCAGCTCTGGATTTTTATTCTGAGTTCCATTCAACAGGCCTCTCTTCTGCCTGGATGTTTGCAAAGGTGACAGTCTTTGAAGGCAGTCCATGCTGTAGCTACATAACTGAGTTTAAGAATGGACTGCCTGGTCTTCACTCCTAATTGTTCTCATCTTCATAATTGCCCAAGACATTTCCATTATGACCGCGTAAGTGAATGTCAGAATGCCTAATAATGTGATATCTAACGTAAAAGGTAAGTAGGGAGTCTAGAGCTCAAATTACCAATTCTCCTTCTCTTTTAATGACATATTAGCCTGCCTTTTTTATTACGGCTACTGTATCATTTCAACTGAACTTTTAAAAAGCAGGCAATTTCGATAGCGTTGGGGGATAAAAACATAAAGGAACAAGAAAGAAGGGAGAAGGGGGGGGGACTTCCCTCCTCCCCAATTGCTAAATCTGCTAACACTGTTTTTGTGTTTAATGTCATCATGCCTAGAGGCCCAGGCTTGGGTAAATGTTAACATTAATATGGAATGGCAAGCTAGATAAATAATACTTATGAATGTCAAGATGGCTGCTTGGGGAAGTGGCTGCTAAAAGGGTTAGATTGAGCATGGGGAAGAGAGACAGGGAATTAGCAAAAGGCACCTGCTAGCAGTATCCTTGTGCTCAGATATGCCAGTTGACATGGACAAATGGAACCAGGTCATCTTGCTCTGCGAAATCTCCAACCAGCCAGCTTGAGATGATGCGTTTTTTGTTTTGCAAAATCTCAGAGGAATGTTCTTGCGTCCTTGTATGGTGCAGTATTCCAGGTAGAACTGCAAACAGGTAAGCAGTCAACACCTCCCAACCTGCTGCTCTGGTATCATTATCCACCATGCACTACAATTACAGGTAGTCCTGGAGTCGCAACCACAATTGAACTGAGCATTTCTGTTGCTAAATGAGAGAGTGGTTAGGTGAGTTTTGCTCCACTTTACAACTGTTCTTGCCACACAGATATTAAGTGAGTCACTGCAGCTGTTAAGTTAGTCACATGGTTGTTAAGTGAATCTGGCTTCCACCATTGAGTTTGCGTGTCAGAAGTTTGCATAAGAGGATCTCGTGACCAGGGGGAGGATTCAAATGTCTTCACCAGTTCTGTGGGCATGGCCTAATTTGTGGGTGTGGCTTGGTGGTCACGTGACTAACTGGGCGTGGCTTGTGTGTAAATATTGTAAATATTTGTGTAAATATTGATTTTTTTATTTAAAAAAGAGCAACTTTTACCCAAAATCAGGCAAAGTAGGCAGGCAGATTGAGTTGCTCACAGAATCACAGATTCACTCAGAGATCTACCTTTCTGCAATCTATTGCCTGAGTCTGTCACATAAAATTTACTAGCAAGCAAACTCACAACATTAACTCACAACACACCATGCATGTAAATGTTGAAATTTTTATTTTTTTAAAAAAGAACAACTTTTAGACCAAATCAGGCAAAGCAGCCAGGCAGATTGAGTTGCTCACAGAACCACAGGTTCACTTAGAGATTTATGATTCTGCAATCTACTACCTGAGTCTGCACTGAAATATAGAAGCTTCCGTCCTAAGGAAGGTTCAGCTCTTGGTTTTAGATTAGCTAGAAAGCAAGAAATCCAACAATTTCCTGCTTCCTAGCTAATCTACAAAGCGACAGCATGGTCGGGAAAGCGAAGTGAGTTGCCGGTGAGGAGGTGGGGCGGGGTGGGCGAGCAGTGTTTGAAAATCCTCTTCTTTCCTGCTTTTTCAACCTCAGCTGTGCCACACAAAGCAGCTGTGGTTGAAAAAGCAGCAAATAAAGGACAACCAAGAACCCAGGCAGGTGGGTGATCCGGTTCAGGGTCAGCTGCTCTTCCAAACTACCGGTTCTATAGAACCAGGACGAACCAGTAGCATCCACCCCTGCTCGTGACCCCAGGACACTGCAACCGTCATAAATATGAGTCAGTTGCATCGGAATTTGGATCACGTGACTGTTGGAATTTGGATCACGTGACTGTGGGATGCTGCAATGGTTGTAAGTGTGACGAAGAGTCATCAGTCACATTTTAAAGTGCTGTTGTAATTTTGAGTGGTTACTAAATGAACTATTGTAAGTTGAGAATTATCTGTACAGAAGAAGTCTTCTTTGAGTGAAGGTTGACTCTTGGTGACTTCATGGCAATATGGAAGTGGTTTCCTTCTCAACCCAGCCTATAGTCCTGGAAATTCTCCTCCCTTAGACTTGAAAGGAAGTCACAGAAGCTATCCCAAATCTGCAAAGAGCTGGAGAAAGGATTACTGTATACACGTGATAGTGAACCTATGGCACACGTGCCAGAAGTGGCACACAGAGGTACTTCTGCCAGCATGTGAGAGGTCACCCGGGAGAGCCCCACTGCGCATGCGTGCACACCTATTTGCTAGAACCGGTTGTTAACATTCTAAACAGTTCAGAGAACCAGTTGTTAGAAGAAATTACTGGCCTAATCCTGTAGGAAACATTCTGGTGTTGCTTATAGAAGCTGCCTCTCTGTTATAACGCTTATTGCATTCTGGGCAGGACTAGACTTCCTGTCTCAGGAACGTCTCTGGAGTTTTTTTTCTGATACTTTGCTTGTGTGAAGTGACCATTTAAAGTTACAATGGAACTGAAAAAAGTGACTTATGACCATTTTTCACACTTACGACTGTTGCAGCATCCCCACAGTCATGAGAGGCCAGGTGAGGAGATGCGTGCCTCGATGTGAGTGATATTGAGTTGACCACGCCCAGCCAATAATATGACCACCAAGCCATCTCCACCCAGTCACATGACCACCTAACCCATGCCCACCACCTAAGCCACGCCCACAGAACTGGTTGTTAAAAATTTTGAATCCAACCCCTGGCAGGCAAGGGTTGCGTGCGCATGTGCAGGGGGGTGGGGGAGTCACGCATACATTGCATCATGGATGCAGGTATGCGGGTGCTCTTTTGGCACGCAACATGGAAAAATGTTGCACATCACTGCTGTACAACATAAAATATAAGACATTGCACATTACTTGGCCTTATTGGAAGCCAAGGAAGCAGAAAACATCCAATCAGATACAAAAATTGAAAGCAGTTTCTTTGCTATAAAATCAAACGAGTCCAATATAAATGAATAAAATCATAGGAGAACTTTTTAGCACTGAATGTTCTTAACATTTTTTTTTTCTCCTGAATCCCCAGAATGGGATTACTCAAGACGAAAATGAGGCCATGTGCTTATTAACAATTACTGATATTTCAATCAATTCTGCTAGTCTATGCTGGGACAAATCTCTCTTCCCTTGCCTACAAGGGTCTTCTTCGCCTTTTATGTGGTAGATTTTCTCTCGGCAGGTTTGTCGCCAGCTTTTGAACATCTCTGCAGGAGCCAAAGTGAGGGAATAAGGTCCTTTCTGAGAGGAATCAAGATTCAGAGTGGAAGTGTGATGTGTGCAGCTGGGGAGGAGGATGAGAAAATGAGCAAAAAAAGAAAAAAAAAAGGAAATCAAAGAGGGGAGAAGGAAGGAAAGTAATTGCTTAATTAAATTCTGAGCTGTTCTCAGCAGAAGGTCGAAGCTGCCTCTGATGAGACCAAGAAGCCCACAATGTGATGAAGCACATATGGAGGCCCATCAAGGACATTGTGGCAAGCTGATCAAATCTGCAAACACCTTTTCTTGTTTCACAAGAGTAAATACAAGGTTTCTCCTGGAAGAAGTGAGAAAAATGGATTTTGCTCCAATCCTGTGGCATAGGACAGCAGTCTTTCCAAACAGCAGGCATCACATTGGATGATCATGGGGATGGAGCAGGAAGCCAAATGAATGAATGAATGAATGAATGAATGAATGACTTTTTTTCTTTTTACGATCCCGTAATCCCTTTTATCAGGATAGAGACTAGGCAACTGAACAGAGCTGAGCATTTACTGGCTGGATGCCCTTCCTGATGCCTATGACAGTTCATAGCAGATATTTTCTCTTTGCATGCATGAATAATGAATAGAGTTAAAGTAAAAAAGATAAAACCAGCTGAATTTTCACAAGCCCTGACAAATCTCAGGACTTAAGAGGTCAGGGAAGATCATTTATAGTTCTGATCTGGTAACTGTATGAGTTGATAGCATCCTGTTCCCTATCAGGAGATCATCCGATGTGATTGAAAAGCAAAAGTGTATTTTGTCTGAATGGACATGAATGGACATTTGGGGCCACCCAAAGGCCACAGAAAGTGTGCCAATGACACAAAATGAGTTGAGTTGGGCTTGACTTTTCTTTTCTTCAGAAGTCTTTATTTTCAGTGAGAGGAAGCCTGCCACTTAGGTAGCAGTCAGATATTTGATTGTTTATTTATTTGTAGCCTGACTTTATTATTTTTATAAATGATTCAAGGCAGCAAACATATCCAACACATCTTCCTCCTCCTATTTTCTTTACACAACAACCCTGTGAGATAAGTTGGGCTGAGACAGAGAGACAGGGGCTGGCACCAAATTACCCAGCTTTCATGCCGAAGGCAAAACTAGAACTCACAATCTCTTGGTGATTGGCCCAAAGTCACCCAGCCGGCGTTCATGCCTAAGGGGGGGGGACTAGAACTCACAGTCACCTGGTGATTGGCCCAAAGACACCTAGTTGGCTTTCATAGCTAAGGTGGGACTAAAACTCATGTCTCCTGGTGATTGACCTGAAGACAGCCAGTTGGCTTTCATAATGAAGGTGGGACCAGAACTCATGTCTCCTGGTGATTGGCCTAAAGCCCCCCAGCCAGCTTTCATGCCTAAGATGGGACTAGAATTGGTGCCTTAACAACTAGACCAAATTGACTATATACTGTGTGCACATATTTGCTTTTTGCATTCAGTTCTAGTTGTGGATAATTAAAAAGCTGCTACTCCTATGATCACCCTTCTTCTTCTTCTTCTTCTTCTTCTTCTTCTTCTTCTTCTTCTTCTTCTTCTTCTTCTTCTTCTTCTTCTTCTTCTTCTTCTTCTTCTTCTTCTTCTTCTTCTTCTTCTTCTTCTTCTTCTTCTTCTTCTTCTTCTCCTTCTCCTCCTCCTCCTCCTCCTCCTCCTCCTCCTCCTCCTCCTCCTCCTCCTCCTCCTCCTTTTAAGAAAAGAGCTTCTGTTATTCAGTTCACTAGGTTTAATGCTCAAATCAGATACCTTGTTCAGTGGAAGGAGCTGCCTGTGCAGGATCTTCTAATGAAGATGTCGAAAATGCTTCGAGGTTCTGTAGCTGAAAAGCAATTAATACATATCACATTCCAAGCAGCCCTTTTGGTTAAAGCTCAATTAAGAGGAAAATAATGAGGCCATCCCAGATGAAACTTTTGCTAAGTGTTACATAAGTGTCTAACCTGGAATGAGTAAATGCCACTCTTGATTATTCTTTCTGTGACATCCTCTCTTTTCCCACCCTGCCATGGTTGACTTCCGTAGGCACGAACATCAAAGAAAAGCAGATTGGTTGCTAATGCACCACCTTAAATAAGAGATAAAGTTTAGTTAATTCACGGTTGAAGTACCATGAATTTTATTCAGGCTAACAGGTTTACGTGCAGACTGTGCTAAGATATTACCAGGTTCCCTTCTGAGTACCTTCTCATCCGTGGTGCTTCAATACAAGCACAGATTTGCTGATTTAGAATTCAATTACATAGAGATAATAAAGCAGAGTAAAGCAGAATATACCCAATGCCAGCTTTAATATCCCCGCGCCGGTCTCATTTGAGTAATTTATGACATTCCTGGTTGTAGCTGAATTACACGCAATCCTTGACTTACAACTATCCATTTTGTGACTCCCTTTCAAAGTTACACCAGCCACCAGAATTAGATCTCTTTTATTGGCCAAGTGTGATTGGACACACAAGGAATTTGTCTTGGTGCAAATGCTCTCAGTGTACATAAAAGAAAAGATACATTCGTCAAGAATCATCAGGTACAACACTTAATAACAGTCATAGGGTACAATAAGCAATCCCATCATACTAGGAAACAGTCAATATAAATCGTAAGGATACAAGCAACAAAGTCACAAGTGAGAGGGGATGGGTGATAAGGAGTGATGAGAAAATTAATAGTAATAGTAGTGCAGACTTTGTAAATAGTTTGACAGTGTTGAGGGAATTCTTTGTTTAGCAGGGTGATGGCATTCGGGAAAAAAAGACTGGTCTCCATTCTGAGCAGAGGATTAAAGGTCTGGAGACTAAAACAGATGAAGAACAGTAGCAAGATTTGGGTTTGGCTAGTCTAGAGAAAAGAAGGACTAGGCGGGTCATAATAGCAGTATTCCAGTATTTGAGGGGCTGCCACAAAGAGGCACTTGTTTTCCAAAGCAGAGGGGGTCTTCAGCAGGTTCTGACCAGTTCTGGAGAACCGGTAGTGGAAATTTTGAGTAGTTTGGAGAACTGGCCAATACCACCTCTGACTGGACCCGCCGCCATCTGCCTCCCATTGAGTCCCAGCTGATTGGCTGGGTCTCCTTTGGTTGCCCTGCACAGGAGAACGGAGCTGGAAAGCAGGTTAGTGGGGTGGGGAGGGAATGGGGATTTTGCAGTCTCCTTCCCCTGCCATGCTCACCAAGCCATGCCCACCAAGCCACGTCATGCCCACAGAGCCAGGAGTAAAAATTTTGAAAGCTGTTCCAAAGCACCTGAAGGTGAGACAAGAAACTGTAAGAGTTTACCTGAGTCACTGAAGTGCCAAAGATAATTAGACTCAAGAAGAGGCTTGATTTGTACAAAGAAGAGCTGGGTGAACTTATTCCATTATGCACATATGCAAAAAGCATGCAAGAAAACACCTAAGTCAGTGTAGCCCCTATTGTGTAGTGGGCTTCAGTAGGTAAGAACCAGACTAGCATAGCTGCAACAGCATTTATTGACTCAAAACTGGAACGGAGCAACTGCAGGCAAAATGTGTGTTGATTTATACTCTAGGCCCACAGGGCCTTAACCAGTTATAGAACTAGAAAAGGCCTGCCCAAATATACATGTTCTAAATTTCCCTCCAAAATGAATGAATGAAAAACTGCTGGTGACCTTCTACCACTGCACCATAGAGAGTATTTTAACTTACTGCACCTCTGTATGGCACAATTGCACAGTGGCAGATAGGAAAGCGCTCCAGAGGGTTAACGTCATTGCCCAGAAGATCCCCCACTTTGGAAGAGCTCCCACTGCCTTAAGAAAGTTCAAATCATTCTCAAAGATCCATCTCAACTTGTGCACCTTTTTTAAAAAAAAACTATTACCATCCGGCAGACGGTACAGGATAATAAAAACAAGGACAAACAGGCTGAAAAACAGCTTCTATCCCAGGGCAGTAGCTCTGTTGAATTCTGCTATATAGTGTAATGTTGGTGCAGTGTCGGGGGTTTTCGGTTCAATGTGTGGAGAGTGAAGGATGTGTGTTTGTGTTTCTTTTCATGGTCATGGTCATGATGTGCACTGAAGATGGTGTTTGATTTTGTTGTACGAGGTGCAATGACAATAAAGTAAACTAAAACAGTTGGAGTTATCTAAAGGTTAGTTTCACTTTAACACAGTTAACACAACTGTATACATTCAATACATAACAGTCCCAATGTCTTATATTTAGCCAATCAGAGACGAGTTTGTTACCCAATGCGGCCAATGTCTTGCCCATGTTCCCACTCCTCCTTATCCATGGAGCATTCTTTGTCCATGCTCTGTCCATTCTTTTTGTTATCATACAGAATATTCCTTGTAGCCTTGTGTGTTCGTGCTCCTAGGCGGCCACCTTTTCTCGCCCCATTTATCTATGGAGCAGGATGTTCTTGGGTAACTATTTCGTTCTGTATCCAAAGATGTGCCTAGCTTTGAAGCAAATGACAGAAGCAAGAAACCAGATAGCAAAAGATACAATTCTTAACCAGCAAAAGCCACAGAATTAATTCCTAATAAATAATTCCTAACCATAGCAAAATAGCGCAAGCAGCTCTTAACAGAAGCAAATAGCAAAGGTTAGATTGATTCGTGGCAGTATGTCCCTGCAAAACAATGGATGGAAATTAACCAAGGAGAGAATCAACCTATTTGCGAAGCCAGCTATTTCAAAGGACAGCTAGTTTTGCTTGAATGTGCTGAATGCAAAAAGTAAGGCTTGCTACATAATAAGCTGAATTTTTTTTTAAAAAAGCACCCACGGATCTATCATCTTGAAATACTATAGAGATGCTAACGTGACGGCTGACGGACCTTGTGCACATGAGCAGGCTTTGCAAATGACGCGGCTTTAACATTTTATGTGATGTTCTCACCTCCACTGTGCACCATTTCCTAGCAATAATGCCAGACAAAAATGCATCCTTGGTTGAATGAGTTTTTCAACTGGGATAGGAAGAGCTGACAAGTAGCTGCAAAGATGAACGCTCTATAACAATAAAACTTTTATGAGGATAAAAGCAGCTGCCACATCATCTTATTTAAGGTTCTTCTTATATTTAAAAGATGAACAGAGAAGCATCTGGGACTTTTCTGACTATGAAAATGCAATTCCCTCCTCACAGTTCAATCTGTGCTCAGTTTTGCAACTGGCTGTCCTTCTGTTCACTAGTTGGGCTGTATTATTATTATCCTCCTCATCTTTCCTATTACCTATTTCCTTATCTGCTTATGACTATAACTTTGTTCCTTGTGTGTTATGATTGATATTTATTGTCTTATTTAGTATCCTAGTATGATTTATGTTGATTGCTTATTTAGTATCCTATGACTATCTCTGAGTGTTGCATCTTATAATTTATAATGAATGTATTTTATGATGATTATGATTTATCATTTGTTGCTCATATGTACACTGAGAGCTTATGCACGGGAGACAAATTCCTTGTGTGTCCAATCACACTTTGTCAATAAAGAATTATATTCTGATGTCCTAGCAAATTTACAATGTGAATTACAGAGATCTGATCTGACAATTCGGGACAGGAAAGAAATTAACATTAACACCATTTCAGAAGGGAGTTAATAAATCTTCTCACGTAAGGTTCACAACATGCATCTGTATTTGGGATAATTTATAAGGCTTCGCCTAAAACTGAGGTTTCACAATCAAGAGTTGTGTCTCTAAAGTCAGTTTGGTCTAGTGGTTAAGGCACCCAGGCTAGAAACCAGGAGACGGTGAGTTCTAGTGCCACCTTAGGCATAGCAAAATAGTATAACATGCGTATTGCAAATTTCACCTAGGAAAATATAGAACAAAAGGGACTCCATTTTTGTTCAAGATGTGACCTTTTTACAATGGTTACTGGTTATATAACTATTTAACAAACAAATTATGTTTTGTAACTTGTTATGTTGTTATGTTCTAAAGTAAATGTCAGGTTTTGGGCTGGAACATGGAGGTTTGTATTTTGGCTTGAGAATTAATGTAAGAGATGGTAGGATCATTCTGACCTGAATGGAACTGGTTAATGATCCATTGTGTTCATAAGAACATAACAGGAAGATGCCATGAGAACAATGGTAGTGTCCAAAGATAAGGAAACAGGTGGTACGCTATGGGTGCGGCATAGGGAATTACGTAGGTGGATAGACTGTGAACCCAGTAAAGAGGCAGACACTATATTTGAACTTGTATATAAACCCCAGCCCTCCTGGGGAAAATGTCTTCTGCTATGAGCAGAATTCCCTTTTGCAAAAGCTTAATAATTAGGCTCTTTCATATTGTTCACGTGTCTCCAGCTGTATTTTGTGATTATTCTCACAGTGACTTAGGGCCAGCCACCAGGAGATACTGAGTTCTAGTCCTGTCTTAGGCATGAAAGCTTCGGGCCAATCACCAGGAGACAGTGAGTTCTAGTCCCACCTTAGGCACAAAAGCCAGCTGCGTACCTTTAGGCCAATCACCAGGAGATGGTGTGTTCTAGTTCCACTTTAGCCATGAAAGCTGGCTGCGTGCCTTTGGGCCAGTCCTTCTTTCTCAGCCCAACCCACCTCACAGGATTGTTGTTATGGGGAAAACTTAGCAGGAGGAAGGTATGTTGGCTGGGTTCACCACTTTTATAAAAATAATAAAGGTGGGATAAAAATAAGAAATAAAATTTGGTTTGCAACAGATTTATGAAGATCTTGCTGGTTTGTCTTTACTCTCATGTTAAAACTGTCCTGAATATATACTGTCTATAGAGAACTGTCTATATAGAAAGCCACATTATCTGGGACTAAGTTGATCGGTTGGTTGGCTGGTCAATCTGTGTGTAGCCAGGTTACAGTACAAAATGCTTCTCTGATTTGTAATCACTATAGTCTGAGTTGGTTAGTGTTGTCTTCAACAATTGTCCAAGACAGTGCAAATAAAACCAGACTGATGGATGTCTCTAAGCCTTTTCATTTTAAGATTTCATTGGTTCATTTTTCTTGAGTCGTATTTCTTTATATTGGTCGTTTCTTTTTTTAAAAAATCAATGTCATCAATGGAATGAGCCCCTGTTTCGTTGCTTGCAGTTTTATAGAAATGTCATGACTATTTCAGCTGGTCTGCTATCCATCCTATCACATCAAGGGCACGTGGCCTGAAAAAAAAAAAAAAAAAACTTCTGACAAACAATTCTATGTAAGGGCTTCTATTTTTTAATTTGTCAGTTTCACGGTTGTCTCTATCTTTCGGTGATCAATACTGGTTGTCAGGCTGCTTCAACTTTTTTATTATAAAAAGAAAGGACGAAACCAGAGTGAAAATAGGGGGAGCAGGAAATGAAAGGGCCGTATGCATTCAGTGTTCTGATCGTTTAACAAAAACGAATGTGCACTCTTTGTACAAACCTTCATCCATCTTTCCACAGTTAGGAAAAGCCGGCATGGTGTAGTGACTGCAGCATAATGCATAAAGGAAATACAGTACAAGTAACATAATACATTGGTAAAATGCTTTTCTTGTTTACATAGTGGTCCATTAGCATAATATTTTCTGGCTGGCATGAGAGTCTGGAAGAACCAAACATGATATCCTTTGATCCATCCACCCACCTTCCTTCCTTCCTTCCTTCCTTCCTTCCTTCCTTCCTTCCTTCCTTCCTTCCTTCCTTCCTTCCTTCCTTCCTTCCTTCTTTCCTTCCTTCCTTCCTTCCTTCCTTCCTTCCTTCCTTCTTTCCTTCCTTCCTTCCTTCCTTCCTTCCTCTCTTCCTCCCTCTCCCTCTACTCTTCCCTCCTCCTTCCATCCCTCCTTCCCCTTTCCTCCTTCCCTCCCCATTTTCTTCCCTCCTTCCCCCTCTACCCTTCCTTCCTTCCTCTTTTCCTCCCTCCCTCTTTCCTCCTTCCCCCTACTCTTCCCTCCTCCCTCCCCTTTCCTCTCCCCCTTTCCCTCCCTCTCTCCCTTCCTTCCTTTTTTCCTCCCTCCCTCTTTCCTCTTCCCCCTACTCTTCCCTCCTTCCTCCCCTTCCCTCCTTCTCTCCCCCTCTCCCTCCCTCCCTTCCTTCCTCTTTTCCTCCCTCCCCTCTCCTCTTCCCTCCTCCCTCCCCTTTCCTCCTTCTCTCCCCTCTCCTTCCCTCCCTCCCCTCTCCCTTCCTTCCTTCTTATTTAACACACTGATTTGTCACTGAGAAGATGTGGTGTTTTTTTTCCAGACCCTGAAAACCATAAATATTCCTTTAAATTCTTATCTTAGGAGCCTATAGAGAATTGCCTGAATGGGAACTGCAGATGCAAATATATGTTAATATACAATTTATGCCAAAATCTTCCCAAAGGATAAAAAAATTCACAAAAACAGAATGCTGTAAATGGCTGTGAGACTTGCTGCTATCGTACAAAACCTTAATGTATTGATTAGATACATGCATGCAATCAATATTTTAAGGCACGTGGGAATAATTTCATATTTAATGTGATGATTTCATCACTCATTATTCTGCAAGTGCTTAGATATTCATTCTGCAGAATTTTAAGCAGGGAAGACTGTGGAGAGTTTATTTTTCAGAGTTCACTTTTGGCATTGCCTCATTTCAATATTGCTATTTTTAATATGATTTGACATTTATAATTGGGACGACCAAAGTTGCACCATTAATGCTGTAACCCTGAGTAAGTTTGTTAAAATTTGAAACCACTGCTTCAAAAACGGAGCACTTTTATCCCAAAAGAAATCAACTTTAATTTTAATTCAGCAAGCTTTAATGTTGCCAAATATAAACAACTTCATTACATTCTGGACAACACAACATTTTTGTCAAGAGAGCTGAAGTTAACGCTTTAGTGTCTAGGCTCCTCAAATCAGATATGGCCAGAATAGAAATTAGATGGATTAGGAGGGGAAAAAAATGATTTGACACTAAAAGAACCTGGATTGGAAGAAGATGAGTATGGTTTTAAAATTGGAAGAAGAAATATCAATAACCTGCCTTATGCATGGTGAGATTAATCTGATAGTGGAAAATACAACAATCTGCAAACTCTAGTAATAAAAGTTAAACCCAGTGATTTTTATTAAAAGTCAAGCAGAGTGAAAAGAATGGGGCTAAAATTAAATCTTTTTTTTAAAAAAAACCCCAAACTAATGGCAACAGAGACAACAACCAGCCTTATATCTGACAATGAATATATTGAGATGATAAGTACGTTCTGTCTTTTGGCATCAGCAGAGTAGCTATGAAGGACTTCAAGAAGATATTTACATGCTGAGATGTGTCTATACCTACAAAGATAAGAATAACAGAATAACAGAGTTGGAAGGTACCTTGGAGGTCTTCTAGTCCAGCCCTCTGTCCAAGCAGCAAACCCTATACCATTACAGACAAATGGTTATCCAATATCATCTTAAAAACTTCCGTTGATGGAGCACCCACAAGCCATTCCACTGATTAAATGTTCTGTCAGGACATTCCTCCTTAGTTCTTGGTTGCTTCTCTCCTTGATTAGTTTCCACCCATTGCTTCTTGTCCTGCCCTCAGGTGCTTTGGAGAATAGCTTGACCCCCTCTTCTTTGGAGCAGCCCCTGAGATATCGAAAGACTGCTATGATGTCATCCCAAGTCCTTCTTTTCATTAAACTAGATATACCCAGGATAGTGTAAACATGGTATTCCTGTTCCATCTCTAAGGAGGTGAAAGTGGGATTTTGAACAAGCAAGGTAGGAAGGGTATTGATGCTTTGGACTTTGGTTTTGGAGAAGACTCTTGAGAAGACCATGAATGGTCAAAGAAACAAATGAATGAATCACCAAAAAAAAAAAATCAACCCAGAATTGTCACTCAAAAGCTCATTTCACCACCAAACTGCTCTTACATAATCTGAATCCTGGTGGAAGACAACCTACTCAAACCCAGCTTTTATCCCACAAAGACCTATTTTCTGTGTTAGTGACCCCCCACCACCTGCCCCTTATCCCAACACAAAGAATCCTGACTTAATTATTGTAGGATAGGAGGACAATTCCACTGATGTAAGCTAGCCCAAAAGCAGAAAGGTCCTAGTAGCATTTTTTTCTGATGAGAAGTATCCACCAAATCAACATGGAGATTTTGTCAACCCAAATCTTGCCTGTTTACTGTTTGCTCCCTGTTTCTCCACATCTGGGTGGCTTATAGCAGAATACTTAGAGAGGCTGAGGGGTTTCATTTTGCTGATATTTTCAGGCAGAGGCTGGACAGATCTTTCCTAAAGCAGCTTCAATTTAGCTTCTCGCTATTGATCACCTTCATCATCTAAAGGTTGGTTTAGAAAGGAAGAGGAACTATCTTCTGGGCTGCAAAGCAGAATGAGGAGACAACCCAACATTTCCCTCTCCTCAGTTTTTTCCTTCCGTGGCCAGCTGTTGAAAGGGTTTTTAAAAAAACCACTTTTGTCACTGCCATATGCTTGGTCTTTCCGTTGGATTGGCATGCGGTCAGAGAAAGCCGCAAAATATCCTTTGAAATTTCTCAGCAGTTGGCAAGATGTAAGTGGGCCACATAATGGCAGGAGTAATTTTACTTCCCCTGATTACAATTGGCAGAAGGCTGAGAAATGCTCTTTCCAGAATGAGGTTCAGTGGCCCAAACCTATTTTGGCCGATATGTAATGATACTTCCCCTGGATTTTACAATGAGGGACTAATTGTTAATTACAGACTGGCCAGAGGTGATATTTATGGTAGCCTTGCAAAATTGAAGTCTAATTTAGCCAATCCTTTCAGGAGAGGATGTGACTAGAAGGAAAATACACAGGCCACCATAAAGTTCCCAGGAGGAAAGAGAATCCTGTAGAGAATTTCCACTTTTCCTTCAAATTAATTTGCCACTTACTGGTGAAAAAACGTTCTCTCTCTCTCTCTCTCTCTCTCTCTCTTCTCTCTCCCTCTCTCTCTCCCTCCCTCCCTCCCTCTCCCTCTCCCTCTCTCCCTCCTTCCCTCTCTCTCTCCTCCTCCCTCCCTCTATCTATCATCTATCTATCTGCAGCATAGTGGCCTAGAGGTGAAGCTGCTAACCTCTTACTCAGAAGGTTGAAAGTTCAATCCTAGGCAGTGACAGATGTTTCTCTGTTGTGGCAAAAGAAAAAAAAAACATGGTTTATCTTAATTAGTTCCTATGTATACTGTATATTGTTCTTATATATACATATTTATATATATATTTGCTGATGCTTTATTTAAACTAAATTTGTATATCAGTGGTGGCATGACCTCTGTAGGTGCCATACAGTAAACAAACAAACAAAAAACTGCACAGATATCCCAAAGGTGCTTTCTTCCAAAAGGCAACTAGACTTTCTTGGGTTTTTTTGCCCCCCTTTGAAAACATTTCACTTTCCATCCAAGAAACGTGTTTGAGAATCGAAACATTTCAAAGGGAAAAAAAAATAACCCCAAGAAAGTCCAGTTGCCTTTTGGAAAAAAGCACCTTTGGGACAACCATGATCTGGAGGATTGAACGTGTCTTTAGACAATGCACGCATTTTGAATTTTGTGAAACAGGTGAAACATTTGCACAACCGGAGCTCCAGAGGTAGGTTACTCACAACACCAGGGCAATTCATAAAAAAAATATTAAAACCAAAAGCAAAGAACAAGGAGAAAAAAAAAAGCCCTCATGCACCATCCTTACAGATTATTTTACTTCCTGCCAGGACGATGTGCAGATCAAGACTTAAAAGGTGACACTCCCCCACCCCCGAAACACTGGACAGATGGAAAGGTGGCCTTCTAATCATCTCAACCACCAGGAACCCTGAAACGGATTCGCCATGTGTCTTCAATGGAGTAAGAGCTATTCTGTGGCAAAGAATGTTCCCTTAAAAATAAGGACCATCTGGCAATTTCTACTTGGCAGTAAAATTTGACACATTGTGACAGCACAGCATCCATCAGTGATGACTGACTAATGATGTGATTATTCACGTGGAGCTATAGAGAGGCATACTTATGGCACAGAAGGAGCAGAGCCTGACCCGAATGTCAGTAGAAGTAACGGCGGAAGATCAGCACCTCGGAGAGAGAAAAGTTGTGAGAACTGTTTAGAGTCTAAAATCTTGCATCGGTTGTAGCATGTGGGTCAGAGCGAGCTGGGAGTATTTGTTGCTTGCAAGATGACAAGGTGGAGATCATCCAGCCACACAATGGATTTCCTTTCCAGAGCTGGAGAAGCTTGTAGCACTTGCTGTTGGCCATCAGCTCATCCAACTTTGATGTCTTTGTTGCTCTTTGAACTTGGTTTTTTTTCCCCCTTGTAAGACGTTTCACGCAGGAACCAGGATATAGTTCATTAGTAGAAATAGAATTAGAAATAGAAAGCAGAGTTGGAAGGATCTTGGAGGTCTTCTAGTCTAACCCCCCTGCTTGGGCAGGAAATCCTACATTATTTCAGACAAATAGTTATCCAATCTCTTCTTAAAAACTTCCAGTATTGAAGCATCCACAACCTCTGGAGTCAAGCTGTTCCACTGATTAATTGTTTTCACCGTCAGGAAATTTCTCCTTAGTTCTAAGTTGCTTCTCTCCTTGATTAGTTTCCACCCATTGCTTCTTGTCCTGCCCTCAGGTGCTTTGGAAAATAGCTTGACTCCCTCTTCTTTGTGGCAACCCCTGAGATATTGGAACATTGCTACAGTACTACAAGTTTATTTCATGCAAGAATCTGAGCTACGAATGGTCAAGGCAAATCGGTGCTGGATAAGAGTCAATGGACTTCAAGGGCAGTCTGGACTTAGGTCTCCTACCAAGAGTATAGATTCCAAACTGATGATGCATTTGACCCCTAAGGAGAGTTGGTGGCTCACGTACTTAAGACACTGCATTGGAGGTGAGCAAGCTCATGTTCAAGACCTGGGAGCTGATGAAGCAGGATGAGCTCCCGTCATCCACTCCAGCTCCTTGAAAGGAGCCTCCACAGACAATAGTGATGTCACTGGCTAATCCTTCAGCCCAGAAGTGCATTAAACAGTGCCTGTTTAAATGGGTTCAACTTGACCCTTCCTCAGGCTCTGCCTGGTCATCTAGTGTATCTTCCTATCCACACTGGAATCTTTCATGGATCTATTCAGAACTCTTCCAGATCCAGTTCCTTGCTGTATCTCTTTGTTATCTTCCCAGTCCAAACTATAAGAGGATAAGCAGGATAGTGGTTCAAGGTGCAACATGCGTAATATTCTAAGGACATTGGACAACTTCACTGCCATCAACATAGCTTTTAAGGCTGTACAAAGCATATAATATCTGAATATAGAAAGAACTTAGAACACAGATTAATAATCAATACATTGTGGTTGATCTTGATGGACTATATAAGGATTAATTTTTCCTCTTCCCAGGAGTTGGTATCACAGTGCACAATGCCTTCTACTTTGTACTCATAATTATGGTTAAGATTAGCAATGAGTTATCATGAAAAAAATCTCAAAATGCATCAGCTTACCATGTAAATAACTAAATAATACACCTGAGAATTATGGCTAATATACTGCATGGCTGCACTTGACCTTTGAAACAAACAAGGCTTGTTCATATCAGAAGCTAGGAGACCAACTATGACCAATTAAATTAATTGCTTGCACAATGTACAGGGGGGAGGAAGGGTTGTTGGTGTAATTTGCTCAGAGAGATTTATAAAACATTTAAAACAATTAATTTCTTTGTCTGACTGTTCAGGCTGTCCTGGGAGAGCCAAACTTTGAACCCAGATATTTTACATTCTTTGGGATTTCAGCTACAATTGGCAATCAGACTGAAAGAGCCTTTCTTGCATTTACATTTAGAAGTGTTGCCCAAAGAGATTCCGGGCTGAAGGATTTTTTCATTGTCATATTTTCTAACGAATAAATTACGTCTGCCATATCGGCTGGTCAAAGCGGAACATCTTTCTCAGGGCAATCTCAGCTGTTCACCAAGTTTGATTATCACTTTGAAATTAGAAGAGCTGATGTACTAATTACCTCTCAAATGTTCACCTTGCTAAACATTCATTCGGCATCAGGGATGGTTGGCAGTCGGTCTTATTCCCTTGATGGCCAACTCTGCTGTTGCACACTACTCTGCCATAAGTAGACTCACTGTCCTTGGCCACTTCCATCCTCAGTGCTTCAGTCTAACTGTCCAATAACCCTTGTGATTTGCCTTATTGGTCCCTGTGGCATAGTTGGTGAACTGTGTTATAATGTTATGTCATCTCAAGAGAGATATCCTTGTCTTGAAAGAGGCCAAAACGGGGATTTGATGGTTATTAGTAAGCATCAGAAAGAGAAATGTGGAAATCAGTTAGTTAGTTCAGCAAGAAGCACAAACCATGAATTCTAGCCCTACCTTTATTGTAGGGTTATAGTTAGGGGTGGGATTCTACCAGTTCAGACCAATTCTATAGAACTGGTTGTTACAATTTTGCGCAGTTTGGAGAACCGGCAAATCACACCACTGGCTGGCCCCTCCCCTCCCCACCCACCCCACCCAGGAGGCTTCCCTGAGGCCCAGTCAAGGGGGGTATTCAGGGGGTTGGGGAAGGGAGAAGTGGCCTGAGAGCAGAGCTGAACCTTCCTTAGGTTTGAAGCTTCTATTTTTCAGTGCAGACTCAGGCAGCAGATTGCAGAAAGGTAGATCTCTGAGTGAATCTGTGATTCTGCAAGCAGCTCAATCTGCCTGCCTGCTTTGCCTGCTTTTGGGTAAAAGTTGCTCTTTTTTAAAATAAAAAAATCCAATCTTTACATATATATTTACAATATTTACATACAAGCCATGCCCAGCCAGTCACATGACCACCAAGCCACACCCACAAATTAGGCCATGCCCACAGAACTGGTTGTTAAGAAATTTGAATCCCACCCCTGGTTATAGTAACAGAATCTTGCAAGTCTGAAAGTATTTTGATTATTATAAATGCTAAGGTGAGGAAAGTGGTGGCACAGAGAGGTGGTGTATTCAGCAGGTTCTGACCAGTTCTGGAGAACTGGTAGTGGAAATTTTGAGTAGTTTGGAGAAACAGCAAATACCACCTCTGACTGGAGATTTTACAGTATCCTTCCCCTGCCATGTCCACCAAGCCACACCCACAGAACCAGTAGTAAAAAAAAAAAATGAATCCCACCACTGGTGGCACAGTGGTTAGAATGCAGTATTGCAGGCTAACTCTGCCAACTGCCAGCAGTTTGATCCTGACTGGCTCAAAGTTGACTCAGCTTTCTGTGTTTCTGAAGTCAAAAAAATGACGACCCAGATTATTGGGGGCAATGTGCTGACTTTGTAAACCACTTAGAGAGAACTGTAAAGCACTGTGAAATGATATATAAGTCTAAGGGCTATTGCTCTTGCTAAAGTATTTCTTCCTTTACTTTTACTTGCCAGAAAACTAGAGGGAATTCTTTGTCAAATGCTTCCTATGTCCCTTCTACATTTGTGGGCTGAGATATGTTGATGAGGTATCTCTGGAGGATCATCATCTCCCAATTGTTTCTACCCATCCAGTTGGCAGGTTGGGCATGCTGCAGGTCCCATCATCCAAGGAATGTCAGCTGGTGGGAACCAGGAGATTTGCCTTGCCTGCCCTCTGGAATATTCTCTATTCAGATATTAGGATGACTCAAATCCTGTTGACCTTTGTAAGGCTGTGAAGACTTGGTTGTGTGCCTGGCCCGGGGCCCTGAGTGTGTTAAGCACCCCATTTCCTGATTGTATTAACATATTAACATCCAGAGTAAGAGTCTTACTTGGTGCCATGTATATTTATTTCTACTTTTTTGTTTCAATTTTTTGTGCATATCATCCAGAGTCCCTTGTTGAGATGGGAGGCTATAGAAACCAACGAACCAACCAACCAACCAACCAATCAATCAATCAAATCTAGCTATATTAAAGCACAAGGCTGTTCATGCTGCCAAGCAAGCAATTCTATTCCTCAGTTATTGTGTTCAATGCACCATGGAGCAATTTTAGCAGTTGTCTACGTAACACATGTGTTTTGCACTGTCTGCCAAGGTGCTCACATGCCGGAACCAACTGCAAAGATGAGATTGGAACACTTCAGCTTTTCCTTGTTCACAGAATAAGGAAGTATGTAAACCAGAGGTGGTATTCAGCAGGTTCTGACCAGTTCTGGAGAACCGGTGTTAGGAATGTAAGTCACCTAACAGTTATTTGGGTTGGAAATATATAAACCAGGATAGACATTTTAATACCGTATCTTTAAGAGCATGCAAAAACTGTAATTGGGTGTGGTTCCACGAATGGCCATAAGATGGAGCCAGAAACCTGGGTTGTTTAGTCTCAGAAGAAAGTCTCAGTGAGTCTCTCTGTTCCTTTTGTTGGAGAGAGTTGCCGTTCCTCCTAATGGCTGTTATTGATCGTTGATGTAAGTCTGTTACTGAACTGTTTTTTGATACTGGACTTTGATATTTGGATTATCCCTGAACTGAACACTGACCGCTTTATCTGTGAATGACTTGGACTGCTTGTTTGGACTTTGCTTAACTGTTTTGTTGGAAGTAAAAACCTACATTTACTGTACAGTGTATCTGTGTGCTGTGTGTGTATTATTCAATATTACTCTCACTACGTCTCCCTGTATATGCTCATTCTCCTAACGGGGAATTACCTCAACAACTGGTAGCGGAAATTTTGAGTAGTTCAGAGAACCAGCAAATAACACCTCTGACTGGAGATTTCACAGTATCCTTCCCCTTTAACACCCACCAAGCCATGCCCACAGAACAGGTAGTAAAATTTTTTGAATCCCACTACTGATGTAAACCATTTTTTGCAGAAGTCCCATTAACAAGCTACAGATACCAAAGTAATGAGTGTGTTCGAATGAGCAGGTTGAGGAGGGTGGAGCTGTGTGTCTTTAGAGAAAGGAAGTGAGAGATGGGGTTTAGAAAGGACCAGTCTTTGTCAACCTGGTCAGTATCTGGTAAACAGCAAAGAAAGATACCAGCTTAAAGGCTAATTTAAATTTTGTGTGGGAAAACACACACACACACATATTTGCTTTGCTTCAGTTATTTTGACTGAAATAAGTAGGACTGCATTAAGAGCATTTCTGTGAAAATGAAAAATACAGGATGGAAAGGCCAAGAGTTGGGATTGTTACTAGGCTACCATAGTGTGCTAAATCAGATAATGATCTTGACTGTGTTGTTTAGAATTAACAGCTGACCTAGAAGTCAATTGCTAAATTCCAACCTGAGTTGAGGCTGGACTATTTAGGCACAAACAGTGACTATTACAGAATCAACAAGTGTTAAGACAGATAATGATGGCTTGTAAGTAGTAATTCTATGAGAAGAGCAACACGTAGGAGTATGGTTTAATTTATAAAATCCTACTCAGGTGTGGAAGGCATAGAAATTTGGATATGGGCTCCAGGTTGAGAACTATGTCTGAACAACACCTTTGGCAAACCAATGTTTTGATTTATTGGATAAGACTCAGTGCATCTTCTATGTTGAGAAGTCTATGAGTCTCCTTTGCTGGACAAAAGGGATGTAAATATTTTATATGCAATAAAACCTACTTCTTTTATTCTAATTTAAGTTTGCACGCAGCTTTGGAGTAATCTATATGGAATGCAGATTGTTGGGGCAAAAGAAATTTATTGCTCAAGTCTATGCAACAAGAATGTAGTCAAGTAAAGTTCAATGCTAAACTGGCAGTAGATAAGGGTCAACAAAACTGAAGACAAGTTAGACTTGGATCATTTGTGGGAATGTAATGATTCTAGGCTGATGACTCATTTAGCACCACCTCTACTTCTGCCTATTTGTCTCCTAGAGAAAGTTTTTGACGGTTAGTTGTAAATGGAATCCTATATGGATGGACTTTTTCTATGGGAATATGGATTACCTCCTGGTGGTCTATCTAAATAAAAATATCACACAGGATTGACACTGTGTCAAACTAGAGCAATGTTTTTCAAACTTGACTTCTGGGAGAATTCTGGGAATTGAAGTCCATACATTTTAAAGTTGCAAATTTTGGGAGATAATGAATTAGAGAAAAAACCCATCCTATCCAGGGGGGGGGGGTGGAAATCATGTAAAATCTGTCACACAAGGGCACTATAGAGATCCATATCATCCATATTAATATTATTTTGGGTGATTTCCTGATTCTTGTAAGTTTTTCATGTATTGCTGCAATGATAATAGGACAACAGAAATTGTCCCTGTTGTGCTCATATAGGTTAAAACTAAGAAGCTTAAGTAAAAGGCTTATCTTTTATTAATTTTTAAAAATTAATGTGGATCAGAGGTGGTTTTTAGCAGCTTCTGACCAGTTCTGGAGAACCGGTAGTGGAAATTTTGAGTAGTTCGGAGAACCGGCAAATACCACCTCTGACTGGAGATTTCATAGTATCCTTCCCCTGCCACACCCATCAAGCCACGCCCATAGAACCGGTAGTAAAAAAAATTGAATCCCACCGCTGATGTGGATGCATGAGGGAATCTTCACTTTCCTACTGGTTAAGGCCCTGTTTCAATCAGATTTTACCTTTTAAAAAGATAAAGAAGATGTTAGAAGGAAAAAAAAATAAGTTTCAAATAGATGGATTTTCTTCTGCTGAGCTGAATGTCAGGTGGTTGGATATTCAAAAAGAAAAGAAGGGGAGAGACTCAGAATAATGTCTCTGTAAACTGTAATTTAGATAGATGCAAGCTGTGTCCTTCAATCAAGAAAATTATAGGCACACAATTACTGGTTTTCTTTATTAAAATTTTGATTTTAACATACTGTCGAAAAACAAATCAATTCCTGGAAATTGCATCAACCCGACATTATTTGTGCTGAATCAGAATTAAAACGTATGTTATTCCCCATCATTTTTCTATGCCGAGAGAGAGTGAGAAAAAAAAATGATTTGGATATAGATTGAACAGATAATCAGAGTTGGAAAGGATCTTGTAGGTCATCTTGTCCACCCCCCCGCCCAAGCGGGAGACCCTACACCATTTCTAACAAATGGCAGTCCAGTCTCTTCTTGAAAACCTCCAGGGATGAAGCTCCCACAACTTCCAAGGGCAACTTCTGTTCCATGGGTTGATTGTTCTCACTGTCAGAAAGTTTCTCCTTATTTCTAGGTTAAATCTCTCCTTGTTCAGTTTCCATCCATTATTCCTTGTCTGGCCTGCAGGCGCTTTAGAAAATACTTGACCCCTTCCTCCTCTCTGCAGCAGCCCCTCAAATATTGGAAGACCACTATCATGTTTCCCTTGGTCCTTCTCCATTTCACCCTCAAAGCAGGCCTGAATGAGATGCAGTGGCAAAAAGAAAAAGGCTCTGATCAATTTCCCTGCAAAATAGAGAAAATAATGTCCACATTCTGGATAGAGAGGACCAGGCAAAAGAGTGGGTAAAAAGGGCCATCGATATTAGAATTAAACAGCCATCCCACAAAAGGTGGGGGGGAACTACAACTACACCTATCTCCTATATACAGTACAGTCCTTTCAGCAGTTCCAAGAAGATTAAAACCATTTGCATTCTGATCCAGGTAACTCTGAAGGCACAGATAAACCCACAAGTGGCCTCAACGGCTCTCAGAGAGAGCGCTAACGACCAGATGACTGCCAAGAAATATTTTATTTTATTTTATTTTATTTATGTTGTCAAGCAATTATAAGATTACGGATATAAGTATATACATAGTTATGAGTACATAAAATGGATACATATAGAAAATATGATCCTTCTGCTCCACCTCAACATCATGTCAGAATTAATCCTTTCACCCCTCTTCCACCATACATTCAAAACGGATGAAGCTTCTTGGATGAGAAGCAAAGCCTTTTCTTCTTCCACAAGGGGAAAAAAAAAACATAGTCTAGTTGCCTTTTGAAAAAGTGAGATAGAGAAAGGAAAGATTATACATTAAACATTTCTCCGTTCTTTTAATGTTTTAATTTCTCTATATAGTTTATGATTAAAACATTAAACATTTCTCAGATGGTTTGGCACAGTTGGGTCCATACAATGGTGAATGTTTATTTGTGTGAGGATCTGGCGTCATCTTAAAAAGGTGGCGGTACAATCCTTCCTAAAGAAGTGATCTCAAAACTTCTTTGGGAAGATCTATACTTCTTAACTCCAACAGTTCTGGGCAACTTTCGTTCACTCCTCTCTTTCTCAGCAAGGTTTTTCTTGAGAAGTTGGCCAAGGGGCACTTGCAGAAAATATTGGGTTTAGCAGATTATCTGGCTCCTTGCTCTTGGAACTCAGGACAAATTGTGTCTCTATGATGTCCCTGTATTCCTTCATTTTATTTATTTTTATTAAGCCTTTTAATACAGAATGAGATCTATGAATCCTTTGTAGAAGGTACACCACAAGGAAAACAAAAGTGAAGTTGGGAGCCATGGCTGGGCAACTGAATTAAAATGGTGGGGTTTTGAATGGGCCATTGTGGCTACCATCTTGACTTTTTTGACCTCTGGGGAATTCGCTTGGCTACAGAATGGGCATGAAATCACAGCAACAAATAACATGTTTTCTAATCTTTACCCCTTTGAGAAGAAAGGTGTCAACTCAAAAATATTTCTCTGGTCTTTTAGAGTAGCCAGCAGAAAGGGAATGCGGGAAGTAGTGCATTCCTTAAATGCTTCATAGATAATTTCTAGGCGGCTGAAGCTTCTGGCGCACAAGATTATTACTGAAGAGCATGATTGATGACCCTTGGCTATAGATGTGTCCCACTGGACAATATACATCCAGGGGGTGGGGGAAGACTAGGGTCAAGGGTGAAATGAATGATGTGTCTCAGAGTCGGCTACATCCAGGTAGCACTGGCATGTTCACTCCTAATAAATCTTTTTTTTTAAACTCTGAGAGATGCGGCTAGACTCATGATTTGAATGGGGGTGGATGCTCGAGCCCTGACAAAAGGATGCAGCCCACAGCATTTATTGTCCGAGAGGCTATGGTGGCTGCTGCTAATTTTCTAGCTTTAAGTGGAAGCGACACGGTGACAAAATAATTGGGGGTAATTTTACTTCTTTGTCAGTTTTAATGAATGATTCACCTGGCACACTCTTTTACAGATGCAACCATTTCTGATGTGTTCTCAGCTGAGGCCTTTCAGATCCTTCAAAGCTTGCTACTTAAAATTATTCCTTCCGTGTATTCCCTCCCCCCCACCCCGGGGAAACTGTCTATGGGCCTGTTCCCCTCCCCCTTCCATCTTGTTAATAATAGAGCTGTCATTTCTAATAAAATATAAAGCAACCCTTTAAGGAAAATATGCAAGTGATATAGAGTAGGGCAGCCAAAGTGCTGGGCAGAGCAAACATAAATGCTCAGTGGCTCATTACAGGGACACTTCCTATGATAACACAAACGTAATAAAATCCAAAACATAAATAAATGTCCTTTAATGCCTCCAACTTGGCCACACTGTTCAATAATACTCAGTTGGAGAATAAATACACTTATTCAAAAATAGTCTTCAAAAGAAAGCAATACAGTCCTAACTCAATGAGCAGATGAAGGTGAAATAGAAAACCAAAATAAACTACAATGAAGGAAATTCCACAATGGACCAGGATAAGTAATTACCAACTTCAAGGAGGTAACAAGGCACAGTCTGTTGGAAGGATGCCAACCAAGATAACTTCAGCCCAAAATAACACATACTTTGCTTCTAGCAATGCTGTGTTTTAACCGTTTCTCTTATATACTATTCTCCCCAGCTGCAACCAATGAGGGGATCATGGCCGCTTCCTCTCTCATATGCCAAGTTGTTTCCTTCTCTGTTCCTCCCTGAGTGTCCTAGGATAAAGAAGGGATGGGCCTGGTTCTTCCTCTGACTGCCCAGCTGGCCTCTGCCCTTCCCCAGCCTCCACCACAGCCTCTGGAGCCACACCTCCACTCCCTGTCAGCTGTTCCTCCTCACCCTCAGAGTCCGACTCTAACAAGGGCATGACATTTCTCATTAAATGGGAGAAAGCTCAGGGCCTTGAAGATCTGCCAATGAAGCTGCCCATGTATTGTGAGATTAGAATTGTGTTCTGCTAACAATCTAACACTCCATACGGGGCCGCCCTCAAAAAGCTTTCGGAAGCTGTATCTGGCCCATGGTTCAATAGGTTGGGCAGCTTTTAGCATTTCACAATACATATGTTCTTATAACACTGCTACTCTTAAGCTGAGTTGGATCTCAGTAGGCTTTTGGGTAGAATTCAAGGGGCTGATTATCCTCTATGAAGTCCAACATGGCATAGCACCAGACTCGTTGCAGGCCACCTGTCTCCAATTGTTTTGGCTTGCCTCGCTGGAACTGATGATGATGATGTTACCTCTCCAGTCAAGTCCAACTCTTGATGATTCTATGGACTAGGTCTCTCCGCATCTTCCAATCTTTTTCTTTGAGTTTTTCTATGCTCTGGCTGGTGTTAGCTTTGATGGTGTTCAGCCACCATGTTCTTTGATGGTCTGTTTTCCTTTTACCGCTAACTCTTCCAAATAGAATTGCTTTCTCCATTGAATTCCCCCATACAGCATGGCCAAAGTAAGTGAGACATGGTTTTGCGATTTTTGCCTTCTATTGACATGTCTGATGTTACGTGCTCCAGTATTTGCTTGTTAGTCACCTTTGCTGTCCAAGGAATATGCAGGAATCTTCTTCAGCACCACAGTTCAAACAAATCAACTGTCTTCCTGTAGAAAAATTTGGTTCCTTCCACTAGAAGAGGGGTATCAAATTCTATTTCATTGAGGGCTGCATCAGGGTTGTATTTGACCTCAGGGGGCAGGGTGGGTGTGGCCAGGGTGGGCGTGGCCAGCTTGA
This sequence comes from Pseudonaja textilis, assembly GCF_049901715.1. Classification (NCBI taxonomy): domain Eukaryota; kingdom Metazoa; phylum Chordata; class Lepidosauria; order Squamata; family Elapidae; genus Pseudonaja; species Pseudonaja textilis. The sequence continues at coordinate 14,660,094 of NC_142002.1, read as the reverse complement.
CATCACTTGTGTCACTTGTGTTGGGGGCATCTGTGGTGGCTGAGCACTCTGCCAAAGAAAATGGGCTCCCAAGCTCCATTTTCAGCTGCAATGGCCTCCTGTCGCCCTTTGACAGCAAACATGGAGTCCTCCATTTTCTCTGGCAGCCCCGTGGGCCTTATCTAAGCAACCCGTAGGCCTTGAGTTTGACACCCCTGCACTAGAACTAACATATTCCAAGTCCCTTCCTTCAAGTCAGGGGTCTTCAAACTTGACAGCTTTAACACTTGTGGACTTCAGCTCCCAGAATTCCTCCTCCAGTCCTGTTAGCTCAGGAATTCTGGGAGTTGAAATCCACAAGTCTTAAAACTTGCCAAGTTTGAAGACCCTTGGACTTTAAGTAATGTCTACTTGCTGGACTCAGATGTTATGTCTTCTCTACGACAGAACCTGTCCTGCAGAATGACAACCCTCTGGAGATCTAGATGTCCCCGAACATGCTAGCCTTTGTCAAGGTACTTAAGATCAGACTATTCTTTCAGACATTTGAGCCAAGAGGTTAATTAAGTTTTGTGTTTGACTGGTTTTATTGTTGCTGTTTTTTCTGTTTTAAGTTGAGAATGATTTTTGGTTTTGTTTTGATTGCAGACATTTCTGATCTGGATTGCTGGGTTTCATTTTATTGCTTGGTTTTAATTCTTGTACACCACCCAGAAAAGAGAAGCCAGATGAAACAAATAAACACATTTTATACACATTTGTGTACCAATAGAACAACCTTCTAGATATATGGGAGGAATTTATGGGTCCAAACAACCAATTGATGAACACGGTATTCTTAGCCTCAATCCTGATCTTTCTGCCAATTCATTTCATTGGGGGGTTTGGAATTCTAGCACCAAAAGAACAAGAACATCTATTTCACCGCTGGGTTAGTGATTTCATGAATCTCATTTATTTTCTCCCTTAGTGATCTCAAATTGGTTACATCTGCTCTCAGCGCTAATGTTCTGACCCAGGCTTCGTCCAAATTAAGGAAACACAAACTGAGTGTAAAATCAAACCTATTTTAATGCAACACTGGGAATTTCTTGCATTCCTAGCCAAAACACATTAGTCACAATTCTCTGAGATAAGCCCATGCCTTTCAGGGTTGTAGAAGGCTGCCAAGAAACAGAAGTCCAATTATTTAGAATATAAACTGACAGAAGTTGCAGCAAAGACAAACCAGAAGACTCAGAGCTTCAATGAGGAATCAGAATCTAGTGAACTTCTTTGCTTCCTGCAAAGAGCACATCACCGAGGGCTGACTTTTATCCCTTATGGGAGGGGTAATCACCTCCCAGCTTTACTTCTGAGTCGCCCCTTCTGCTTCAGCTGCTCTTTCCTTCTAGCATCCATGCGCACGTGCGCATTGGGAACAGGCTCCCCTGGGTCCTCTGCTTCACTGCTGCCAGACTCGGCTCCGAAGGCAGCACCCTACTCCCAGATAGTCCTGGCCCTATCTCTGCATTAGATGTAGGACCCTCGTCCGAGTCCTCTCCAGATTCCCTGCCTGGTTCCCTTTCATCCCCGCTGTCTGATACTTCTGCCATCTGCACTGGCTGCCAGTGAACCACAACAGCTAAGCAGAATTGTAATATAAAACACACGTGTTGCATCAAGCCATACAGGAAGGAAATCTGATGGGGCCATGCATAAATGGAGCATCAAACTCTTCTAGTTTCTCACTAAAATGGGAATCAAATGGATGATTGAATGAATGAATAAATAAATCTACTTCCATTAACTTTCAACTAAAAAAAATAATCTGTGCTTAATTCTCTCCACTCTACAGTCTTGTTGACCAGTCAGCCATGACTTTTTACTATTAACTATCTAGCAAAACTTGCCAGCTAAAGATAGGCTCAGAAACAAAAAAGCTGCAAAAACAGTTTATCACCAATGCTAATTATCCAATTATGCAACATCCACGAATGCACAGATTCAGTGAGGGGAAGCCACTGATTTGCAGCTCTCCTCCAGATAAGGGATGAGAACATTTATTTACTTACTGTTCTTAGAAGCATAAAGAAAAATCAGCCAAGTTAATGGTCTGTTGCCTCCAGTTCTTTATATGCAATTATGCCATATGTAATTCTTACTATACATCATATGATGTGCGCTCGGTTCCGTGAGAGAGCAGGATCTGGCTCAATGTTGGAATTATTCTTGCAAATCAAAAAATTTCAAAGCCATTGTAGGAGCTCATGGACCATTAGCTACACTTTGTGTGGTGAACTGTGGAATGCTCATCTTCAGTAAAATGGAATAGCTTGTAAGTGCACTGTTCATTGTTATGATTCACAACAATCCCAAAGGTGCTTTTTCAAAAGGCAATTGGGCTTTCTTTGTTTTTTTCCTTGAAGATGTTTTGCTTCTCATCCAAGATGACTGAATGGTGGAGGGTGAGAGGGTTTATTTTCCTTGCAGTCAATCAATCAATCAATTAATCAGAATAGAGTTGGATAGGACCTTGGAGATCTTCTAGCTCAACCCCTGCTCAAGCAGGAAAGCCAGTCATCTGGTTGTTAGCACTCCCTCTGAGAGTCATTGAGGCCACTTGGAGGTTTATCTGTGTGTAACCTCCACCATTCAGATAGAATTGAATGCCTCCATTCTCCACCATTAAGTTAGAAGCTTCTTGGGCTCTCTTTGTTTGGACTGGATTCTCTTTGTTTGTCCTTGAAGATCTTTTGCTTCGCATCCAAGAAGTTTCTTCAGTTCTTTAATTCTTCAGAACTGAAGAAGCTCCTCGGATGAGAAGTAAAATGTCTTTAAGGAAAGTCAAAGAAAGTCCAGCTGTCTTTTGAAAAAACACCCTTGGGAAAACCATGATCTGGATGACTGAGAATCTTCATAGAGATTCACAACAATGTAAAATCACAGCTGCCAGTTCTTTAGCTGGTGTTGGTTTCCATATGCATCAAGTTCTTCATAAGAACCTAGGATGTTGTTAAACCAGATCATATGAATCTCTAGATTGGATCTTTTGGGAAATTATACAGGCCAAGATTGTTGTCACCTGAACTGCTGCAGTGGTCCTTTGCAATGGCCACAGCACAGGCAACCATACAAGATGCAAGAATGATAACTATTGTTGACTGGTCTCCTGTTTGTACACCGTCATTGACACCATGCAGATTGCGAAATGGACCACGCTGCTGATACAACTCAGTCCTGATAAATCTTCACATCCCTGAACTGCAAGCCATTCCAGGCTCTCTTCATCAGAACACATTTGATTTGCATTCAACTCATTGTACATTTTGCCTGAGGCCGTGGGCAAAATCGGAGCTGTGATCTGAAGGCTTCCTCTGGGCAGCCTTTGACATAAATATGCAACAGTATTCAATTGTTTAGCACTAATTAGCCTGCTTAATTTTGGAGAGGTTTAGTTTCCCATTAAACAGTCTCTCTCTCTCTCTCTCTGGGTTAATTACTGCGAGAATGGACTGAGGGGAATAAATATATGTGATCTATACTGAAAATAAATAAGAAGAAGTATCAAATAAGTTTCTCAACATATTGACCAAAGAGACTAGAAAGTTGAAGGGAGAGTAGTTCTCTTGATTTGCTTCTGTGTGAATGTGTTTTTCTAACTGATTCTGATTTTTAAAATATACCTTTTGGTTAAGCTATGATGATGATGATAACGATTATGGTTTTTCAAACCTATTACACCAGGTTGAGATACTTAATAAATCTGGACTTTAATCCTATTCTGTACTTCTTTAACTCCCTTCACCTGTCTTTAATTTTCTCCTGGCTTTTGTGAAGCAGAAAATATTCCTTAATCCACGAAAGCCTGTTTCATATTGCAGCTTATGGGAAACACCACAAAAGCCTTTGGAAATATGATCTTGGCACATAATTGCCTCCTTTAGACTCCCATCTTATCTTCCCCTACCGAAACAAAGCTTGCAGCATTCTTCTCAACCCAAGGATGGCATTTCATTTCGTAAGGTGGAGCGAGAAGTTAATGCCCGAAATCTGCCAGGCTGATAAATATTATTTGTTGGTTGATGAGCTGGAAATTTTGTGATTATCTAAAAGCATCCATTTTGAGGGAGGGGGTTTTCAATATCCTGTTGTAAAATTAAACCATGAAGCACGGATGAGACATTTTTAGGCAGGGGACATGAATAAAAGAAATTAAGTAGTCCTTGATTTATGACTACAATAGACCCTGGCATTTCAGTCATTGTGGTCATAAGTTGACCCACCAGGACATTCATAAAGTACATCACCATGATTGTTATAAGAATCCCATGAACTCTAAGTGAATCATGTAGTTGTTAAAATAGAATAAAATGGAATGGAATGGAAAGGAGTGGAGTAGAGTGGAGTGGAGTGGAGTGGAGTGGAGTAGAGTAGAGTAGAGTAGAGTAGAGTAGAGTAGAGTAGAGTGTAGAATAGAGTAGAGTGGAGTGGAGTGGAGTGGAGTGGAGTGGAGTAGAGTAGAGTAGAATAGAATAGAATAGAATAGAATAGAATAGAATAGAATAGAATAGAATAGAATAGAATAGAATAGAATACTTTATTGGCCAAACATGACTAGACACACAAGGAATTTGTCTCCGGTGCATAAGCTCTCAGTGTACATACAACAATAGTGACGGATCATTACCATAGTCATTGTAAAAATACATTCATTATAAAACATTAGATAAACAAATCCGTTCTCCTGAAAACTGGCAAAAAAACATGAGAAGCTGGCAAAAACCAGCTGCAAATCATGATTACCTGACCACAGAACAGTGCAACTGATGATAAATGTGAGCTGTTTGCCAAGCTCCCAGCATGAAATCACATGACCTAGGAAGGAAGCAGCAGTCATAACTTTAATGATGGGTTGTAAGTAGCTTTTTAGAAGTCCATTGTAACTAATGATCATTAAACAGATGGTCATAAGTCAAGGACTACCTGTACTTGGTAAATTAAATCTATCACATCTATATTTTGACAATTTTAAGTTCCCAGAAATAAAATTGCAAGGTAGCAGAAAGGTAATACACAGATGTGTCAATGCACTGAATGTTAAGAGGGAATGTGAGAAGTATCTAGCTGCATTGTTAAATGGGAAAATGATAGCTGTGCTATTAAAAAAGATAAATACATTTAATGCCTAGATGCTCTGTAAAATAGGAAGATGCTCTGTTAATTCCACGGAGAAACACTATGGAAGGCATTGATGTGTGTGGTTAAATCACCTTAATGGACTCGGATAGATTGCTGCATGTATCAATGTAATATGAACAAAGAGGCAGGAAAATTACATTCAATTTCTCTCTTCCTTCCCTACGAAGAAGGGAGTGATATTTCAGTGGGATATTGGGAAAGGGACGAACCGATTGCTTGTGAAAAATAGCAAGATGTTCCTACTGAATCTTAGGAAATGGCTTCACTGTAATTCAAATTGTAGCACAGTAAGGAAAAAGAGTTGAGCGTTATGTCATATATAGGAGCGTTATGTCCTGTCCTGTTCCAAAGGTGCTTTTTCAAAAGGCATCTGGACTTTCTTAAACTGTTTTTAAACTGTTCTTCCTTGAAGTAGTGTCTTCCTTTGTTTTTCCTCAAAGATCTTTTGCTTCTCATCCAAGAAGCTTCTTGAACTGAGAAGTGAAACATTTTCAACAGGAAAATCCAGTTGCCTTTTGAAAAAGAGTACAGCCGGGGACAACCTGGATGACTGATAGTCTCCATAGACATAATGGCCGCCCAGTTTCTCATGTACTCTTTCATCTCCTTAAATTCACAAAACCACCTATTTACCATTGCATTTAGTCTGGTCCTCAGCTACTTCTTCTTTTGAGGGAGCTAAAAATTACACCAATTGTCTGTTTATCAGGATGCAGCAGAAACGCTTCCTTTTCCTCTTAAAGAGCTGATAGATCGAATTGCCATTTTCCGCATCTTTTCCGGAGGAGTCCCAGACAAAGGGAAAATCCCTTATATAGGAAGCAGATCCCTGGACAGAAGAAACTTTATTTACAAGTCCATCTTTCTCTTTGAAGATATTCTTCTGAGCCTGCTACACTTTATGGTAGTGTGAGTTTGATGGAAATCCCAGCCCTATACATTTGGACGGTACAGGATCGAGAAAATGAGTTAAAATTAATTTGGAAAACCATGTTAATATCTAGAGATAGGAAGATGAAAGAGACATATAGTCAAAACCTACAGCCATGTCTATAAAAAACAAATTGGCTTTGATTTCAACTGATGCCTTATTTTCAAGAAATTATGTATTTTTTTCAATAGATTTTTGCATGTATCCATGAATATATGGGGAACAGGGTTGGAACCATGTCCTAGCTACTTTGAGAAGTGCAGATCACAGTCAATGGCCAGTGGTGGGATTCAATTTGTTTTACTACCGGTTCTGTGGCTTGGAGGGCGTGGCAGGGGAAGGATACTGCAAAATCCCCATTTCCTCCCCACCCCACTAACCTGCTTTCCAGTGCTGTGCTCCTGTGCAGGGCAACAAAAGAAGACCCATCCAATCAGCTGGGACTCGGGAGGCAGAGAATAGATGGGGACGGGGCCAGTCAGAGGTGGGATTTGCCGGTTCTCTGAACTACTCAATATTTCCGCTACTGGTTCTCTAGAACTGGTCAGAACCGGCTGAATACCACCTCTGAACCCACCCCCTTAAAAACCTAGCCCATCCCTCAGACTCCCCAAATAGTGAATTTCAGTAGAAGAAAAATAATTCTTATATTAAAGGTGTGACTTAATACTGTTTAATTTTATTTTCTAGCTTGCAAACTTAGAATTTTCAGCTGGTTCTCGCTCTTAAAGTGCCAAGTAAGATTGAGCCTGGGGAAAAAAAAATCATCCAACCAAGTTGCTTGGGAGCCTTCCTTACCCTTTTGACAAATAAATGACCTGAAATGTTGGCAACCTTCTGTCTTTATTGCTTTTTTATAAAAGCAACTGGTGATTTTTTTAACTGATTTACCTGGCAGGCAAGTTTCCTTGAATTGGCAAAGAAACAAACCAATCAACCATTTTATCTTCCTGGAAATGTGTTTTGTTTCGGAAATAATAACCGAGCCTGTCTAGATGAGAGACTGTACAGCAGTATGCTGTGGGATTCTATGAATTTCAAAGTTCAACCTTGCTCCATTTAAAACAGGCAAGAATTGGATTTAGCTAAGGGTAAATTAACCCCGCAGAACAAAGAAACAGGCCATTTCTGGCAGCCTGACAGGTGCAGATCCAGGGACCTTTGTGGAATTACCTGACTGACGGGAAACATTAAAGCTGAACCTGCACGGAAGATTTGATGTTATCGTTACAACCTTTCAAGCAACCAATCTCTGTGCTTTGGGATTGCCCGCTTGTGTGAAATTGTTCGACATTACAAAGGTAAGCTTGTTGGAAGAAAGTCAAAATGATTGCTCTCCCTTTTTCCATGGCTGATGCCATATTTCTAATCTCACCTTTCCAGCGGGAGATTTAAGGACTTCTATCAATTACCTCCAATAATACATTCATCAGGATTGTTTGCTTGCCATGCTATTGCACAGAGTTCCAATTGAATTATTTTGACGTTGCTAACCAGAACTTGGAAATGGTCTGCCCATCAGGGAAAACAAAAGCAAGGAAGAACAACACAATGAAGAGGAGACAGGGAGAGCTTTGTGAAACAACAAGTGATTCCAGAAACCGACAGGTGAAACATTTCTCATTTCCTGCAGTCTTACCTCTATATACCTTAGCAAGTGAACCGTACTTTTTGCTATCAGCACTTCCTATTCCAGTGGCAGTGGTATGCTATGATCAACGACCCTTCTTTTCTGCCTTTTATTCTGTCAAGCCTAAAAAATAAAAAGAGACAGCCTCTCTTAATTGTCTCTGAAGTCATGCCGGATCCAAAAGTGGTCAACAGACTTGTACCCATTGGAGGGAGGTGCTGATCAAAATATCAAGAGGTTACCTGGGAAAGATTTGCATCAACTGATACTGTGTAAGGGAAGGAACTTCATGGAGATCAGGTTGTGTCTCCTCTGGTAGATTCTTTTTTGGAAGAAGAGCTGGTTGGATCACTTTTAACAAAATAATAGCATTGGAATGAATCTTTGAAGTCTTCTCGTCCAACCCCCCTGTTCAAATAAGAGACTTGAAAGGTTCCAGTCCCTAATTGGATTAGGTTATGAGGGATCCCCATGCAGTTCAAAGAACATAAGATGCAGAAAGTTGAATTGATGGCCAAAGTAAGAAGGCATCCTATCTAAATCAAGGTCAAGGGAATAAACTCCTTCTCATGAGCAGAACCCTTCAAGGCAATTGCTGAATATGGGTGGACTTCTGCTTTTCAAAATCTCCCAATTTCAGCAAAGCAGTTGATGGAAGAACTTCTCCAAAGCCATTGGTGCTCTCTGAGCTTGATTGCTTTCCTGCAGATGCCTCATTACTCAGCAAAGTAACATCTTCAGAACCTCTGAGTAGAAGACTGCTATGGTACTTATCAACTATTAAGTGGAGCCAGAAATGATTAGTCTTGGGCTTAGTTAGAACCTTGTTTCCCGTAATTGTTATAAATGTGGATACACTGTGTGTTAGCTCTTCTACTTCTTTGTGTAGAGTCAGTTTTTGCTATCCAAACAACTCATGAGATTCAAATCAATGACATCTCTCAACAGGGCAGGAGAGACACACAGTGACAACAGTAGCTTTTTTGTACAAAACCAAGCATTGAGCTAGTCCAACGATGGGCAGAATATTTTTTTTTAAAAAAAACCCTAATTCAGAGATAGGCAGTTTAGTGCCTACAAGTCCCCAAATCCCTAACCATTGGCCATGTGGATGGAGGCTAATCAGAATTGAAGTCTAAAACATAGGGAAGGAATATTTAGCTCTGGCCTAAATATTTTTTTTTCCTTTGCTAGGAAAATGTTCCATCTTTTAGTTCATTTTAGTTGTCTGCATCTATGCTTTTATTTACTTTTATTTCTGAGAAGGTGAACTACCAAATGGTACATAATATTCTGAACTACAATACTATGTGGATTTATCTAATGGGGAAATGCTACCTGCTGTTTTATTATTTGCATCTCTTTCATTACAGATTAACACTAGTGTTTTAGAGGTTCCATAAAACCAGGACATGGAATATTGAATCTGGCAAATAGTGTCATAAATTTGAGGAAGTGGGAGGAATTCCAGAGGAAGGAATGTACCTTCCTACTGCTGTTGGCTGCCCACTTGTTTTTCTCACATTCTCTTAATCCAATAATTGAATACAACTCTTGTGTGTTGCAGGAATTGGGTATCTCTAGTTTAATGAAAAGAAGGTCTAGGGGTGACATAATAGCGGTGTTCCAATATTTAAGGGGCTGCCAAAAGAAGAGGGGGTGTCAACCAATTATCCAAAGCAAGAGAGGGCAACAGGAGAAGCAATGGATGGAAACCAATGAAGGAGAGAAGCAACCTAGAACTAAGGAGAATTTTCCCAGCAGTTAGAACAATAAATCAGTGGAATAGCTTGCCTCCAGTCCAGAAGTTGTGGATGATCCAACCCTGGAGGATTTTAAGAAGAGATTTGATAACCATTTGTCTGAAGCGATATAAGGTCTCCCCTGCTGAAGCAGAAAGTTGGACTAGAAACCTCCAAGGTCCCTTCCAATTCTGTTATTTTTAATAACCTCACTGAATTCAACGGGATTTCCTGACGGTTAAGAGGGATACCCGGAAAAGAAGGTTCTCAGGCTGGATAGGATTGTTATGTTATCAGACCACACCTGCCTTCCATAGCCTGAAGAACGTTGCAAAACATCCCCTGACCTTGAAAAGCAAAAAGGGGAAAAAAAGCCAACGTTGAAATCTTAGAACACTCTCCTGGGTAACAAGTCTTGACTTCTATGAATCGGAAAGGCAGATTTCCTGCATATATATGACTTAATTCTTATCTGCAATACAAAGAACTCATCTAATCATATTGAGCCTGGCAACTTTATGCTGCCAGATACATCCAGAATAATGGGCTGTGGGGTTTTTTTTTGTTTGTTTGTTTTGAGAGTAGAGATTTATTACCATGACCGGAATAAAATCTGGTTCCAGTGGTGCCAACATGCACAAGGGTCAACCCAAAAATATTATAATTGAATAAGGGTGATGTTTTTCTGTTTAATAGGATTTCACAAATGTAAACAAAGAAAAAAAGCAATCAGCAACTCAGTGTGTTCTACTGACATTGATACTAATTTTTTCTGTCAAACTCTGTAAAAATGACTGAGATGTGAGCTACTAAGGAATCAGAATTTCTTGTCTTGAGGCAGTTGTCTTCATATGGGCTGGAGGTCATTCTAAAGACAGTTCGTAGAAACTTGACTGATAACCATGTGGACTGTTGGTGACCTATTATAAAGCAAAAGGCTTTGTTCTCTTTTGCAGTCTACACACACTAGAGTACAACTATTGACTCAAAAACAAGTAAGCTCACGTGTGTTTCTTTTCATTTCTTTTCTTGTTTTCTTCTGGGACCTGCACATTGTAAATAGGAAAAATTGTGCAAGCAGTTGTTTTTTTTCCCCTTTCCCTGATACAAGATCTAAGCATTGGAGAGTAACCAAGAGACCGTCTGCTTCCCTTCTTCATTTATCATTAGGCAGGAGTGCGAGCCCAACGCTAGCGGACAATGAAGCATAGAGGAGCCATTTGCAATAGCCCATGGGTTGGAAGAGTTTTAAAGGCAATCTGTGATGGAGGAATAAATCATTGTTAAGTAAGGCAAACACCCTGGTGCCAGAGAGTCCCATTTGCCAAAGCAAAGATACTGCAAAAAAAGTACAAGGTTTTGCTAATTCATTGGAGTGTTCTCCCTCAACATTGGAAAGCCTTAGGCCAGGTGCTTCATCAGATGTCTTGTAGTAGACGCACCTCATTCTACAGTTACTCATGTCTCCACCTATTTCCTCTGGAGGAGGGGGCCTTGGTGCTCTCTTGGTTATCTTCTTGCAAGACATTTCATGACCCAAACTACGTAACATCATTATGTTGGCAGGCCTGGCAGGGAAGGTTCTGAATACTGCAGAATCTCCATTCCCTCCCCACCCAACTAACCTGCTTTCCAGCTCTGTTCTTCTGTGTAGGGCAACAAAAGAAGACCTAACCGATCAGCTGGGACTCAATGGGAGGCAGAGAATAGATGGGGGCGGGGCCAGTCAGAGGTGGCATTTGCCGGTTCTCCAAACTACTCAGAATTTCCACTACCGGTTCTCCAGAACCAGTCAGAACCTCCTGAAGACCACCTCTAGTTGTAACTGAAAAATGGTCATAAGTCACATTTTAAGTTATATAAGTTACAATTGTTGTAAGTTGAGGACTACCCGTACTGAAGTAGCTTTCAACTCTGTGTGTATTTGTGTTGGTGTGTGTCTCTGTGTGTGTGTGTGTGCGCACGTGCACGTTTACTTTAATTCTCTCCCTTTCCCTAAATACTTGAATGAAGTTTCTTTTTTAAAAAAAAAATCTGCAGATACATAAAACATCCTTCATTCCTTTGGGTATTTCTAATATGCATGTTTGAAAATGTCAGCTGGGTGCAGGTATTGGGGAGTCGGTGGAGGGAAAGAAGGAAGGTAAGAGGCTGAATAATTCTCCTATGCACATTTGTCTGCGGTGCATAATTGCCGGGCCTGACATGTACGAATGCACTTTCATTACGGTGTCAAGAGGACACTTCTTTGAAAGGCGCAGCGATTTCAGACTAACAATAAAATGGCAAGTGTGCCTTAAAGAAAGTTTTATTACAAGCTCCGGAAGAGAGGAAGAAGGAGGGGTGGAAAAGGTAATTATGAAGCGATCACGGGGTTGACTTTTGAAATCACGGCTTCAAACTGTTTGGTTAAAGAGATGCAGCTATTTCGAGCTCACCGCAAAAGATTGCTCTGATGGGTCTACATCCTGACCCGAAAGAAGGCTCTGCAGAACGTGGTCAAAAGACCTCCCTCTGAATCTTCCCGTCTCCTTCATTCTTAGTGAAAGCTCTTAGTTTGCATGCCTTCCTCTCTGGGCTTAATTCACACCACTGTCCCCCAAAACAAAAGGCAAGGGTGAACATTAACTGGGAACGAATCCCTATCCAAGTATGTTCATGCTTCATTTAAAAGATACATATTGCACTGATTTACCTAGGCAAGATGAGGAAAATCCACTTCAAGAGGCCCAGCTAATACAAATCTCTCTCCCTCCCTCCCTCCCTCTCTCTCATTCTCTCCCTCTCCCCCTCTTTCTTCCTCTCCTCTCCCTCTCCCCTTCTCTCTCTCCATAGTTATCCATATCTGTCTATATATCTATATCCACATATCTACATCTATATCCATCTCTCTCTCTCTCCACCCATCCATAGCACATTCTAGGAACCCAAGCAAAGTTGTAAGATGAGTGTGTTATCCCAAAAGTGCTTTTTCGGGGAAGATGTTGAAGATGTTTCGCTTCTCATCCAAGAAGCTTCATTAGCTCATGTTCAAGAAGTGAAACGTCTTCAAAGAAAGTCCAGTTGTCTTTTTAAAAAAGCACCTTTGGGACAGCCATGACCTGGATGACTGAGAATCTCCGTAGACATGAGTGTGTTGAGTGTGAAGTCAACATAAAAACTCAATAATTTTTGACACTCTTCCACTTGGGGGCAGCCTAAGGAGGCAATCGTTTGCTCCACCTAAATGAACATCTTGAATGTGTCACATCAATGCTTTTTCCTGGCAAGATTTTCTCTGCTAGCAAAGGAGAGATGCATGAACACCTGACTGTAAGATTGACTATGCTCTGTAAAATGGAGATACGGAGTCCATTACTCACATTTTATTGCTCTGCCCTTTTTTCTTTCTTTCTTTCTTTTTTTACAGAGTTTGGAGTACATATTTAATCACCCTCCTCCTGTTCTGGCTGGTCTAGGAAGAAAAATCTTGCCTTGTTTTGGCTGGCACACCTGCTGAAATACCCAGGAAGGTAGCTCATGTGCAATTACTACCAAGAGATGCATGATAGATATCTCGGCTGCTATATATGAAATGTCCTTATATGTTTCTTTTCCTAGTTTAACCATATCCCATTATTTTTATATATGCACTGTACCTTTATTTTATTTGACAGTATTATTTTTTCCTCACCAATTCTCTTCTTTTGCATTGCCTTATTTGGAAGAAACTGTATTTCCTCTCTTATTGGTGCCTGTAGATAGCCACAAAAGTACACAATTTTTGGCATTCCACCTTCGCCCATTGCACATGGCTGGGTTGGAACTTTAGCCAAAAGTTTACTTTTCCTGAGGATTGCTTAGCATTTATCTCTTTTTAAAGGGAAACCACTGACCATCATTAAACACATAAAATTTTGGTCTATGACTAGTACACCCAGAGTCCTAATGAATAAAATGGAGTCGCTTCAGCTCTTGAGTAATTACCTTGTGACCACACATTAACTGCATGTTTGTGCAGGGTAACTTCCGTATTTTGCAATGATACAATCTTAATTCCCAGGAACAGGAACAGAAAAGGTAGGAAACAGGTATCATTGTAAAGTTTGCTTAGCATTGTTAGGATTAAATTAGCCGGAAGCACAAATGGCATTTTGTAGATGCTCTGTTTTTCAGGAAAATGCAAAGGAAAAGGAAAAAAAACAACAACATAAACACAAAACAACTCTATTGATATTCTAATGCCAGCGATAATTCTGCTAGGAAAAATATAAACATGTTTTCTTGAGAGTCTAAATGTGCCTGTAGCTATGAATGGACCCATTTCAATATATATATATATATATGTGGATCTTTGGTTGTTCGGGTTTTCTCCCGCGTAAGATTCGAAGTATCTAGGCAACGTTTCGATGAAGTCTCATTCATCATCTTCAGGCTTCTGTCTCCGGCTCTGTGCTTTTCAGAGTAATGTGAGATTGCAGCTGCTTCCTCCTTTTAACTGCCAGTGGGGTGGGACTTGATTGGGTGGGGGCTTGGCTGTGTTCTGATTGGGTGGGGTGTGTTCTCATTGGTAGGGGTTTGGTTGTGTTCTGATTGGTTGGGGGTTAGCCGTGTTCTGATTGGTTGGAGGCGTGTTCTGTTCAGGTGGGGGCTTGGCTGTGCTCGGTTAGTCTTAGTTGCTGGGGATTTGAGCTGGTGAGTTGTGATCTTGCTGTTTGGCTTCTAGTTCGTGGTCCTGTTGCATCTTCATAGTGGGTGTCGGTTTGCTTCATGTATGGCTCGGAGGGGTTTGAAGTGGGTAGTGATGCAGCTGTAGTGCAGCTTCTGGTCCATGGTCGTGTCTCATCTTCTGAGTGGGTGAGAGTCTGTTTTCTACATGGAAGTGTGGTGGTGGCATCTTGTGTGGCTCTCATGGGTGTGGGTCTGGTGTCCTTCTTCATGTTAGGTACTCGTCTGTTCATGAGGCGGGTTTCCAAATGGCTGGAAGGCGGGAAGTGTCATCTCGTTTGTTCATGCTGTGTGGGCGTTTTTCTATCTCTATGGCTTCTCTGATTATTCTGCTGTTGAAGTGTTCGGTTTTGGCGATAGTTCTGGTGTTTTTAAAATCAATTTCATGTCCTGTGGCTTTGAGGTGTTGGACCAGGGAAGAGGTCGTTTCTTCTTTTTGATTGAGTTCTTATGTTCTTCAATGCGTGCATTTATTCTTCTGTTAGTTTGTCCAATGTATGTGGTAGGGCAGGCAGTGCAGGGGATTTCGTATACTCCTTGGTTTTCTAATTCGATTTTGTCTTTGGGGTTTCTTAGGATGGTGGATATTTTTCTGTTTGTGCAGAATGCTGTTTTGATGTTGTGTTTTTGGAGGATCTTGCTGATTTTGTCTGTAGTGCCTTTTATATATGGGAGGAGGGCTTTGCCGTTTTCTTGTTCTCTGTCTTGGATTTTGGTTGGGGTTTCTTTTTGGATTAGGTGGGTAATCTTCTTTCTTTGGAATCCATTGGCTGTAAGTACGTTGGTGAGAGTGTGTAGTTCGGTTTTTTGGTGTTGTTCATCGGCTAAGCATTTTGTTCTGGAGATGAGTGTCTTGGCTACGGAATTGATCTGTGCTGGGTGGTGGTGTGAGAGTGCATGTAGATAGCGGTTAGTGTGTGTTTTCTTCTGGTAGATGGTGTGTCCTAGGGAGCCATTGGATCTTTTGTATACCAAGACATCTAGGAAGGAAGTTGGTTGTTGGCTTCTGTTTCCATGGTGAATTGTATTTTGGGGTGTAGGCTGTTGAGGTGTGTGAGGAAGTTGTTCAGTTTTCTTTCCCATGTGGCCAGATTATGAAGGTGTCATCTACGTATCTGAGCCAGAGTTTGGGTTTGTGGTCGTATTTTTCTAGAGCTTGTGTTTCAAAGTGTTCCATGTAGAGGTTAGCGATGACAGGTGAGAGGGGTGATCCCATGGGTGCTCCTTCTATTTGTTTGTATTTTTGTCCATTGTAGGTGAAGTATGTATTGGATAGGCAGTGGTTGGTTAGATCTAGGATGTGCTTGGGGGGTTGTATTTGTTTTGGATGGCTGTCAAGGCTTCTTTTATTGGCACTTGGGTGAAGAGGGATATGACATCGAAGCTTACTAGTAGGTCACTGGGTTGTAAGTTTTGTTTCTTTATGATCTCGATGAACTGGAATGAGTTTCTTACGTGTGAGTTGATGGATTCTGCATAAGGTTGTAGTTGTTTGGTGAGAAATTTGGCTAGGTTTTGTAGAGGTGAGCCTATGGAGCTGACTATTGGTCTGAGTGGGGTTCCTTCTTTGTGTATTTTGGGGAGACCATAAAGCTTGGGGCATCTGGATGATTTTTCTCTGGGTATGATTCGTTGCTGGATTTCTTCACTGATGGGGAGGCTTTTATTTTGGATTTGGTAGTTTTTTCTAGGTAGGTGGTGGGGTCTGTCTTTAGGGGTTTGTATGTGGGGTCTTGGAGTAGGTTGGTTAGCTTGGTTTGGTAGTCAGATGTGTTCATAACCACTGTCGCATTGCCCTTGTCTGCTGGTAGGATTATTATGCTGGTGTCTTCTTTCAGGTTAAGTAGTGCAGTTTGTTCTTCTTTGGATAAGTTGCTTTTGGGTGGTTTGCTAGTGCAGAGGATGTTGGTGATTTGAGTCTGATTTTGTTAGCATCATCAGGGTTGGTTTTGGTCAGGCTGGTTTCAACTCCACATATGATGGTTTCTGTGGGGATGTGTTTGGGGGCGACAGCAAAGTTGAATCCTTTTGAAAGGACCTTGGTTTCAGCTTCAGTGAGGATCTTGTCTGAGATGTTGTGCAATGTTTGTTTCATGTGTGGCTGTGGGGGAGGGAGTTGGTTTCTGGCATTGTTGTAGTTTCCTGAGTTTGTTGGTGTGAGTATCTGTCTTGAGGGTGGTCTGTGTTTCGGCTCTCCAGACAGCAAGTTGTTGGTTGTCCCAAAGTAGAGGTGAATCTTGTTGCTGAGTCTGAGGTGGAGTGTGAGGAGATCTTTGTTGATTTGGTCTAGGAGAAACCTTTTCGTGTGAAGTTCATTTCTAATTAGGGCCAGTTCTGTTCTTTTAAGGATGCGTTTGGTGGCTGCTGTGTTGGTGTGGAATTTCAATTGGAAGCTTGTGGGAATTAAATTTTGATCTCGGCAGTTGCATAGGAATGCAAGGTCACATAAAATGGAGGCTCTTTGGACTTCAAGTTTTTCATAAGTCCTGGTCAGATGGTGGGTTTCCTCCCCGTAGAGGTGCAATATTTGTTTTCTGAGGTTCTCGCAATGCGACAGTGGTTATGAACACATCTGACTACCAAACCAAGCTAACCAACCTACTCCAAGACCCCACATACAAACCCCTAAAGACAGACCCCACCACCTACCTAGAAAAAACTACCAAATCCAAAATAAAAGCCTCCCCATCAGTGAAGAAATCCAGCAACGAATCATACCCAGAGAAAAATCATCCAGATGCCCCAAGCTTTATGGTCTCCCCAAAATACACAAAGAAGGAACCCCACTCAGACCAATAGTCAGCTCCATAGGCTCACCTCTACAAAACCTAGCCAAATTTCTCGCCAAACAACTACAACCTTATGCAGAATCCATCAACTCACATGTAAGAAACTCATTCCAGTTCATCGAGATCATAAAGAAACAAAACTTACAACCCAGTGACCTACTAGTAAGCTTCGATGTCATATCCCTCTTCACCCAAGTGCCAATAAAGAAGCCTTGACAGCCATCCAAAACAAATACAACCCCCAAGCACATCCTAGATCTAACCAACCACTGCCTATCCAATACATACTTCACCTACAATGGACAAAAATACAAACAAATAGAAGGAGCACCCATGGGATCACCCTCTCACCTGTCATCGCTAACCTCTACATGGAACACTTTGAAACACAAGCTCTAGAAAAATACGACCACAAACCCAAACTCTGGCTCAGATACGTAGATGACACCTTCATAATCTGGCCACATGGGAAAGAAAAACTGAACAACTTCCTCACACACCTCAACAGCCTACACCCCAAAATACAATTCACCATGGAAACAGAAGCCAACAACCAACTTCCCTTCCTAGATGTCTTGGTATACAAAAGATCCAATGGCTCCCTAGGACACACCATCTACCAGAAGAAAACACACACTAACCGCTATCTACATGCACTCTCACACCACCACCCAGCACAGATCAATTCCGTAGCCAAGACACTCATCTCCAGAACAAAATGCTTAGCCGATGAACAACACCAAAAAACCGAACTACACTCTCACCAACGTACTTACAGCCAATGGATTCCAAAGAAAGAAGATTACCCACCTAATCCAAAAGAAACCCCAACCAAAATCCAAGACAGAGAACAAGAAAACGGCAAAGCCCTCCTCCCATATATAAAAGGCACTACAGACAAAATCAGCAAGATCCTCCAAAAACACAACATCAAAACAGCATTCTGCACAAACAGAAAAATATCCACCATCCTAAGAAACCCCAAAGACAAAATCGAATTAGAAAACCAAGGAGTATACGAAATCCCCTGCACTGCCTGCCCTACCACATACATTGGACAAACTAACAGAAGAATAAATGCACGCATTGAAGAACATAAGAACTCAATCAAAAAAGAAGAAACGACCTCTTCCCTGGTCCAACACCTCAAAGCCACAGGACATGAAATTGATTTTAAAAACACCAGAACTATCGCCAAAACCGAACACTTCAACAGCAGAATAATCAGAGAAGCCATAGAGATAGAAAAACGCCACACAGCATGAACAAACGAGATGACACTTCCCGCCTTCCAGCCATTTGGAAACCCGCCCTCATGAACAGACGAGTACCTAACATGAAGAAGGACACCAGACCCACACCCATGAGAGCCACACAAGATGCCACCACCACACTTCCATGTAGAAAACAGACTCTCACCCACTCAGAAGATGAGACACGACCATGGACCAGAAGCTGCACTACAGCTGCATCACTACCCACTTCAAACCCCTCCGAGCCATACATGAAGCAAACCGACACCCACTATGAAGATGCAACAGGACCACGAACTAGAAGCCAAACAGCAAGATCACAACTCACCAGCTCAAATCCCCAGCAACTAAGACTAACCGGAGCACAGCCAAGCCCCCACCTGAACAGAACACGCCTCCAACCAATCAGAACACGGCTAACCCCCAACCAATCAGAACACAACCAAACCCCCTACCAATGAGAACACACCCCACCCAATCAGAACACAGCCAAGCCCCCACCCAATCAAGTCCCACCCCCACTGGCAGTTAAAAGGAGGAAGCAGCTGCAATCTCACATTACTCTGAAAAGCACAGAGCCGGAGACAGAAGCCTGAAGATGATGAATGAGACTTCATCGAAACGTTGCCTAGATACTTCAAATCTTACGCGGGAGAAAACCCGAACAACCAAAGATCCACATATAAATACCCGCGAGAACCTCAGAAAACATATATATATATATATATATATATATATATATATATATATATATATATATATATATATATATATATATATATATATATATTTATTTATTTCCGTATGCTTTGCTGTTAAAATATTGAACTACAAAAATGATAGGAAAAAGCAACTATCCAAATAAAAAGAAAATGGGGAAAAAAAAAACCAAACTAAAGCAAAGGGAGAGAGAGAAACTGCTACATTTAAATAATAATGAAAAAACCTTACTGAAAACAAAAAAAAAGTAAATTATTTTAATGATATACCCTCTCTTTCCCTTCCATTCATTTCTGGGACCGCTAGCTACAATCTAGGTATTTGAACTTTGCCTCAAACATTAGTAACTGTTGTTAGTTTCTATTTAAATGCTAAAAACCATATTCCAGATGTCTAAAAGTGCCTTGCGCTGTGAAATATTGTATATAAGGGAGCCATTCCTGCACGAATGTAATTCAGCTTCTATTGTGGATATATGCTATCAATTTTACCCTTGCAAAATATTCTCGCATTTTAGTCTCCATGCGTGCCAGGCATCTCGTTTCCAATATTGCACTAGGTTTATTCTCGCTGCAGTCAACTTGTATATTAAATTATATTTTCATTAATGTGTTGGGGAATTATGCCTACCAGAAATGTTTATAGTTTGAGTTCGGGTTTTACTTTTAGATTTTTGGGGTTTTTTCTAATGCATTTCTTTCTTATTTCTTCGACCTTTATTTTTTGTATGACCACCACATGTATGTTCATTCCAAATGTTTAAACAGCATCTGTTGTCATTTGAATATGCTCTCTGGGGAAATAGACATTATTTAAGAAGAGGGATAATTTGCAAGTTAGATTTCTGGAAGTGGAATTTCCAATAAAATATTAGAGGCAATAAAGATGATTAGGGAGTTGGGGACCAAAACATAAGAAGAATTGTAGGAATTGGGTATGTCTAGTCTAATAAAAAGAAGGACTCAGTGTGACATGATAACGATGTTATAACATCAAAGGGGCTTCTACAAAGAAGAGGGAGACAAACTATTCTCCAAAGCACCTGAAGGCCGGGCAAGAAGCAATGGAGGGAAACTAATCAAGGAGAGAACCAACCTAGAACTAAGGAGAAATTTCTTGACAGTGAGAACAGTCAACCAGTGGAACAACTTACCTTCAGAAGCTGTGGGTGCTCCATAACTGGAAGCTTTTAAAAAGAGATTAGACAGCCATTTGTCTGAAATGATATAGGTTCTCCTGCTTGAGCAGGGTGTTGGACTAGAAGACCTCCAAAGTCCCTTTCAACTCTGAGGATGTGCTATTCCGCTTTGTTCTGAATGGTCCAGTCACAGTATACTGTTTTCCAAAATGCTCTTTTTCCTTCCAAGTTTTAAATCCCATAATAATCACTCAGTTGAATAATCACTCCCTCCCCTCCAGTTTCTAATATTTTTGAAGACCTGAGAGGACACTTGAACACGCCGATATGCCTCTGTTGCTTTGTTTTGGCTGGACTTCCGGTTTGAAGGGCTTCGGCGGCAGGCAGGAATCTGCGATCGTGAGTGGTTTCTGCCTGGGCTCGCCACTGGAGCGCCCCAAGCCGGATGGCTTCGGGGCTAAGCCACCCCATAGAGGTGGTGAAGAGGGGGGAGATTGCCAGGAGGGTCGAGGAGAGCCGCATCTCTCCTCCTCAGCTGGCCGAACTCTCTTTCCCAAAGGCGGTAGGAGCGGTGGTCACAAATGGCCACCTCAAAGAAGCACTCAACTGGAAAAGAAACTGCAGGAGGAAGATAAGAAGTGAAAGTTTTGGCTGACTGGGTTAAAAAGCAACAACTAAGGTACCCTGGAATTTAAATTTTATAAAAGATAACATCGCTCCCAAAGAAGAGTTGGAAGCAGCGAAAGAAAGTGAAAAGGGGAAGTTTTTTTTTCTTCTCTCTCCTTCCTTACATTGACAACTAAGAGATCTGAGTAAGGAATCGGAAAAATCCGCTTTGGCATCAATAGGCAATTAAGCTGAAAATATAATTAAATGCCAAAGGGACAATAAAGATTTCTGGACACTAAATTTTTTTTTTCTATAAGCAGCTTGGTTTTGGCTGGAGAATAATCCCAATGCAACATTCTACTGTAGCAAACCAACCAAATGGCTCCTGGCTGTACTTTCAGAATTAGGATGTGCCATGATGAGAAACTCTTTAGTGTTTTGGGATCTGAAGGGCTCACTCTTATTCACCATTTTTCTCGGTCTTGAATTTCAGTGCCCGGGACACTAGGTCAACATTTTCAGAAGACATTAACTTAGATACAATCAGAGTTTATTTCGCTGCAACTGTGCACTTTGGGAATCTGTCAGTGTTGATAGGATCACCATCATTTAGTTGAGTATGGAAACAGAATCACCTCTGGTGAGAACTCAAATGAGAGACCACTAGGTACAATCTAGACCAGGGGGTCAAAAAAGTATCCAAGAATATGGCCGTGTTAAGAAGCCTTGCATAGAGGTAATCTTTGGTGTATGGTGAAGAGAAGAACAATGAAGATGATTAGGGGATTGGAGGCTAACATTGGAAGAATGTTTGAAGGAACTGGATGTGTCTAGTTAAATGAAAAGAAGGACTAGGGGTGACATGATAGCATTCTTCCAATATTTGAGGGTCTACCGTAGAGAAGAGGGTATCAAGCTATTCTCCAAAACACCTGAGCGTAGGATAAGAAGCAATGGATGGAAGCTTATCAAGGGGAGAAGCAATCTAGAACAAAGGAGACAATTTCCTAACAGTCAGAACAATTAATCAGTGGATCAACTTGCCTCCAGAAGTTGTGGAAGCTCCAACAATGGAGGTTTTAAAGAAGAGATTGGACCACCACTTATTGAAATGGTTAGGGCAGTGATGGTGAACCTTTTTGTTGTGGTGTGCTGAAAGCACGCACATATATGAAAGCATGCATGCATGCTGGCACCCACATTGCAATGCGCCCTGCCTCCCCTGCGCATGTGTGAGCAACACACACACCCTGACCCTTTACCTGCACTGCATATGTGTGTGCCTCCCAGCTGATTTTCTGGAAATACCGGAAGTGATGAATTTTTCGGCCTCCAAAGGCTGCAGAGGCTTTCCTTGAGCCCCCGGGAGGGCGAAAATGGCCTCTCTGGGTGCCAGAGGCCCTCCGTAGGCTGAAAATGGGCACTTCCAGTATTTCCAAAAAGCCCATTTTTTGCCCTCCTGAGGCTGCAGAGGCTTCCTTCGAGCCTCTGGGAGGCTGAAAAAGGACCAAAAATCAGCTGGGAAGCGCACACATGTGCAGCGCAGGTAAGTTTGGCTGCGGCTCATGTGCCCACGTGCCATAGGTTCGTCATCATGGGTATAGGGTCTTTACTCTGAGCAGGGGGTTGGATTAGAGGATTTCCAAAGTCCCTTTCTATTCTGTTATTCTTTAGTTTCCAGAAAACAAGTTCAATTTCAGGAAGCCTCTATCTTTTTACCACTTATTAAAACAAAAAGCAGTCTAACTTATCCTGTCTCTTTCCCGGTAATTCATCATTTTTAAATTAGAAATAGAACAGGAAAAAAAAAAAAAAAGAGAACAAGTTAACAACAACGGGTGATCTATTAGAAATTTGCTCTCTTTTTTTTTCTTAAGCCTGCATCTTCCAATGCCGACAAACAACAGAATATATGTTAGATACCACTGAGGCCTCATTACAAGCCATGGAAGAGTCACACGTTGTCAACCGGGTGAGGTTGTCTAGACAAGAAGCACACCCAGACGTGTTGACTCTAACTTTATTGAAAGGTTACACTAACAAAATCTTGCAAATCTGAAAGTACATGTCTCCTCCTCTTTACTGTCCAGGGAATTATTTTCATGGTCATGGTCATGATGTGCACTGAAGATGGTGTTTGATTTCATTGTACGAGGTGCAATGACAATAAAGTAAACTAATTAGGGAGATATTTGCCACATCCATATTCAGAATAACAGAATAACAATAGAATAGAATAGAATAGAATAGAATAGAATGGAATGGAATGGAATGGAATGGAATGGAACGGAACGGAATGGAACGGAATGGAATGGAATGGAATGGAAGAAAAGGTACATTCGTTAAGAATCAAGAATCATAATGTACAACACTTAATGATAGTCATAGGGTACAATCAACAATCAAATCATACCAGGAAACAGTCAAGTGGGAGGGGGTGGGTGATAAGGAGTGGTGAGAAGATTAACAGTACTAGTAGTGTACACTTTGTAAATAGTTGAACAGTGTTGAAGGAATTATTTGTTTAGCAGAGTGATGGCTTTCGGGAAAAAACTGTCCTTGTGTCTAGTTGTTCTGGTGTGCAGGGCTCTATAGTGTTGTTTTGAGGGAAGGAGTTGAAATAGTTTATGTCTGTCATGTGAGGGGTCTGTAAATATTTTCACAGCCCTCTTTTTGACTCGTGCAGTATATAAGTCCTCAATTAAAGGCAGGTGGGTAGTAACTGTTTTTTCTGCAGTCCTAATTATCCTCTGAAGTCTGTCTGTCCTGTTGGGTTGCAGAACCAAACCAGACAGTTATAGAGGTGCAGATGATAGACTCAATAATTCCTCTGTAGAACTGTATCAGCAGCTCCTTGGACAGTTTGAGCTTCCTGAGTTGGCTCAGAAAGAACATTCTTTGTTGTGCTTTTTTGATGACATTTTTGATGTTAGGTGTCCATTTTAGGTCATGTGATGTAGTAGAACCTAGATATTTGAAGGTATCTACTGTTGATACTGTGTTGACTAGTATTGTAAGAGGTGGTAGTATGGGAGGGTTTCTTCTAAAGTCTATCTCCATTTCTACGGTTTTGGGTGTGTTCAGTTCCAGATTGTTCCGATTATACCACAAGGCAAGTTGTATAACCTCCCGTCTGTGTGCAGATTCATCGTTGTCTCGAATGAGACCAATCACTGTTGTGTCATCAGCAAACTTCAATAATAGCAGAGTTGGAAAGGACCTTGGTGGTCTTCTAGTCCAACCCCTTGCTCAACCAGGAAATCCCACCCCATATCATCTCAAGTACTGAGATCTGGATTTAAAGTTTGGAAAAACTGACAAATTGCATTTGAACACTGGGAGACTGTTCCTGTTCTGACTCAAACCTTGTTCCAAGCAAACAAACACCAAACAGAGATAAAAGCAAAACCTTTTAATGCTCCTCTGCGAATTCCGTTAATTCATGGTTAAAAGGCTATTAAAACTAATTGTCTCTGATAAGAATGAGCCTTTGCCAAGGTTGTGCAAGGCTGCCAAAAGCCTTGGATTAAGTTACCAAGATTAAATTGCCAAGAAATATTCCAAACAAAAAATCTTCAAACACAAACCAAGATAATCTGAACTTCCACAAGGCTTGAAGTGCAAGAACTTCCTTGCTTCCTACAAAGAATCCCAGTCTCTGAGGCTGGCTTTTATCTCTTAAGGGAGGGGCAGCCTTACTCCCGAGTCACCTGTGCTGTTGCAGCTGCTCTTTCCTGCGAGCAGCCCTACATGCATGCACACTGAGCACAGGCTCCTCGGGGTCCTCTTCATCACTACTGCCAGCCTCCACAATCTCCAAAGGCAGCATTCCACTCCCTGATGGTCCTGGCCCCATCCCTGCATCACACACAGGCCCCTCACCTGAGTCCTCACTCTCCAAGACCTCAACCATCTGCACCTGTTGCCAGTGAACCACAGCAGTTCCTATGGAAAGTGTGTGCAGGGAGACCTTCTCTGGGCCCAGCTGCCTCTTATCTGATTGTAGCCTAGTCTGTGGCTCTTCCTTCTATCTCTTAAGGGCATTCCCACATGTCATTACATCCAAAGATAGAAGTGACTATAACATGTGAACGTATTCTCCAAAGCATCTGAAGGCAGGATGAGAAACAATGGATGGAAACTAATCAAGGAGAAAAATCAACCTAGAACTAAGTAGTAACTTCCTGATATGTCGAACAATTAATCAGTGGAACGACTTGCCTTCAGAAGTTTTGGATGCTCCGTCAATGGAGGTTTTTAAGAAGAGATTGGACAGCCATTTGTCTGAAATGGTGTAGGGTTTCCTGCTTGAGCAGATGGCTGGACTAGAAGACCTCCAAGGTCCCTTCCAATTCTGTCATTCTGTTATTCTACCACCTGTCTATGCACTGATTCAATCACCACCCCTATTATAAGTTTGAGCTCTGCATTAGAAGTCTGCAAGCAACGATGTCAGTTGTAGAGATTTCTTTCTTTGAATGAGAGAAGACGCTTTCAAAGCTCTGTTTGAGTAGCAAGCAAAGCTGAATATTGATAACCACAGCATGAATAAAAACAAAAGCCATTCTCTGATGACTAAAAGAGGTGGGGGAAGCAGCATTACACCAGCAGGAGGTCTCAGGAGTGTAGTCCCAAATGACACTAATGCTGTTTATTTGCTTCTTCTCAAAATGAATACAAAAGCGTAAAGAAACAAACTTTAGATGGATATGACCACAGTCTGATCAGAGGTTAGCGACAGAAGTGTGCCAGGAGGGCTTTTTTTTGGTTCATTTTTCCCCCCTTCTGAAATGTTAATGCATGCTTCCTCTTTTGTGATCAAGGAAATATTGCAATGTCAACACGGGCTTTATCTGTAGCTAGAGAGTTCAGACCATATATAAACAATAACAGCTCTCTGGAATATTATTAACATTTCTGACGGTAACTAGAGGGTTTCTTGGGGCTTCGAACCTTCCAGAAGTCCCAAAAGATTCCCAGGAAGGCTTGTAAAGGCACACTTTTCCTTTGTCATTGGACATCCAACTTGGTCTTCTCTCAAAGTATCTGTGGCAGGTCAAAGTTCCTCCCAGAAGAAGATAGGAAAAGTCCTCTTTGATCAAGTCAGAAGAATCAAACATCTCAGAAGGATGCAGTGGAAAACATGTCTGTATCTTTGCTAAAGCCATAAATTGACATGTCTCTTTTATTTTATAGTTCAGATGAACTCAAAGGAGACGAGACTTTCATTAAGCACGATAGCCATTGATAGTCCTATCTTGTAGGAGATGACCAGGCTGAGACCGAGGGAGGGATCAAATGCATCATAAATCATGAGTCCCTTTGTTTCCATAACAAACTTAAGTCCAGCCCACTTTGAATTCCTTCCACTCTTATCTCCTGCTAATTTCCCTTAGCTGTTAGTAGTTCAGATTCTTGTAGAGAGCTTAAGCTTGCAATAAATCTTTATACTCATTTGAACTGCCTGAATCTCCTGATTTCCCCAGTGCTTAACAATCCTCCATGAATCTCTCTAGTTCCTTAAGTTGATGTCACCACAATGTATGATAAGAGCAGTTCATTTAATGTCACTATCCTCTGGGTGAAAAAGTATTTTATTGGCCCTAATCAACTTGCAATTTCCTTTTCAAGGATAGACCTGAGTTTGGGCATTACACAACTTCCTATGAATTTGATTCTTTCTGTTCTTATCGGTCTTCATCCTAAACTGAAAAGTTTATCTATGCAAACTTCAAAGGTTGCCTTGCTTACTGAAATAGTAAAGGAGAGACGATGTTTCCACCATTTTGGATACTTGTTTGACATGTGAAAATCTTCATTTTTTTCTAAAAAAAAAAATCACTTTGGGAGGTGGTGGGATCCCATTCATTTAAGATCCATATAAGGGTGAAATATTTTAAATTGAATTTTGCTACGGAGTAGGGATGGGGTTGACTAGCCAGAATAGTCTCTTCCAACTCCATGATTCTTCTTTGAAGTTCTGCTCACTCCTGTCCCATGAATTTCTTCTTGGTCAGAAAATGCAAATATCAAATAATTATTCTTCATGCGTGTGTGTGTGTGTGTGTGTGTGTGTGTGTGTGTGTCTGTGCGTAAGAGATAGCTTTCCTTCAAACATCCATGCCCTGATAAGGGTTTGAAATTCATGCTGTATTTCAAAGCAGGAAGAATGTGATTTGATGCGGTCCTTTTGTGTAACGCAATGAAAGATTTCTTCCTTTGAATATACAAGCCATGGGATTTGGGGATTGTCTCCTGGAAGTAAACACTGGAAATGAATGACAATGCACGGATGACTTCCTGTTAATTTCCTCCCTTTGGTCTTCCATTGTTGACGTCGAGAGAAACCCACAGTGGTAACCTAAACTAATACTGAGAATTCTTCAGTGGGGTTGATATCCACTAATTGGATGTGGAAAGTTGCTTCCATAGCAACCCAATTAATATCCATGAGAGGATAAGGAAAAAAGATAATATGGAAAACAAATATCTTGGTGTAATCACTCCCTTGTGAACACTAAAACTTTTGTTATAGGCAACTGAAGATCATGATAGAATTTCCAAATTTGCAGGAGGGAGAGAAAGAAACCTTGAATGTGAGAGAACAGAGGTCTTTGCTTATATTTACAGGTGCAATTTGCACTCCCCATCATTAAGCCCATCTGTTCAACAAAAGACTTTTCAATATTAAATGTATTACAGTGAACCTGTAGCATATTGGGGATGTGATGTTAATATGCCTTTAAGTTTGGTATTAATTAGCAGCATGGCCTCCTGTAAATTATCCTGTCTATTCCCTATTCAGAATATAAAGTCATAATATTCTTTTAAAGAGAAAGAATTCACTTTGCATCAAAGCTGTTCAGATTCAGAGCCCAGTAATAGAGATTTCCACTGGGAACAAGGTTGCTGTTAGCAGAGAATTACAACTGAGTGACTATGAGCCAGAATTGAGCAGAGCAGGTTAATTTTGGTTCATGTCCACTTTGGCCATATCCTTTAAAGATTTGTTCAAGGTGTCCTAGTTCAGGCTTCAAATATTGTGTGACACACAGTTGCTATAATAGCCCAGTTTATTTGGGACCAAAGAGATAACCCCAGTCAATCATGCAAACCAAAACAGAATCTCTGGCAGGCTTGCTTGAATAATTTGATTGTAAAAGGAGCATGCAGAAGAATAGTTCAAAATCAGTCCAAGGTTCTGAGAGCCTGGTTAGGGTTGTCATCCAGTCCAGAGTCAGAAATTAACAGGCAGAAACCACAGGAACATTTTATAAGAGCCAAATATCAGTTGTTTCCAACAAAGCAATGTAGCTCCTTCTGTTGCAACCAGTTGTCAATCAATCAAGAGGTTTACTCCCTTGCTTGGCAAGATGTCATAAAACGTCTCTGCTCTGCTCTTCATTCCACTTACATTACCCTCATCTGATATCTCCAGCTGTCCAGGTGATGGCTGGTTTTGATCAGGCTCCTGTGATTCTTGGCTTGCTCTCTCCCAAGGCTGACATTCCACTGGTTCAATAGGAGCAGCATCTTTAGAAACAGATTCAGAGTCCAAGGTCCTTGGCCCATGACAGAATCTCTCCTTCCTACATCACAACATGATGAGCTCAATAGCTCATCAAATCCAGATTCTGCATCATGCAGTGAGTCAATCAGATCACAAACTTCCAGGAGGTTTAGAAACAGAACAGGAATATGAAATTCTCCTTCCACCCACTTTTACAAACATACAAACACACACACACACACACACACGAGTCTATCCCAATTAACTCATACCCTGCTGATCTCAGTTTCTCCCTAGAGCTCATGATAGCAGCCATATTCACTAATTATTGAAGAAGCTACTCTGTACTGAATCCATCCATTTCTGTTCCCAATATGAAGTTGCATTTAGCCCTGGTTCTAGTCTATTAAAGTATGTTTCTTGTTCCATATTAGCAGGCTTGAAACCCTGCGTTCCCATTGGTCCGTTTCAACCGCTACCTGATTGGTCAGCCTGGGTGGTTGTGATTGGCTCGCTAAGGGTCTGCCGTGATTGGTTAAAACCAAGCGCGGGAGACTCAAAGCAATGTCATTGGCCGCCAAGCCACGGCGAGCTCTATAAAAGAGCTGCCGCGGCTGCTATTTTCTGAGTCTGATCTATCCTATGAATAAAGAGCTGTTGTTTACTGAACCTGAGTCTCTCGTCTCTGAAACCCGACCTTCCGAACTTAACATTTCTGTCCATCGCTTTCTTCTTCTTCATCATACAAGCGTAGCTCAGGGCTGACATAGTGGTTTGAACAGTTCAGATCATAAGCTAGGAGAAAACAACAGAACACTGCCTTGTTCTCTATATTGCATTTCACAAATATAATGGGAGAAAGTTATTTCCTTTTGATGCCCAAGGATTATCGTTCTGGAGCCTTATGAAAAGGCCCTCCTAGGCTGAAGTAAAAGCAATCTATTGCTTTGTTTTAGAAGTGCTTCACAGCTTCAACAGCAAACACAACTCTTATCTGGGCAAATGGCTTTTGCGTCTCAAAGATGGAGTAGTGCTAACAAGTAAATCTTGCAGAGAAGACTTGCAGGATACTGTATTAAATGAGCAGAGAAGCACTCGCTGGCATTTTAGTGGTGGTTAGTTACAAGGAAGACGGAGAGTGAGTATGAACCTGCTGAACCGTACCCATTAAACCTAAGAGAGCATTCCCAAGCAATGGTTTTTTAACTATTCTGGTGACATGGCATATTAAAGAGATAAAGTAATGTCAAGAAAATATTTCAAGTCAGCACTGGAAAGCTTCAGAAGCAACTGCAGAAACCAATACCCTTATCAGCTCTTTAGCCTTGTCAGAAGGAAATTGCTTTGGAGACAAAAATCGGGTCATTTTCATTGGTGTGGGGTCTGCATCAAGGCGAGGGCAGGGTCGCACCTCCTCCACGTCTGCTAGACTGTCTCTGTCATTGGCACTTTTTAGCACAATGGACACATCGCAGGTGACACGAACTTTTCAGAATAGGAAATAACTTCATTTGTTCTCTCTGAAGCAGGAGCTACAGTATTTCTTGCACTGGAGAATAAGCTACAGTCAGAGGTGCGGCAAAGCCACTAGCTCAAAGCTGGAGACTTTTGCTTTCTATGCAGAGGGTGAAGGTTACTCCCGTGCATTTCCAGGTAAGACTGGAAAGTTAGTGGCCTGGATGTTTAGAAGTTCACTACTAGTTCCAACAGCAAAAGGAGAAGGGGATAGCAGAAGATGGGATGGTTAGATAATATCATCAAAGCATGAATTTAGGCAAACTCTGGGAGAAAGTGGAGGACACTTGGGCCTAGCAAATTATGATGCCTTGGGTTGCAAAGAGTTGGGCAAATTTAGTATCTGAACAACAGCTAGCTGTGACAATAAAAAATTTGATGGGTGGAGTAAGTACTAGCTTTAAATCTTGCACCCAACTATTACTGCAAAGGGTGGAACTGCAAACATGTAGTTCCTCAGTATTTTTAACAATTTAACAGCATCTAACATACAGACATACAGATTAACAGAATTGGAAGGGACCTTGTAGGTCATCTACCCCTGCCCAAGGAGATCCTACACCATTTTTGACAGATGTCAGTCCAATCTCTCTTTGAAAGCCTCCAGTGATGAAGCTCCCAAAACTTCTGAAGGCAACTTCTGTTCCATTGGTTGATTGTTCTCACTGTCAGAAAGTTTCTCCTTATTTTCAGGTTGAATCTCTTCTTATTCAGTTTCCATCCATTACTCCTTGTCTGGCCTTCAGGTGCTTTCTAGTTTTACCTTCATTATTGATTATATTTATTTGCTGCCTATCTTGTTTCGAAATGACTTTGGGTGGCAGTTTTGAAGAGAGGGCAGAATGTGTGAGTCTACATCCAACACCCTTTTTAATTGTGAATAGTGTTCTCATAGGATGTGGCTGATCATTTGGGGGATTCTCAAGGTGGCAAATGCACACCTATGATGCAAGAATGCAAGCACATAGCCGTGTTTGGGGTTACACATAAATTTTATTTATTTACTAGATTTGCATTCTGTCTGTCCTTCAGGAGCTCAAGGTGTTTTCATGTTTTTTCTACGGCAACAGATTTGTGAAGTGGATTGAAAAAATAATTGGTCCAAAGGCATACCAAGAGCATCATTGACAGAAAAGGGACTTGAACATGGGTGTCCAAGAACAAATATATAATCTATTTTTTTTCCATAAAGAGATAAGAACTATCTCATCCATTCAACAGATTGTGTTGTTCCTCCAAATATTTTGCTCTGTGGTCTGTTCTGTAATCTATTTAACAGATCTGGAGTTTAAGTCAATTTATTGAGTGATGCAATATTGAAGGATTAAATTTTAAACCCCTCTTTTCCCTCCACTAATGGTTAAGTCTTCTTTCACAGACACTTATATATATCAGGGAAAGGCAATCCTTGAATTTGCATTAGTAGCATCTTTAAAATTAAATAAGTGAGTATGAACAGGAGAATATTAAGTGGATTAAAGACATTTATCTTTCATATTCTGACAGCATCAGAGACAATATAGGGATTAACTCAGGCTTTTCTTGGAAAAAGGACAAATAAAAGCATCTTAC
Organism: Pseudonaja textilis; assembly: GCF_049901715.1. NCBI lineage: Eukaryota > Metazoa > Chordata > Lepidosauria > Squamata > Elapidae > Pseudonaja > Pseudonaja textilis. The sequence goes on along the minus strand of NC_142002.1, from coordinate 14,628,818 downwards.
CATAAACTATTTATAAACACTGAGATAATTTAGAACTTGTACCACCTATTGAAATACAAGCTGGAGTTATGAAGAGAATAAAGAGACATATTTTTATTAAATAAACAGTACAGCAATGAAATTAAACCTGTTAATCAGAAACTAGAAAGCAGTCAGTGATTGGGTTTACAAAGTTACTTATAACGTCATTTATTTAAGACAATGTTTTTCAATCTGGGAAAATTTGAAATGCGTGGACTTCAGCTTCCAAAATTCTCCAACCAGCAAGGCTATTACTAAGAATTCTGGGAGTTGTTCACACACCTCAAAGTTGCTAAGTTGGGAAACACTGATTTAGCAAATAGTATGATATCTAAACATGAGTTAGAGAATAAGTCAGGATACCTTAGGGCAAATTTTTAAAAAATAAGGATCAAATTTATTTGTTATTTATATTTGAAACAGATTACTCAGGGGTTGTATAAAGTAATGCAATATTAACATCTGAAAAGTTCAGTAAAAGCACATGAATAAAATGTAGAAGCGAGACAAAAGCGAATAAGATTAAAAAGGGATGCAGAAGCAACCTGTTAAGTATAGCAAAATGGAGGAAATTAAATTAGCCAAGCAATAAAACAAAGCTTTAAAAAAATCAAACACAGTGGAGACACTGAGATAAAAGATTTAAGCAATTTGTCCTGTTAGAAAAACCAATGAAACAAATTATAAAAAGAGGTAATCAATAAACATATTAATAATACATAAAATGATCGGATTAAATATTTGACTAGAGTATCTCATTATAGATTTACTAGATTTTTTTTTCCTCTTATGCAACGGGAGCAATAAATTTGCACATTTTGATCTTCCTTATTGTTCCATGACTGGGATTTCAGTAGAATTCTCCCTAGGCTCTGGAACAGCCCTTGCAGCTGCTGTCTGTAATTGACAAGAGTAATCAATTTCACACCTACAGTTGATGGTAAATTAAAGCCTATCAAGGAATTCCAGGCCATTGGCTAGATTGGGAAGTTGAAGAACACATTCCTAACCCTGAGCTCAACTCGACATCAAATTTCTATGCATGTACTAATAAAGGAGAATATATTTGTAGCTCAGGGTTGACATGAGGGGTCCTTGGTGCTCTCTGAGCTTGTTTGTTTTCTTGCAAACATTCTTGCAATGTTTTGTTACCCAAACTAGGTAACATCATCAGTGCTAGTAAGGAGTGGGGTTTGCTCTCAATTTAGAATCTGGTGTTGGTCGGGATGGTATTATAGATTCTGTTCTGACCAAGGCTTATTGAGACACTAACAAACACATGTTAGTCCCAGAACCCTTTATTCTTTATTTCAACAGCTGTAAATTTTAGTCATTCATAGCCCACAGCCTGTAATGAATCTCAAACAGTTTGTAAATAGTCCCATGGAAGTCTGCCAAAGTCCTTCAGGATAAGTTTGATAAACACACACCTCTATCTTCCTTGAAATGCTGTCAATGACTAAATTTCCAATTAGTTATACAAGGCCAAATGGAGCATAAATTCAACACTGAGCTTCAGGTTTCAAACCGACCAGTATGAACAAAGTTGCTTCCTGCAAAGGCTCCTGTCCCTTTGCTCCTCCTTTATGTCTTATGGAAGGGCCAATCACCTCCAAGTCTTACTCCCGAGTCCCTTTTTGTCTCAGCTGCTCTTGCCTTCTGGCAGCTCTGTGCACACATGCACTGGGAACAGGCTCCCTTTGCTCCTCTGCCTCGCTGCTGTCAGATTCTGGAGGCTCTGGAGTCAGCACATAACTCCCAGAGGGCCCTGGCCGCAGGACTCTCTTTCGAGTCCTCCCCAGACTTCCGGAATGGCCTATGTTCCTCCCCACTGTCTGACTCTGCTGCCATCTCCACAGGCTGCTGGGGGACTACAACAGATTATTTGGCTGAGTTGTTTGCTGTTGGAGTCTTTGGAAGCTTCTTGATTGGGGTATTGTTTACTTAATTGTTGGTCTGGTGTCAATCCTGGAGTTTATCTATGCTGATCTGGTGGAGAGGTGGCAGAACACATCCAGGAACACCAACAAGCAGTCAGAAGACATGATGCAACACGTGGACAGACTTAATCATGGTCTGAGCTCCAAGGTTGGCAATTTGATTGCAAATGTTTCATCCCCATGTGAGGAGGCCTTGTGAGGGTGCTTTGAATTGTCAATTTCACAACTCAACTTACACTGACAATATCTCCTCGAATGGTGATGAAATGTTTGCAATCAAATTGCCAAGCTTGGAGCTCAGATCAACAGCCCAGCTACCAACCTGAGCTACTTATATTCAAATACATTTTAGACTTAATCATAGTTTCAACTGGGAAAATGTGACCATTCTAGACCAAGTCAAATCTAAAAATGCCAGGGAATTTCTAGAAGCCTGGTACTCTGACAAATTAGCCATCGATAGACAAATGGACCTTAACAACATCTATAGACTATGCAAAAGAAACAATCAACCAGCCAAAAGGGGAACTAAAAGATCCAAGCATTTCTCCACCAGCAGTCAGCACCCAGATCAGCACCAGAATATAGTAAACTGATAGCAAACCGCACTTCTTACTAGCACTGATGATGTTACTGAATTTGGGTAATGAAACGTCTGCAAGAAAACAAGCTCAAACGAGGACGAAGGACCCCCCCATTTCTATGCATGTGTTTGCACAGTTCTTGGAGCATGAAAAAATTGGGGTGTCATTTCCTTAGAGCCTTTGTTTCATATCAGATATTGGACAGATGACACCTATTTTTTTTCAATCTGAATCTGACTTCCAAACTGTTCACTAGATTGGTTTTTTTACCCATACAGATCAGATTTTTCACAAATGCCCATCTATGAGTCCAGAAATAGAAAGGAGGGAAATTAGGAATGGATGCAGAATGGGCTTACAAGGGAATCCATTCAGAATGGAAATCGATTGTTCTTCTAAGCCAACTTGAGTATCCGTCGCTTTCTGGTGCATTTTCTCAGCCTTCAAAGAAACAATAGCTTAGATGCCGAGCTAGCAACCGGAGCTGAAATGTGTACACTCATAAAAAACATGAATCATGCCTTTATGAGGATTGTTTGCAGATGAATAAGTCACACAGAAGCCATTTCTAAAATGTCTGGCCTCTGGGGAGCTATCTTATTTTCTGGAAAGATAATTAGCATGTTCACATGGCATGATGGAAGCAGCTTCCACCCAGCAATCTTGGGTTCATTCCTCTTTAAACGGATATTACTATAGATTTATGAGACAACATCCAGAAGAGCTTTGCCTCTACTGAGCATGCTCCCTAAGCAGGAAGCCAAAGAATAAATGCAAGATTAAACGCAGTTCCCAGCCATAAAAGCTCTCTACCTCCTTAGCCGGTGTACCAAAATGACTGATCTACTCTAGCTTCAGATGAAGCTTGAACTGACTTCCCACAACATGTAAAGAAGCCGTAAAATAAATCGGTAGGGAGAGGCTCTGTCTCATACCATGTGACATGGATTGCGGAGTACATCATACTGTCTTCTCTTCTGTAACTGTTTGGTGGAATAGCTCAGTTGCAGCTTCCACAAGGAAGAATTTCCACCATCTACCGCTATGCTGAAAATGCCTTTTCTATTTTTTGAACCCCTGTCCAAGAAAAAGAACTGATTTGTTTTTTTCAGAAGAAAGGATAGAATTCTCCTTTGGAATGGTGACACAGGATGGTTCTCTTAGTTGTCAGGCAAATAAGGGGCCATCTTGCTTAAGATGGGCCTCCAGCTGTCTTCAGCTTCTCTGCTTCCCACATTTCCAGTTAAACCAAAAGATGAAGAATGGATAAAGTACCTCTTCTTGGAGGTCTTTTTTCTCTCCACACCAGCCAACGGAAGCAATCAAGGAGGCTCCGAAGCACATGGAATTGAAGGGATCCTATATTTCTCTGTCTTCTACGTTGCCCAATATAATTCAGCCCATTTTTTTTTTCTTACTTGCATGGTTTTGGACAGATGCAATTCTCATTTTGGTTGACCAGTAGCTCATAGTGGGAGAGAGCTCTGGTGGCACAGTGCTGAGAAGGCAGTATTATAGGTTAATTCTGCCAACTATCAGCAATTTGATTCTTATTGGCTCAACATTGACTCAGTCTTCCATCCTTCCGAGTTGGGTAAAATGAGGACCCAGATTGTTGGAGGCAAGATGCTGACTCCATAAGCCATTTAGAGAGGTCTGTGAAGCACTGTATATCAGTCTTTGTGCTATTGCTAAATGGGAAGGAAGGAAGGAAGGAAGGAAGGAAGGAAGGAAGGAAGGAAGGAAGGAAGGAAGGAAGGAAGGAAGGAAGGAAGGGAGAGTCAACCTTGAGCCAGCCAGGATTGAACTCCTGGCGGTGGGCAGAGATAATCTGTACTACTGCATTATAACCACTGGGAGGGAAGGAAGGAAGGAAGGAAGGAAGGAAGGAAGGAAGGAAGGAAGGAAGGAAGGAAGGAAGGAAGGAAGGAAGGAAGGAAAGAAGGAAGGGCCATGGTGGAACAGTGGTTAGAATGCCGTATTGCAGGCTTATTCTGCCGACTGTCAGCAGTTCGATTCTCATTGGCTCAAGGTTGACTCAGGTTTCAATCCTTCCAAGATTGGTAAAATGAGGACCCAGATTGTTGGGGGCAATATATTGACTCTGTAAAGTGCCCAGAGAGTGCTGTAAAGCACTATGGGGCAATATACAAGTCCAAGTGCTTTGCTGTTGCTATAGTCAAGGCCACAGTCTTTGCTAATGGATTATTTATATTTAAATAATATTATCCAGAGGTCTTTTTTTTATATATATATAAAATCAGCATCTTGTTCCTGAGATTTTTTTAAAGGGATTTCCCCCCCCATCTCCCCCAATCATTTTGGTCACTGAAAAGAAATGGTGCATTGCTAGAGTTAGCAAGCTGCTTGCCTTAATGAGCAATCAACACCTAATACCAAATGAGGAATCTCACAAGTGTGACATCTACACGCTTGGCAGTGAAAGCAGTGCTAAAGCATCATTTTTCTTTTTTGCTTTGTGGTGTAGTTGTTAGCTGAGTTTTCAGCCCTTCTCACCACATGCCATCTGCAGAATTATTAGGACAGAGTCATCTTCCTTCCCATTAAATCAGAGAGCGAAGCAGCCCCTTATGGAAAGCGGAGGTTGGTCAGATAAAACTGTTGGTCATTTAAATCTACACAAGGTTTTGGTTTTTTTTGCATTATTGGCACTTTCTCTTCTTCCTGTGGTCAGGATATGGGTCTGCTGCCTTTCTCAAGAAGGCCACTAGAGGTTTAACGTGGTTTTGTCTGGATGAGGTTTTCAGAAAGCAGAAAAAGAAGTCACTGTGTGCACAATTAGCTTTGCTAATCTGAGCTAAGAACTACCCTGCAAAATTGAGAGAAGCGTGCAGAGGAAATGGCTGTGTTTGAAAAAAGAAAGGGAGGGAACTTTCTCCAAATAGTATTCTGTGTTCTGTAGGAAGGTTTGCAGAAGATGTGGAGATCCTTCAACCTCCTAGGAAGACAGAATTACACAAGTGGAAAGGACCAGAAGAGTTATCTAGTCCAGAGGTGGTATTCAGCAGGTGCTGACCAGTTCTGGAGAACCGATAGTGGAAATTTTGAGTAGTTTGGAGAACCGGCAAATACCAACTCTGACTGGCTCCACCCCCATCTCTTCTCTGCCTCCTGAATCCCAGCTGATCAGCTGGGTCTTCTTTTGTTGCCCTGCAGAGGAGAATGGAGCTGGAAAGCAGGTTAGTGGGGTGGGGAGGGAATGGGATTTTGCAGTAACCTTCCCCCAGGAGTGGGGTGGGAATTGAGATTTTGCGGTATCCTTCCCCTGCCACATCCACCAAGCCACACCCACCAAGCCACGCCCATAGAACCTATAGTAAAAAAAATTTTGAATCCCACCACTGGACTACTTCCTTTAATTTTGTCGGATAATTCCCAGGGTTCAAAATGCCCCTAAATTTTGGGATGATTTTGACCCTCTAGGTTGCCCATCAGCTCTGGATGATTTCTATTGAGGATAATAAATGCCAAATTGAGTCTCAGAAATCTTCTTTAGGTGGTGTTCTTTCTCCTCATAATTCTTGGATTTACTTGCTTTCAGCCCAGCCTTCACCCTGCATCTAAATTCATCCCTTTTTGCAGATTTCCTTGGCAATTACTTCAAAAATTGTCACTTCGGTTTATAAAATTGAAGCTACTTTTTGATTTATCCACTCTCCACAATCACCCTCCCAATGGAATTGCCACAGTTAAGCCTGTAGACAAATTTTGCTCTTGATGTGCAAAGGAAAACAGTGAAAGCGACATCGTGTTTCTTCACTTGTCTTGGGGCTGCTTTGTTACATCAAAAGGACTAAATAAAACGCTTCAACTGCCACTAAGCAAAAGGGAAGAGGGGAAATAACACCAGGATTATCCCAAACAATATTAACAATCGTTTTAGGAAAATCACCTTACTTGCTGAGGAAAACTTCCAGAGGGCAATAGTAATGTAGAATTTAGGCCAAACTAGTGTGGCAAATCAGGATGAGATCCGTGGCCATATTGGTTGTGTTAAGGGACTATTGTCATATACTTTGTGTCAACTGTCGCATGTACATGGAAGTAAAGAAACTGTCTTGTATCAACCTTGACCATTGATCCATCTAGTTGAGTTTTGTCTGCATTGATTCATTGAAACTCTTCTAGAGGGTATATGGAACTTCAGATTATTGTTAAGTGCCAGGGGAAATCAGGGGATTCAGGCAGTACAAATGAGTACAAGGATTTATTGCAAGTTTAAGCTCTCTACAAGAATCTGACTAACTAACGGTTAAGAGAAATGAGTGGGAGATAAGACAGGCATTCAAGGTGGGATGGACTTAGATCTCTTGCAGGCACGCAGGGACTCGAGACTGATAATGTGTTTGACCCCTCCCTCTGGCTCAGCCTGGTCATCTCCTACATCTAAGTGTTTATTTTTAAACCCTGACCCATGCCAAAAGTGCTTTTTCAAGAGGCAAATGGACTTTCTGATTTTTCTTTGAAGACATTTCGCTTCTCATCCAAGAAGCTTTTTCAGCTCTGACCTGCAGCATCTTTTCAAATAATAAAATAGGGGAAGGGACATGTCAATTGCCTTCCAATTGAACATTATGTCTTTGGGAAGTGACTTCTCGTTGGATTCTATAGACCTCTCCAGAGCAATAGCAACATGATTTTGGGTGAGGTCTTGTCTTGAGCAGAATCATGAAAAGAGAAATCATAAGCAAGAGCAAGAGGGGTAATTGGAGAGCTCTCTTTTTGGCCCTTTTCACCTTCTGAGAGTTAAATAATATCTAATTGCCCCAGCATGATGTCTTTTCCACCTGGAGATTGCAGAAAAGTGGAAGATGCTGACGGCACATCCTGTCTGGGGGCTGAGAGGAAGGCTCTTGGTCAAAACCCATTTAATTTATGTCAATGATTTGGGAAATCTGATGAACCATGCAAGGATAGACCTGAGTTGGACTTAGGAGACAATTTCTGGTGAATTCCTCTGCGTGACATGCCCAAAGTCAGTGAGATGCAGTTTCATGATTTTTGCCTTCCAGTTTTGTACATACCCGCATCTACACCTGTATTTCTTGTAATGATTTATATGCACCAGGTCGACTGATTACAATTTTACTATTTCTCAATTTTCTTCCACAGGCATAATTTTGGGTTAGCACAAGAAAGAAACAACAAAAAACAACAAAAAAGCCTCACAAAATTCCAGAGAGCATTACTCATCTCAGCCTTGTATAATGTACTAATTAGCACGGTGCCTTTGTAAAGAAACAGCCAACATTTGGGGAGGAGCATGTCATAAAATCTCAAACCACACCAATGCAATTATAAATTACTATCTGCCGGAACTAAGATTGCTTTGCATTGCACCAATTTATTGTATTTGTTAATGCACTCTTTGCTTTGTTGCTTTTGCCAGCATAGATCACATTCTAGTTATTTTTGGCAAAGGGTTCATTATCCCGTGTTTAATAACTCAAGAAACCTCAGCATATCAGGAGCAAATATTTGTAATACTAGGGCACAGCAAATGAATGTGTTTCCTTTCCAGCTAACGCCTTGCACTGGGAAAGTCAAAATAGAAAACAACAAGATGGCTGGAAACTAACAACTAGAATATTTATTAGCAACTTTTAGCTTGAACAGCAGGAAACCGGCAAGAGTAGGCTAAGAAGGGAAGGGATAGGCGTTCTAATAGAAGCATATCTGCATGGCAACGTCCAATAGGCCGTTGACAAGTGAGATTTTATGATGCCGAAGAGAGCCAGAATATGAACTTGTATTATTTATCATATATACTGTTAGCTTGTTGGCAGCCTCCTTCTGTTGGCTCTCTGACCATCCAAATCCAACATGCCCTTTTTTGAGAAAGGGTGATGGATGACAAATCAGACGAGCCTTGGGCTTTCTATATTTTTTAAAAACATACACTCTATCACACACAATCTCTCTCTCTCTCTCTCTCTCTCCCTCCCTCCCCCGCTCCTTCTACCTCTATCTGGTGGCACAGTGATTAGAATGCAGTATTGCATGCTAACTCTGTCCACAGTATGGAGTTCGATCCTAACTGGCTCAAGGTTGACTCAGCTTTCCGTCCTTCTGTGGTCAGTAAAATGAGGATCCAGCTTGTTGGGTTGGGGGACAATACGCTGACATTGTGAATAGCCCAGAGAATGCGGTAAAGCACTATGTGAGCGGTATATAAGTCTAAGTACGATTGCCATTGCCATCTGTCTAGATATATATTTGTGTATGGCAGTGAGGTTGGCTATATTAAGACAGTTCTTTGCAATTCATGTCTATAACCACCCAACAATTTCAGCCACTTTTAATGCAAATGAAAATAAATTTTGCAAAAGATCTTTAGCTATTTGCAATATCGACATGCATAAATAATGTATCTGATTAGCTGTATATGAACTATGAGTCAGGATTTCATCAGGGTAGCTTGTCTTTCTTTCCATTCTTTCTCTCATTTCTGCTTTTTTTTTAAAAAAAAAATGAAGCAGTTATAACTTGTGGGTCTCATCAAAGACACAACAGTTAAAATCCAGGTTAAAATCCAGGCACAGAATAATGCCACAAGATTTACGAACTCGGAGTACTTCTACTGTGCAAGGCAAGGCCTGCTGGATTTGTATGACGACATGGCTGATCTGATTCTAGTGTGCTCCTCATAAGGCTTTGAGCTTGTTTCAATGCAGCTCAACGTTAGGTGTGTGGACAATAGTATCTAAGGAGGATGATTTTATGATGAAAACTCCCTTAAGGAGAGCTTGTATGTTTAAAGGTATTTCTGATGGCCTTTCCATCATCTTGGAGAATGGTTAGGAAGAAAGAAAGAGATACAAATTGTCCCCCAGCCATGAAGTTCTTGAGCTACTCACCACTTAGTGATCTGTGAATCAGTAATACATCTACTACACCCTATTTTCCGCATTATGTAAAAAGGTCATGGAAATGGTTAAAGGTCATGGAAATGGACATAAGTGCACAGTGGTATGAGCTAGATAATGCCATTTTTTTTCATGCCCTGTGCTAAGCTACAAGCATACTGCACAGTTCTCAGTCCACAGCTACAATCTCTACATCCTTCCATTTAAAATCCATGTTTTTCAGGTCTTCCTGAAATGTTTGGCACCAGGTTTTCTTTGGCCTTCCTCTTTTCCCTCAACCATCTGCTGGTATCCAATGGATTGCAGTCTTTGCTGATGCCACTCACTCAGGTGAAGCACATGTCCAGCAAAGTGCATTCCTCATCCTGTTGCTAACTCAAAGACCCAGAGATAAGGTCATTGAAACATAATTTATCTCACAATACCAATGAAGTGGCAATTATTTTCTCAGGAGGCATCATATTAGAAGGCTGTAATTTTTTTTTTACTCTAAAGATGTCTGGAACTCCAACTTCTGGTCCAAGCTCTGGAAGGAATTGGAATGCTAGTCCAGATTTCTTTGGAATAAAAGGGAATATTTTACAAAACAATTCCTTATTGTCAGTATATTCCTTAAGTCAACTTTTAAAATCCCTATGCCTGTTTTCAAGTTACCATAAGCAGGAGAGGGGGAAAACCTGAAGGAGCAGCATGGCAATTAAAACCAGAAGTACATTCCATGCTTATTTTACAAAGATTGTAACCTAGGCTACCGGATCTTCTGCCAGGGAAAATCCTTCATTGGAGAATGTGATTTATGACACCCAACTCGTGAACTGCTTTGTTGGAGAATCTGATTTATGACACACCCAGGGGGAGGGGGAATACAGGGTCACAGGTGACCATAAATTACATGTGGCAGAGTTGGCTTCATATGGGTCAATGCTGACAGGTTGCTCCTAATAAATCTTTTGGATTCTTTTGAAGATTGGCTCAAGGCTCATGATTTAATTAGGGCAATCACCGGAACCATGACAGCTTATTGGTTTGAAGATAGTTGAGAGTCTTCTTCTCAGACTTTAGTAGATAATTGGCTTCCTCTTTTTTATCTCAATGATAGTTAACAAGAAGTCAGTGGCATGGTGGCCTAGTGGTGAAGGTGTTCACATCTCACTCAGAAGATTAAGAGTTCAATCCTAGGTAGAGGCAGATATTCTTCATCTCAGGCACAAAGAAAATATATATATCTGCTGTGAACTCTGTGTGGCATCAGGAAGGGCATCCAACCAGTAAATGCTCAACTATTTAGTTGCTATACCCAAACTAAGGAATTTTAAAAAAGGGAGAGTAGTTATCATCTATGGTTCAAACACACACACATATCCACACAGAAAGAGAGGGTGGAATGGAGGAACGATATTGTGGTGCTACCATGAGACAAATTAAATTGCAACATTTCTGGAAAATATATCATTTCATGCACCATAATTAACATGGACAGCCAAGTCACTGCATGCATTGGCAAACTCCAAGTTTCCTATAGCCATTTTATCTAATTTTAATGGATCTGGACTGACTAAAACCCCTACTGAGATTACTTAAGCGTCTCCTGTTGAAAGCTGTCGTTTGCAGGATTGCTCTGTGCATTAATATCCTGATTATTTTATAAATTCATGCACCACTTGAATCAATCAAACTATCCAGGTGTCAGTTCAGAAAATGAATGTCAGGTAAACATCTGGTGCCTGAAGTTGGTTTACTTAAGTGAAAGTGACACAGGTGCAATCATATTGCAGATCATCCAGATTGCCTCTGATATACAATATTCTATAGTGCATCTTCCCTCCAAAAGTAGCATTTTAGTATGGAAATAAGCTAGCCAATGTTCCAGGTCCTTTAGGTTAGAGAGAAGAAGAACAGTTCTTTCTTTTCACGACAAAGGGATTGCAATTATATGGAAGTGTTTTCAACTATTATTTCTTAAACAATACAATATTCCCCTTCCCCACATCAGAAGAATTTCTGAAAGAAATTCCAAGGAACCCTGAAAATAAGGAAATAAGCCAGATTTCTTTTATGATTTAGAGAAGGACTCTCCTAAAACCAGACACAATTAGTTCCGCACTGTAATTGTTGCTAGATGGTGATTAAAACACAAGTACAATCCCAGTTTCCATTTCAGAACTTTGGACAGTTCCAAATCAGTCCAAAATATATATATTTTTTTGGAAGGAAGGTGGCTGGGAGAAAACTGAAGTTGGGGGGAGAAGAAGCTTTAATAAATTACAAGCAGAAGGAGACATAAAAGAAAGGAAAATTAAGTAGACTTTCTTATATGCATTCTACTATTCTGTACGTACTGAAAAAACATACTTTATTGTTAAATAACACTTTCACAAACATATATTACATATTGGATATTAATACACTTGAGAAAGTCCAGAAATATTTCACAAGAAGAGTTCTCCACACCTCTACTTGTTGCAGAATACCTTATGTCACCAGACTTGAAATACTAGACCTAGAAAACCTAGAACTATCCCACCTTCAGTCTGATCTAAGTATAGTATATAAAATCATACATTGCAATGTCCTACCTGTCAATGAATACTTCAGCTTCAACCACAACAATACAAGAGCACACAATAGATACAAACTCAAGGTAAACCGTACCAATCTCGATTGCAGAAAATACGACTTCAGTAACAGAGTGGTCAATGTCTGGAATACTCTACCTGACTCTGTGGTTTCTTCCCCAAACCCCAAAAACTTTAACCTTAGACTGTCTACTATTGACCTCACCCCTTTCCTAAGAGGTCTGTAGGGGGCGTGTAAAAGTGCACCAACGTGCCTACCGTCCTATTGTTTCTTTTTATTTTTCTTATATGTATCCATTTCATGTATTCATACTTATGTATATACTTATACCTGTTATCTAATACTTGCTTGACAAATAAATAAATAAATAAAAATATTATTAGATCACATTACTTCATTAGTCAAGATCGGACAATGTGGAAAAATCCAGCCCACAGAACTGCCAAACACCAGAAATGGATACAGGTATCATAGTGTTCAGAATAAAACCTTCATTGGATTGTGGCTTTGTGTGTGTGTGTGTGTGTGTGTGTGTGTGTGTGTGTTCCCATCCTCACCCACCTTTTGACAGAGCCCAATACAGGGGCCCAATTCAATATTAGAGGAACATCCTTGGATGCTATTCAGAACTCATTGAAAGACAATGAGATGGTTTTTACTAGCAGGAAGATAATGTATAGTAACGTATAACCAAACCCCAAAGAAATCTCCAGGGAAAGTTATCAAGGAAGGTATTAAATATTACCGTACTCTTCTCACTGTATCCCCAAGGTTGTTGATAACTTCCTTACATGGGGATCACATAAAAAGTTTATCAACTTGCCTAAAACTTTAATTACTTGACATCTGAATGAATTATCATTGGTGAGTGTCAAGCATGCCTGGCTTAAAAAAACATAATCAATCACATCAGCATGTTATTTTCATAGCCACATGTGCAACAATACTTGGTTCTTAATTACATCCAGATCTGCAGCCTGGAAAATTAATGACTAAGGGATTAGAGCAGCTATAAATACACAGAAAATCTGATTGGCATAAAGCGTTGATGATCTTCCTACTTAAACATAATGTAAGATTTATTATGGCAATGTCATGATAATGTGTTTAACATTAATTCACTTCGTTGGCTAGTCTAATTGTAAGTAAGCAGATGAAGCAACCATTTTGAAATTTTCTTCTGCCTGCCTCTGTGTGTGTGTGTGTGTGTGTGTGTGTAAGAGAGAGAGAGGGGGGAGGGAGGGAGGGAGGGAGAAGGAGGGAGCAAGCAAGGATTGGAGAAACATTGATCAATCTATTTGTTGTGTTTCTTAGTGACAAAGAAGGAGCCTCTGCCACTGTGTGTGGCCAAATTATGATATAATTGCATTAAATTGGGGTCTTATGGTTTGTATAAAATGGTTAATCCAGAGACATCAACATTGTTGGATACCACTCCAATGAATATCTTGGTTCACGTTAGAATGATCTCTCTCTCTCTCTCTCTCTCTCTCTCTCTCTCCCTCCCTCCCTCCCTCCCTCCCCCTCCCCCCCTCTCCATTCTGCAGATAGAAGATGTATAAATCACTGAATTTAGACACTTCCTTATTACCTGTCAATTTTTTTTCTTTAGAAGAAAGAAGGGCTTGTTACTTGAAGGCTGCAATTGGCTGGAGTTGAGTCTTGAGCTTCCTCTCCTCCTTTTCTTTCCAGAAATGACATTGCTTACACCCCTTTTTAATTTTATTTATTTATTCATCAAATTTAGAAGCTTTCTCTCTTTCTTCCAGAGGGACTCCATAGCTACTGCCACAAATTCAGAACATTTAACTCAACTTTGAGAGAAAGTCAACAAGTACAATCATCCCCTGTTTACCTTTTCAGACCTAACTTTAAACCTAGAATATTGCTGAATCTTTGAACGCTTTTTAGCCCACCCTCTTCACATCTTCCATTATCCAGCATGCTATGTTTGCTAAACCTCTATTGGCATCTCCTCTGTTTCTCTGTGCTGCTCAACTGGGGCATCATGAAGCATAGCCCCGTGTGAGTTTCCCACTTCTCCTAGGGAAGGTCTAACACAATGGAGTAGCTTTTTTTGCTCCCTTTCCTGCAGTGAAACACAATAATAGAGGACATCAAATGATGGAATGCTGGGGGCCCGCCAATATTTTTTACACAACATATGTGCATTTTCCTCCAGGAAAATATTAGCTCATTAGCATTTTTCACAGCTGAAATAACACGGGGGAGACAATGCAAGGCACTGTTTCCTGGGGGGCTATTTTTCTCTACCTGAATGGAGAGAAATGAAAACAGAGAGAGGGTCAGCCCATTTTTAATTACAAATACACCCCCATTAATGGGGAAAGCTATTGTAAAGCAAAAAGGAGGCATCAGAGAATCATCGAAAAACCTTCGATGTGTGAAGGGGAACAGTGAAATCATCTACTGCCAAAGCAACTCTGAAAAACTTCAGTGCCCTGCTACATCACACTCTGCACAAGTATCTCCATTTGCCTTTTATTTTTCCTAGTCCAAATTTTTCCTACATGACATGTTCAGGATGCTTTTTCCATAAAAGCAAATCACTTCTGCTCATCCATCTTACGCCTTGCTTGACTAGTTGGCTTAATGTTACATCAGCCTCCGTTCCAAATGTATTTCCAAATCTATTTCTTCTCTGGGAAATGTATTGCTTGACATTACCAGCAGCAGACAAGGTGATACCAGTTAAAAACCTCTCAACTAAATGGTAGGTAAAAAAAATAACAATGGATTGCTGCATCTCCAAAGCCACTGTTCATGTATCAGATTCTTCAGTAGAGATGAAATGGATTAATAGGCACACAGACCCACATACACACACTCACACACAAATGCCCCAACTCTAGAAGATTAAAAGGCATGAGGATATGAGGTCTTTGGTTCTGAAGTGACAGCAGGTGGCCTTACCAGGATGCTGGAAAGTGGTAAGACAATTCTAACCAAGTTGGTTGGTTGATTGCTGACCAACCAACCTCAGCATTAGAAGACATTAAAAATAAGGTAGATTTTCTCTTTTTGATTTATTGGTTGTTGGTCTCCTATCTATCCTTTAAAATGAGTCTGTGAGGTGTTTTTTTTTAAAAAAGATGCCAACTTCCAAGAAGATATCGAATCTTTGTGACATTTAGTACAATTAAATAATGTTGTACAGTTAGGTCAATTTTCCTAGAGACCACCAGATCTCTGATTTTATTTTGTTTTGTTTATATACCTTTAAGCTATGTCAATTCTGGGTTTTTTTTTGCCATTGTTTTTCTCCATGAAAAGCAATGGTGAAATAATTGGGAGTAGGAAGGCAAGTCCAAACATACAATTGTGTGATTATATTTTGCTACTTTCCCCACTTACATGAAAAATTTCTGCCAATTTGGTGTTTTCAGATACTGAACTATACATTCAATCCATCTGTGGAGTTCATGTCACTTTCTGGATCATGCAAAGATCTGATTCAGTGATTTCTCTGAAGTTCTCATGAACTTTGAAGAACATGCCCAACTTTAATAATGAAGAGCCTCCTTACTTTGGGGTTCTAAGGAAAGATTCTTCTGATTGAGAACAATCTAGAGCTCTTTATTTCACTTTTAACCTGCCATGAACATATTCAGTTCTATTTGATGTAGCGTTAAGGCAAACACTATAATTTCAAAAAAAAATGTATGTCTTTCACTTAGAGATACAGAGAACACGTACTCTCTAGTGAACAGGTGCATGGAGGGATGCATAAGTGAAGATCACACAGACTCTGTAATGGATTCTGTTTCCCATCATTCCCTACACCCTTTTCATCTTCTTTTCTAATGATCTGCAGCTGTGGCTTTCATAGACAATGAGCTTAATGGCATTGTGTGAAATTTGTCTCTTGAGATGAAAACCACTGTCGATAGTCCTGGTTCATCTTTGTTCTCTTTTATGAACTGTCTCCTGTATTGTCTTCCCCTCCATTGTTCAGAACATCACCTTTGGGTGTTTGTTTGGTTTAGTTGATGGGTTGTCTTCCAATGTCCTTTGATGCTCCTATTTGAAGTTTGCTACCCATGGAATAAAGGCATATAAATGCATGGCTAGAGAGAGCTGATATCACAGGTGAGATAGATAAGATGAAAAGGCTGCATATTGTGTAGTCCATCATGATGAAACTCAATTGGACTTGTACACAAAGCTGCTTTTTTCCCTCCAGATCTCTCCTGGAGGAAATGAAAAAGCTGACCTTAAGAAACAAAAACAAAAGCAATGATGGACAGAGAATGGATTTAAGATACCGTAGCAAAGCAAAGGTACATTAAATGTCTGGCTTCAGCGTGGACTTATTTCCTACCACTATCCCTGCTCTCTCTCTCTCTTTTTCAGTTAGTCTATTCTTTTTATGGTCCTGTTTAGGTGGAAAATTGCATTCAGGTCTCCAGGTTAATCTAACTTCAGACAAGCCTAAATCAGCATTATGTGGTAACTATGATCTGCCCAATTATTACGTCTCAGAAAGATGCAACAGATAACAAAGTGGAATAAAACTGTTCACTGTTCTTCTATTTCTTCTGCTTTCGGAGTTATTCATCTCTTTCGTATGCTTCAAACAATTGAGCTCTCTCTTTGGCCACGGAGCTGTCTTCAAAAAAAAAAAAAAAAAAACGGTGTTAGAGAAAAGATCTGTCTTTAAGGGTGCCCCAAAGAAATGATGGACAAGGAAAATGAGATGAGGAGAGCAGAAACAGAACAAAGAGGTTGGGTCAAAATGTTCAATTCCAATGTAATTTATTTCACTCAAAGACCAGTACAGATAATAAACAAGACAGAGTTAAAATACATTTGTAAAACAACCTAACATCTAATAAGTGAGATCCAGGATAGAGCCTATATTAAATTATAACGTGAATGCTTAAACTATATTAAAAATGGTAACATCTAAAACGGACATCTTTGTGTGGTGGCAGTGTTGTGGCCAAGGAGGTTTATCTGATGTGTGATTATTGATAGTTGATAGAATACAGTAGAATAGAATAGAATACAGTAGAATAGAATAGAATTCTTTATTGGTCAAGTGTGATTGGACACACAAGGAATTTGTCTTTGGTGCAAATGCACTCAGTGTACGTAAGAAAAAATAAAATACATTCATCAAGAATCATCAGATACAACACTTAGCGATAGTCATATGTTTCTAATAAGCAATCAAAACATACTAGGAAAACAAATAAAACAATATCAATTGTAAAGATACAAGCAACACGGTTATAGTCATGTGGGAAGAGATAGGTAATAGGAAGGATAATAATAATAATAATAATAATAATAATAATAATAATAATAATAATACAGTCTTACTAAGTAGTTTGACAGTGTTGTGGGAATTAGTTTAGCAGAGTGATGCCATTCAGGAAAAAACTGCCCTTGAGTGTGCAGTGCCCTATAGCATATTAATATATATATATATATATTGTGAATGCTTAAATTATATTAAACATGGGTAACATCTATAATAAACATCTTTATGCGGTGGCTGTATTGTGGCCAATGAGGTTTATCTGATGGGTGATAATTGTTAGTTGATAGTCAATATGCTCAAAGTATATTGACACATGATTAACTTAATTCATCCCCTCTCCATTAACGATTACATCAGGGTTTAATAGTGCCTATCATGTGGATTTTGAATGACACTGACTTTCTATAGGTTGCTGCTGCAGTAGGTCTGGTCTTATCTTCTACTCCTTTCCTACCAAATGTATACATTTCAACTCCGAGTCAATGGCCCCTTTTTTTTTTCCATTGACGCATTGCGACTAAGAATCTGTGCTGAAACCAAAACTAGGAATCCCCATTCAGATGGCAACTATTGGTTTAGATGGCAATTATTCTATAGAATGTAGGAACAAATAAGTCTCAAAGGATAATTTAAAGCTTTGAGGGGGCTCAAGCACTACTGAAGAGTAGATCAAATACGGTCCGAAAATCCCCAAACTTGGATTTCTTGACCCAATGCAGGCATTGCGACTTTTCATCTGAAGTATTTGGTCCACCCTTAATTATGAATGATGCAATTATCCAGCAATAATGGGCACATTCCCCAGCTGTGTGTGTGGGCTTGTGTTGTAGCACACATGACATTTTTGCATGGCGGAAAGAGAAATATTTAAGATGTACTGGAAAGTATGTTTCCTTCTGCCTCGGCTGAAAAGAAAATAGTTGATTCAAATATAAACAGGATGATGCAGAGGGTGCGAAGAACAGAAATGTTTTGTAGAGCTGTATTAATTAATCTGTTTTTGTTGCTTTTTTAAAAATGAGGTGGGGAATAAAATTAAAGCCATGTTGTGTTATGTTTAAGGCTGGAAGCTTAGAAATTTGATTAGGCACCACAAGTTTTGCTGGATTTCCAACAGTCCCAGCCAGCCCAGCCAAAATTGAGGAACATATAACTGTTAAAGTTCAGTAACTTAACAGAAAAACATTCTACAACTCTGTAGCAGAGTTTTATACAACCATAAGGCTTACTCAGTTGAGTGTGACCTATTTCTAAGAAAGTACATATAGGATTGGGAGTGCAGTGGCTCAGTGGTTAAAGATGCTGGCAGCTGACAGCCCAGGTTCGAGAACTGAGCTCTGCACTATGGGGTGAGCTCCCATTCCTTGCCTCAACTCCTGCCCTCCTAGCAGTTTGAAAGCATGTAAATGTAAATAGATAAATAGATACCACTTTGGTGAGAAGGTTACAATGTTCCATTACCTTTGGTGTATAGCCATGGGGGCCACATGACCCCAGAAGTTGTCTTTGGACAACATCAGCGGTGGTATTCAGCAGGTTCTGACCAGTTCTGGAGAACTGGTAGCGGAAATTTTGAGTAGTTTGGAACACCACCTTTGACTGGCCCCGCCCCATCTATTCTCCACCTCCTGAGTCCCAGCTGATCGGCTGGGTCTTCTTTTGTTGCCCTGCACAGGAGAATGGAGCTGGAAAGCAGGTTAGTGGGGTGGGGAGGGAATGGGATTTTGCAGTATCCTTCCCCTGCCACGCCCACCAAGCCATGCTATGCCCACCAAGCCACCCCCACAGAACCGGTAGTAAAAAAAATTGAATCCCGTCACTGGACAACATCTGCTCCCTCGACTAAGAAATAGAGATGAACACCAGCTGGCAAACGGACAAGCTAAAACTTTAATAGGTTAATTTTAAGCCTGGAAATTCCTGATTATTTTTCAGGGTGGTTTGACTCTCGAGTATCAGTGTATCATGTCACAAAGGAATGGAAAGCTAAAGATGGACGTAAAAGTGAATTAAAAGCATTTCAAAGGGGAGCAGATATTACAGTTTTAAATAAAGTTTCCTCTGAAGCGAAGTCAGCTCTCGGTGTCATTATGGACACATCCATGTCATTTTCTTGGCAAAAAGGTGGAAACAAATTGCCATTACTGTCTTTTGGGATGGTTTTCAAGTTTCTATTCAAAATCCACCTGGATGTTCCTGTTGGCTTCTCATCCAACTGCTAGCATGGCTTAATCCTGTTCAATCCAGACAAATCAGCCATGGCTTATCAACTGCTGAGACACTGTAGCTTTGATATTATGCAGAACCTATTAAATTTAATTTATTCATCAAAAAGCAGGTGTTTGGTCAACTAACCGTACTCTCATCTCTTCCTATTGTATTTTCTTCACTGAAGCAATAAAAATAAAGAAGACATCTTTGCAGTGGGTTGGGGATTGTTAGCAAACGGAGCTCTTTAAAAGACGGGAAGGAAACTGCAGAAGGGAAATTTGAAGTATTTCCCTTTAACCATCTTACACCTCGAGAAAAGTTAAGTGGAACAATAAATACTATTTTTTTTTTAAAAAAAAAGGATCAGCACATTTCTTGATCCTTGTGGAGACCTAGGAATTAGGTTTTCCATTTGCCTCTAATTCATCTTCACTTTCCATTGTGCATGTAATTGATGGTTAGATAATTGAAAAGATTGCTTGGGAAGGTATTAAGTTGAAAGAGCCTTTTTTTAAATATATACTTCCTTTTGAAAAAAAACAAAACTTTAATCCTGAGGATTCTTGATTCATTTTAAGGCTTTAAATGAGCCTTCTTGGTTCTCTCTCTCCCCCTGCCACCCAGTAATTACGGAATTGAGAAGGAGCCGTGACAAAAATAATATACAATCTTCTTGATCAGGATGCATTTTAGTGCCAATTGTAGAAGGAAGTGTCCTCTTCTCTTGCTGTTCCATTTCTTTGGTTAAAGATGTCTACTTGACAAAGGTAACAACGGATGGCTGACTTGAGCCTATTTCTTGAGCTACTGCTTGCTCTGCAGACAGTAAACCCATAACGAAAAGCCTTCTTTTGTTTTACTACTCCACTAGTAGATAGTGAATATTCAGGAGTCAAATATTAGGACATTGCAGTGTGATTTAAGAGTGAAGCTTGAATATCACCCATATTTTCCAGAGTTGAAAGCCAGAGCCTCAAGTGGTGCAGTGGTTAGAGTGCAGTATTGCAGGCTATTTCTGCTGCAACCAGTTGCCTGCAATTTGGCAGTTGGAGTCACATCAGACTCAAGGTTGACTCAGCCTTCCATCCTTCTGAGGTGGGTAAAATGAGGACCCAGATTGTTGGGGGTAATAGGGTCTCTGTAAACTATAGAGAGGGCTATAAAGCTGTGTATAAATGTAAGTGCTATTGCTATTGGGTTGACCATTATCACGTTCTCTTCAGATCCTTTTTTCTTAGGTGTAACTCAGTTCTCACTAACAAGAATCTTGCCTGGATTTAATCTCCTTGCTTCTTGCAGATATCTTAGATATTTTTCCAATATCAAGCCTAGATTCAACTTGATGAGGGGCTTTACCTTGGAGAAACAGGGATGACCCACTCAATGCAGCAAAGAGCATCTTTCATTCCCTTTCTCTTCCTTGACAAAAGTCTGCCTCAATGAAATATTTTGGGTCTTTTCCTCAGTTGTCACAAATGTTTTTCTCTAGTGGAAGCAAGCGCTGTGGCTGTCCCATTGGGGGACCATTTTGCTTCCGATGAACAAGTGGACAAGACAAGACAGCAGGATTTCTTAGACCAGAAAAAAAATTCCTGTCTTCTGCTCCTGCAGTTTTGGGGATACATAGCCTTCAATCTTCAAGCAAATGATATAAGAGACCTTATTCAAACAGATCAAACGTCTCTCCTTCTGGCAACCCATTTTATATAACAGCAAACCAAACATTTGTGGGAAGTCTGCAACCACAGGCATGGCCAATGTTTTTTCTTTAGAATTGTCCTTCCGCAACTGATGTTCAGAGGCATTTATTTCCCTCAGATCCCAGGTATTACACATAATTATAACCTTTGTGATTATATCAGCTATAATTTGTAGAGTATACAGAAACCCTGCCCCAGTCTATGATAGTCAGTGGTGCCAGAGAATGTCTGGTTTAAGTAGATTAGTTAAGTTTGAATGACTAATTTAGGGATAGTAGTTAAATCAAAGCCAAGCCCCTCTCCCTGATGAAGTCCCTTTCCCTGACGAAAAAAGACACAAGAATTAGCAATTTAGATAGTTCCACAAGAATCTCAAGGCCAACAATATTCCTATTAGAACAAAGAAGGATCTAGTTTCTGGACTGTTCTAAAGTCAACTGATGTAGGCGGTGGAGTAAAGAGAGGAGTCAGCCTAGAGTCATTACATTTCCACAGGCAATACAAATCCAGCCACCCCTTGAATTCCAATAACTCTTATCTAGCACAAATTTAGTGGTGACAATTAGTTGACTAGATTCTTGTATAAAGGCATGAGCAATAAATCTTCTGACTAGAACTTAATATGAGGTCCTGACGCTTTGCATCTGACAACTAAACTTTTATGGTGGCAAGAGATGTGGTAGCTTCTCTTTCTCTGGAGAAGTGAGCTGGCCTGCTAAAGGACTTCCTCCTCCTGATTTCATAGTCCCAGAATTCAATATTTTCTGAGCAGGTGGTGATCCTGCCTGATATTCATCTGTTAACTCAGAGAAGATGAGTGCGAAGCCTTTTCTTCTGGACAAGAGATCTCCAAATGTGGAACTAATTATTTACTTCCTTAGTTGCTCTGCATGCTAAAGAGTCCAAATGCTAGAATGATCAACTCCCTACTAAGACGTTCTTCTTGTACACACAACCATAGCACTAGCCATGTTGACATTAATAAGAGAAAAAGATGAACCCCCTTAAGTTGTTCAGTCATAAACGATGAGCCAATATTCAAAGAATTCCTAATGAACATGACCTTTGGGAGGTACATGAAGAGCAAAGGAATTATCTCTGATCAAAATATGGCTCGGCTGCCAAAGGGTGATGTCATGAAACTGTAATAAACAGAATATTTCTCAGCAATCTTTATTTTCAAGAGTTCACACTTTGCAACACCTTTGACAGTTTCCCCTTCACTGATTTTCTATCATTCATTCCACTGTTCATATAACAAAAACAGAACATTTGAAAGTTGCATATTAATGATTAGCTCCTGAAATAGATTTCCCCCCCATTCCCCTCTGATATTTAAATGCATTCCCTTTGAACATTCATGAACCAGTTCAGTTCCATTCCATGTTTTATTTTCTTATTTGAGAAGGCACAGATGGCTGAGGAACAATGCCGGCTCACCTGTTTATCTAGCACTTGCTAACACGCTTAAAAATTCATTTGCCCAAACTAATAGTGTATAATCCCAAGAATATAAATATTGTTCTATATAGATAACCAACCCAGGCGCGTCATGTTTCCAAGCTAGTTTAGCAGAACAATAAATGGCAACCTTTGCCACATCATCTGCGGTCCAAAAACAAAGAAATGTCAGATAAAATTTGGATCTCATATATGCGCATTCATTGCATCCTATTAAGTCATTGATTTCAAATGTGCATTGATGTATCTGCTTGTCTACAGACAATGACTATGTTGTGTGCATGGTTTTATGTTTTCAGTGTTCTTCATTAATATTAATTAATATTAATTCCTGATACCTTGAATAAATTGTATTGCAGTAGTATTTTATTTCTGAAAAGAGCCAGTAGCTTCATCATCTTTTGAATAGGTTGGGTTGCAAGCAAATCATATTTTGCTTTGCATTATTTAGAGGAAAGAAATGGGGTATTTTAAATCAATCAGCAGAACAGTCTCCTGTAAAATAATACAAATTTAATAGTCATTTTATTCATTAGTCAAGCGGATACTTAAAAATGTAGCATGATTTTCAAAGCTTATCTACTGTAGCACTGAAGAACTCTTAATTATCAACAAGAGTATTTGTTCTGGTAATTCACAGCTAAGCACTAAAGAAAGGAGTATGGAATTTCTTTTTCTTAATGCCTGGGAACTATTGAGTTGTCAATAGATTCCAGTGATTTACTCATCTGTTGCTGCTGCTGGACTTAACTGGACAACAGAAGCTATGTGGGAAAAAGCAATGAAAACTCCAAACAAACGTAGTGTTCTCATTTATGAAGATTTTAAAGGTGTTTTCTTTAAAAAGTTTCTTTTAATAAAGCAATATAAAATGAAATGACATACCTGTGTACATTGTGAAAAAATAATATTTGAGAACTAAAAAGCCTTTTATAAGCTATTTCCAGTATGTATTAAGCTGTTCGGCTTGTGAAGGATGTTAATATAATATTTAGGCAGATTTTCCATGGAAAAGGAATGTCAAAGGAACTGGCTCAATTTTGGTTTTTGGTTTTCCCCTCCATCAAACTTGCCAAAATCAGGGGCAAGTCCAATAGCATAGATGAGTTTTCTTTCTAGTTCCTGTTTCAGTGAGTTTGTATTTGAGGAAAGGGGGATCTCTGAACTTGATGGAGAACGTGATTTTGAGATGATTACACAAGTGCTTCATGATACTTTTCGAGTTCCACTGAGACACCATTGCTCTTAAATGAGTAGGTCTCTTCAGCTGCCTTGGACTGTAACTCCCATCAGATCCAGTTTACATGGGCTATCATTGTGGGTGATGGCGTTTCTAGACTCACATGTTGGGGGAACATTAGGTTGTTGCATTGGTTGAATAGTTCCTTTGATTTCAATTTTGTTTTGGCTACTTTATTCCATTTGGAGAGCTAAGTAATAAAATAAATGAACAGGCAGTTCTTAGAAGAGACGTGAGTGACTTAACCATGTTTGTATTTGGAATGGTCATTAAAGTAGTCTGAATTGTCTTCTGGCCTTTTGCTTCTCTCCTCAATGTTCAGCCTAGTCTGGACTATTGATATCAAAGTACTTGTATAAGTCTGTGTTTAAAAAAAAAAGGGGGGGGTGAAGTAGGGTAAAATCAAAGCCCAGAAGAGTGTGAGGATAGAGGTCTCTTAGTAGAATTAAGTGGTGGATCGGAAGAGAGAGGTCCATTTGTGAAGAGAACTCTTAACATTTGGTGGTTCACCCTTTTGGAGAAGCCCAAGGACTCCGTGTTATCTCAAGGAGACCTACCTTCTCCCTCTCTGTAATGTCCTCACGCTAAGCAAGGGAAGAGTGGATAAATATGTGTTGTCTCCAATTGTCTATCCTATTCCTATGTATCCCAGCTGCACACCTGTCCAGAGGTAGAGAGAAAGTAATCAAGAATGGGAGATGATTGTAAAGAGGAAATGGAGGAGACGCAAGAGAATATTAGCAATAGACCTTCTCAATCCTAGAACTGGTTGTTCCATCTTACACTTGGGCAACCTATGGGCATTTTACTTAGAGAGAAAGAAAGAAAAAATGACTGGACCAGTGCAGTCAAGGAATTGATTTCATCTCTACATTTCAGTATTGGATTTGGCAGATCCTATTCCATCTCTAAATGAAGGAGTTTGCATTTGGTGTGTTTGCAAATGACTCAGCACCAGCCAGTGCAGCTGTTCCCATCTGACACGACAGGTTTTTAATTTGGTCTTTGGGCAGAGCCCAAAGAGAACCCAGATTTGCAGCTGTTGGGGGGAAACAGCCAACAGTTGTTCTACAAACAAGTAAGAGACAATCAAAGCATAAGGAATTTTTGACAAGAAAAGGACGTCTATTCTTCAAACATTTAGCATTTTTCCAGTGTTCAAAATTTATCGTGGGTAACATTCAGGATTCTAATTGAGAAGAGAGCAGGAGTGATTTATGGGTTTGATGATTAAAAAAAGAGAACTAAACAAGGGGCTGATGGGATTTTAGTAATATCAAGGAGAGAAGAGTGATTTTGAGCTTGTTTATAAAACTTGAGATGTCAAAAGTCACTTTTCCTGATTCCCTCCTTCCTTCCTTCCTTTAAAAATTCTTAATATGTACGGGACTATATGAAAATTTAGTATTGCAATCAATAGGTCTTAATTATGATTAACATATTCATTTTCCATTTAAATTAATATCCTTACATAAAGCATGATAAAGTTTAGGTTACAAAATATGCAAAACTATGATGATGTCTATTGTGCTTTGCATTTGTTTTGTGTGATGCAAATTACTATAGTTTGTACTATAGTTTGTAAACTATAGCTTATTGTTTAGTGCAAAGGTGCACTTTTGTGGGCTGAGGATCACACTTTTCCTTGACTGATGTGTCAAGGGCCACAACATAATGGGGTGCAGCCTGGATAACAATGAAATTGGAATTAATTGCAAATACCATTATTGCTATTAATAGTATGCAATTCAGGGACCACATCCAGCCCTAGGGACTCAGACTGTTGTGTGAGCCCAATCACTGTGTTCAATTAATAATGATAGTTAAGTAACCCATGGCTTAATTCAATGAGTGAATGATATCAATCCAATTCCACCAGGCCTATACAATGCAGGTTCTTATAATTGAACAACGGATTATTGAGCTGTGTGCAATTCAATTCCATATGGTCCATAATGCATGTGGTCACACCCTTTTCTTTCTCATAGAGGTAATGGTTCATCATTCAAGCATAATCATTATTATACTTCATAAAGCAGTCTCTTCCCAAATTTGCAGGAATTTATTTTTGTAAATCGAAAGGTTATTTGCTGGTAGAATTTGCAGAACAGACAGTCTACTTAATGGGATTCCTCTGAATATGAGCAGCCTCAACAAATTTGTGGAGCCTGTATCAATATTTCATGATTATAATATCATTATGCCATAAAGCATAATCAATGCATATTGGGGTTGGTAGACTTTTGAGAACAAACAAGCAGCAAGTGCTTCTTTAAGAAATGCAAATACTGCCTGTAGTGTGGCAAACACTTAGAGCCTTGGCTTTAATAGAGCTATAAAGGAGGTGACTTTGATGTATGCATATATTACGTGATTTGCCGATGACTGCAGAAGTGTGTTTAATCATGGAATTAAGTGATGGACTGTGATTAAAAAGATTCCTTTGATTGAAAAGTGAAAAATCCACTTGGCCGCTGCAGCAGAGCAAATGTCAAAGAGAAGCTGTGGCTTCAATACTTTCTTGAAAAAATACTTTTCAGAAGGCGCAACCTAGAAATATGTTCCCCAGGATCTCAAGAATTTGTTAAAAGGAAAGTGATGAAATCCAAAATAGCTAAAGCTGAGCCAGCATTGATTTAATTAGTGACAAGAAAGTCAAGGAGTATGTGTGTGAATGTTCTACATTCTATTCATATAATCCTCACCCTCTCAGTCTACAGCCTTCAGAATAAACAAAATAACAAAGTTGGAAGGGACCTTCAAAGTCTTCTTGTCCAACCTTTTCCTCAAGCGTGGGATCCGATACTATTTCAGACAAATAGCTGTCCAATCTCTTCTTAAAAACTTCCAATGTTGGAGACTTCTGGAGGCAAGTCGTTCCACTGATTAATTGTTCTAACTGTCAGGACATTTTTCCTTAGTTCTAGGTTGGATCTCTCCTTCATTAGTTTCCATCCATTGCTTCTTCAGGTGCTTTGGAGAATAAGTTGATCCCCTATTCTTTGTGGCTGCCTCTTAGATATTGGAACATTGCTATCATGTCATTCCTAGTCCTTCTTTTTCTTAAGCTAGACATACCTAATTCCTGCAATTGTTCTTCATATGTTTTAGTCTCCAGTCCCTAATCATCTTGGTTGCTCTTCCCTGGAATTCTACTTCTATTTGACTTCAAGAGAAGATATGACAGCAAACCTTGCAGATGGCTTTTTTCTGTTAAAGTTCTGGTGTTACTGTAACCCTGAAAAGGTCATCTGCGCTTGAAAAAATGACTGGAGAACATCTCTTTCACTTAGAAAAATCTAATAGAAAATCTGGTAGCATTTTTTTTCAGACTAAAATATTCTTAATTATAATGGTAGAAACTTTTACGGACTATAAACTAGCTTCCTCGGATGCTGAGAACATCACACTTTTCATAAGCAATATCAATCAGCCATTTGTGCCCCAAAAGAGATGGAATAGATGATCTCTATGGTCATTTCTAACTTCAAAATTCTATGACTCTAATGGACTCTTCATAGAAAAATATGATGGTGAGGAATCTGTTTCTTCAACCACTGAGCAGCTCCATCTGACTTTCTTACTTGAAGTCTCTTCCTCTTGGCAATAAGTCCACATTTAGCCTATCCATTTCCAAACCACGTCTCATCCAGCAAGGAGTGAGGCTTTTCCCTGTAGCATCCCCCAAATTTGTGCAATGTCACCCAATCTCTTCTTTGTTCCTAGTTATGACAAACAGCAATGCTTCAATTCTAATAGAGGCATCCATCACATTATCAGACAGTCAGAATTCAAGGAGGCAAGATTTCTTCTTCTTCTTCTTCTTCTTCTTCTTCTTCTTCTTCTTCTTCTTCTTCTTCTTCTTCTTCTTCTTCTTCTTCTTCTTCTTCTTCTTCTTCTTCTTCTTCTTCTTCTTCTTCTTCAACTTTCTCTCTCTCTCTCTCTCTCTCTCTCTCTCTCTCCAGGGATGGGATTCCAATTTCTTAACAGCTGGTTCTGTGGGTGTGGCCTAATTTGTGGGTGTGGCTTGGTGGACATGTGACTGGCTGGGCATGGCTTGTATGTAAAAATTGTAAATATATATGTAAAGATTGAATTTTTTATGTTAAAAAAGAGCAACTTTTACCCAAAATCAGCCAAAGCAAGCAGGCAGATTGAGTTGCTTGCAGAATCACAGCTTCACTCCCAGATCTACCTTTCTGCAATCTGCTGCCTGAGTCTGCACTGGAAAATAGAAGCTTCAATCCTAAGGAAGGTTCAGCTCTGCTCTCAGGTCTTTTCTCCCTCCCCCAACCCCCTGAATACCATCCTTAACTGGGCCTCAGGGAAGCCTTCTGGGTGGGGTGGGTGGGGAGGGGAAAAGCCAAGCCAGTGGTGTGATTTACCAGTTCTCTGTACTGATCAGAGTCGTAACAACCGGTTCTATAGAACTGGTCCGAACTGGTAGAATCCCACCCCTGTATCTGTCTGTCTGTCTGTCTGTCTGTCTGTCTATCTATCTATCTATCTATCTCTCTCTATCTATCTATCTATCTATCTATCTATCTATCTATCTATCTATCTATCTACCCACCCACCCATCCATCCATCCATCCATCCATCCATCCATCCATCCATCCATCTATCTATCTATCTATCTATCTATCTATCTATCTATCTATCTATCTTCTATCAATTTTTTAAAAACGATGTGTGTGTGTATGTTCCAGCATAGATCACTTACCCTCTGGAGACCAATACTGTGGGTTTAAGACACCCTAACACCCCTTGGGGTGGGCGTATGCCTTAAAATGACTTCTACTGTACAGCACAGTGGACTTGCCATGGTAACGGCTTCACGGTACTCCAGTACTCCACAAGGGGGCTCCCTCTCAGCCCTCCAAGGAAATGCCAGGCAATTGGCCAGGTGCAATTAAAAAAATGAAAACCAGCATAGACAAGAAACTCCCGAGGAGAGGAATAGAAGAGTTGCAATGCTGTGTAAAAGACGGTACAACAGTGTGGGTCCTGACTACAGGATTTTCCTACCTAATACAGGATTGGGATAAATAAATATCCGGGCAACGCTGGGTTATTGGCTGGTAGCTAATAAAACCAACTGATGCAGTACATTGGGAGAGAGTTCACATTGTTTCTTCCCAAGATGCCCAAGAATTTCTTACCCTAGGTCCACCAGAAAGCTTTTGGTCATCTTGACTGGTCAGCAGAGGTTTTTTAAAACACATCAGGTGGGTGAACATGTAGTCAATGAGTGCAGTTTATTTTTTTAGAGCATGTCAACAGTTCTACAACTCAGTCTGGTTTTTTATGTCAATTCCTTTGGCTCTTGCTGTACCAAGAGCTCATTTGGAAGATGCAGTGGTCAGCCAGCAGACACGCAGAAGTTGTGGAACTGAAAAGTGCTGGCCTGAATCCAGAGTTTGAAGAGGCAAAGAGACACTGCAGCTATTAATTGTCACTTCAGCTCTCTAAATATGCACAGGCAAAGTGACAGCAGGAGAAGAATGGATTTGAAGAAGCCTTTTATCGTTCTTGCAATTCTTTGCAATACTCCCTGAGGCTGTAGACGCCTCTCTCGCCTGAGAATTTTGCTGTCTTCTTGTCTTTGGAAGTGTCTCCTATTCCACTTTTGATGGGCTCCCTGGGCCAAGATTTACTTGTAAATCACACAGCCCTGAGCTTGCAGGGCTTCACTTGGCAGCTAAGCTCAAACATGGTAAAAATCATCCAGACACTTGACCTGATATAGCTTGGAAAATACCTTTATTGAAAACTAGAATTAAGCTATGCCATCCGCTGATTACCCTCTTTAGAGTGAGGATGCAATTTGTTTTTAGAGCCATGACAATATAATTCTCCTCCTCCTCCTCCTCCTCCTCCTCCTCCTCCTCCTCCTCCTCCTCCTCCTCCTCCTCCTCCTCCCCTCTCTTTCCCCCCCTCTCTCCTCCAAAATCAACATATTTGGGGTGTCGTGGGTAATACTTTGATACCAACAGTTGCCAGGTTATCTGCTTCTGTCTTAATTCTTAAAGTTCTGCCCTAATTTAATAATTTTATGCCTACCACTTGTTGATCTCAGCCTGAAAAGCAGAATAGGAAAATCTCAAGAAAGGTAACTGAATAAATACATCTCTACTCTTTTATCTTCAGATGCTCCAAGACTCTTTGACTCATTCATCTTTTCCCCCAGCAATCAATCTTTTGACATTCCACATCATCAGTCCAGAAAGAAAACTACTATGTATGCTCTGAAATTGCACTGAAGTAGCATGTTCTTGCAACAAAAAAGAGGAGATAGAGCTATCATATAGGCGTTTCCAAACCGTGAAATTTAGGAATAATAAGATATATTCTTCCTTGCACCTTCCTGGGTTTGGAAATACAATACAATTTACTCGTCCCTAGCATCCTTCCATTACCAAAGAGCAGTCAGAAATAATTTTGAGGTTTCTATGTAGGAAACACTTTCCTGAATGTGTACTATCATAATCAGTGGTGGGTGTTTTGTGAATGCTTCTTTCAAATTCAAAGACTTGATTTATACATACAATTCCTTCTAAGTTTGTCCATTTTCATGGACACAGTCCAGTTAACTAGAAAAATATAAGATATATATATCTTATCACTCTGAGAAGCACAGAGCTGAAGACACAAGTCTGAAGATGATGAAGGAGACTTCATCAAAATGTTGCCTAGATACTTCCAATTTTATGTGGGAGAAATCCCGAATAACCAAAGATCCACATACAAATACCTGCAAGAAACATTATATATAAGACAATTAATGAGAACAAGAGCAGGAAAATTTTTAAGACAGACCACATCTACCATCTCTATCAAAAGCTTGTTGGAACAATACATTTTTAAAGCTTTGCAAAAAGCTCCCATTTTTTTCACATTGATTATGTGCCAGCAAGTCAGTGTTGACTCTTAGCAACCACATAGATTTTCTCCAAGACAATCTATCGTCACCTGGTCTTTTGGCTCTTCCAATGAGGCAGCCATTGCTGCTATAAATGGGTCCATCCACCAACTGCTGATTGCACTCTTCTCTTCTCTTCTCTTCTCTTCTCTTCTCTTCTCTTCTCTTCTCTTCTCTTCTCTTCTCTTCTCTTCTCTTCCCCTTTCCCCACAATTATTGACTTGTCCAGAGAGCTAGGTCTTTCCCTGATAACATCATCATCATCATTTAACAACTCCATAATCCCTGGCAGGGTGGAGTTTGGGCAACTGAATGGAGCTAGCAGAGTGTTTTAATGGTTGGCTGCCCTCCCTGTTGCCAATATGGAGTTTTGTTCAGCTGATATATTCTCGGTGTGCCCAGAGAGAGAAATATTTGCCTCTACCCAGGATCGAACACACAGCCTCCTGATTGTGAGGCAAGAGTTCCAGCTCTAGGCCACAGCAACATTCCTTAGGTCTTTGCCTGATATAGGCACTTATTTATTTTTATTTATTTGTTTCATTTGTCAATTGCTTACAAGATAACAGGTATAAGTATAAACATAGTTATGAATACATGAAATGGATACATATAAGAAGAATAAAAAGAATCAATAGGACAGGGACAGTAGGCATGTTGGTGCGCTTATGCATGCCCCCTACAGATCTCGTAGGAAAGGGGTGAGGTCAATAGTAGACAGTCTAAGGTTAAAGTTTTTGGGGTTTGGGGAAGAAACCACAGAGTCAAGTAGAGTATTCCAGACATTGACCACTCTGTTGCTGAAGTCATATTTCCTGCAATCAAGTTTGGTGCAATTAACCTTGAGTTTGTATCTATTGTTAGCTCTTGTATTGTTATGGTTGAAGCTGAAGTATTCATTGACAGGTAGGACATTGCAATGTATGATTTTATATACTATACTTAGATCGGACCAAAGGTGGAGTAGTTCCAGGTTTTCTAGGTTTAGAATTTTGAATCTGGTGGCATAAGGTATTCCGAAACAAGTAGAGGAGTGGAGAACTCTTCTTGTGAAATATTTCTGGACTTTCTCAACTGTGCTAGTATCAGATACGTAACGTGGGCTCCAGACTGATGAGCTGTATTCAAGTATTGGTCTAGCAAATGTTTTGTATGCTCTAGTTAGTAGTGTGAGAAAAAGCTACGTAGGATTAGGTTAACAACTCTTAATGCCTTTTTGGCTATGTAGTTACAGTTATATCTGACTCTAGGGAGTGGTGCTCAATCTCTATTTCTTAGCTGAGGGAGCCAACATTGTCTGAAGACATTTCTGTGGTCATATGGCCAGTAGGACTATACATGGAGGCACACGGAACACTGTTACCTTCCCACTGAAGTGATACCTTTTTATCTACTCACATTTGCATGCTTTCAAACTGCTAGGTGGGCAGTAGCTGCGAAAAGAACGGGAACTCACCCCCGTCATGCAGCACTTGGGTCTCGAACCCAGGCTCTGAGAAGCTCAGCTTCTTTAACCACTGGGCCATTGTGCTCCCCAATTCCCATATGCTCTTATATTCAGTTGCATATTTCATCACGTTTGCGCATCAAGCGTGAATTGATTTCATACACAGTTTGCCCTAACGCAGAATGAACATAATCAACTTTGCCAAAATCAACTTTTGAATATTTTTTTTCCAGATGTTTTCTTCCATTGTAAAACAGCCTTCTTAACAGCCTTGTTCTCAGAGAACTTGTGAATTTCTCTTGAGGATATTTCGGAACTGATTTTCTGTTGGAGATGACAGAAGAAGCAATTTCTGCTTTTGTTTTCTGTGCTGTCACTTTCCCACTACAGTATCCCAGTCTGAGAAAAGCCCAGTGGGAGATATATTGTTCAGATTAAAAAAGAAATTAAATTAAACATGCTTGAGACTGAATTATAGCACAAGAAGATCAGTTTGACTGAGACATGCTTTTCTAGTGATATTTTGGAAACTTACACAAACACACCCAAGTCGCTTTGTATGGAGTACAAAAGTGACAAATTTAGTTTTCCAAAATTCTTCTCTTTCATCAAACTGAGTAATGGCAAGTGGAAAAGGTACTAGAAGAGATTTTCAGTGGCAATAGTCACACACGATTTCCTCTAAATTGCCATTTTTGGGGGTACACCTTTCATAATACACATATTTTTGGTGCGTGCTCTATGAGTGGAAAACCACATCATAACAACCAGTGATGTGTGCAATTCTGATTGATAACTATGTTCTGAACATCATGTCCGACTAAAAATTAGATTATTTGTCTCAAAAACATGGACCAAATTAAACTCTTTCCACCAGTGCTTCTCAAAACTCTTTGAATACTGGATCTAAAAAAAAAAAAAATCAAGTCGAAGTTCAACTACTTTTAATCCAGTAACATTTTATCTCTCACATTAAAATGAAAACAGAGAGGCATGATCCTTTAAAACCATTTAAAGCCTTATTTCAACTAAATCCTTAGTTAATGGTGCAGCATTTTTCATTCTTTACTTTTTTAATATTAAAAAAAAACGTCAGAAGCAAGACAATCCAGAACCAGCAAAATCTCCTGGATTTACATTGAATGGATGAAAAATAATCCTATTTTGTTTTTGAAAAGAGTCATTCTGACCAAATCTTGCCCACCTCTTTCAGAGGGGAAATGGCCTGGAATCTCTCTCTCTCTCTCTCTCTCTCTCTCTCTTTTTCTAGAAGTCCTCAAAGCTATTGGTCCCAGAACTATTTTCTCAAAAATAGGGAAAAGGAGAAAATGATCCCATGTTTCTGCTTAAACAACTCAATAAATTTTCAAGGGATATGGATTTGCTCACATCAAGTGATCATCTAGAGACCTATGAAGGAGAACTTGAAGAAATTATGCATAAGTTCTTAAGACCACAACAGGTGCAGAAGTACTTGACAAACCCAGAAAGGTGGAGAAATGTTAGAAAGAGACTCTGACTGTCCTTCCAACTTCCTGTAGACAAGCAAGATGCTGTCACTATAGCCCATCTCAATAAAACAGAGTTTTAGTCCTTCTCTAGGCAGTCTCTTTCCTAATCTGGTCTCCTTTGTAAGTCTGACAAATCATCCTTTCAATGCATCTTTCAAAATCTTTACCCTTATTGCAAAGATGCAGCTCCAATATGCCAGAATATCTTCTAGTTCTTCCTTCTATAAGTGTATCAACTCATCTCTTCAAAATGTCCTATTGACAAGGGGAAGAATGATTTCTTCAAGTCAAGTTCAACTCTACTGTCCTTTTCTTGGGAAGTTTTCTTCCCCAACTTTTCCATCAATCCCAAAGCTTTGGGGCTACCTGTTGGTTCCACATCTCAACACATCCAAGGTAACCATCAGGCCTATTTTGGTGCATTAGTTCATAACATCTTGTATTCTTTGCTCTGAAGAACATACCTGGTCTTTGAGTGAGGCAGGCATTCCAGAAACAGACAAAGCCTAAGTTTCATTCTGGATGGGACCAGAACAAAAGCTAAATTTAAGTTAAAATGACATTAACATTAAATTACCTGAATGCAATTAACATGTTCATGTCCCATACTTTTAATCATTTTTGCCTTCTGTCGTCTTAAATATTATAACTCAGCTTGGTTGTCTTTCTTTCTCTTCTTTATATTAACCAATTATTTCTCTGAGAATTTCAAATGCCCTCCACCTTTTCTATAAATCTTTGCCAGCAGAAACCATCATACGAGGGTATTTCCACTGTTAGCAAAGTACCTCTTAGCTTTTCATTAAATAAGCCCAACTTTTTTCTTCAGGCTTCTGCAGGTGTAATGAGCAGATTCCTTAAAGCGACTTCATCATTTTGTGCAAAATCCTGAGAAAAGTCAGGCGGCTTTAATTAATAGCAGTAAGATTCTATCTATTAATTAAACTAATAACTTTGCAAGGCCCACCATGCTGCTTCTAAATCTTTTTCTTTTTTGACATGCATGCAAGCCTAGAACCTGGAATATTTTCAGATGTCTTCTGAAACCCCCAAATTGAATTGTCCTCATTATAGCTGGAAGTCCGGTGAATAATTAGCTAAAAAGCACCCAAGGTGTAGGAAGTTGAAACACACCAGATAACTCGCTTTGTAACTTGAGCTGTAGCACTCTGGTAGTAGATGAAAGGCCAGTCCAGTCCTGACTGAGGAATTCTGGGAATTGAAGTCCATACATTTTCAAGATTGCGAGTTTGAGGAACACTGGGATAAGTCAAGAAAAAAAAAATGGCCCCAGAAATGTTATTAATAGAGGGCAGATAGAAAATGGGAAGACTGCATACTGTAAATGCAATTTTGAAGTTGCCTGTTCATACCTGTTGCTACAAAATAAATCTACCATTGCAAACATTATTGATGTTCCTTTATTCATACTCACATCTAGACAAAAAATAGTGTCAGCACTCCAATAAAACTCCCCACGTCCATTCAGCACTCAGAAGCAAAGTTCATCCAAGTAAGAATTTATTAGAGAGGTCATACTGGCACATCTGGGAAAATCCGACTCTGAGAGTTGTGGGTTTTCCCTTTGTAATTGAAAATCAAAACCCATTCCCTGAACTCACCAGACCATCATACGGTCCAATCAAACATTGTCCCATCTAGAGGCATTTCTCCAGCCACTCCTCTCCAAGTGCAGGGTTACTTGTCCTTGACTTTCTGATTTTGTTGTTATGTCTAAACTTCTACATGAAATCCCCTCTCCCAAATTCCCAGGCTATTAGGTTGTGGCAACACAGAAGCTTCTAAGTAAATGTGGCTTCCAAAGCTGACAGATAGCTTTGGGAAAAAGAAAGAGGTAAAGAATCCTGTTGTTTGGTTGCTTCAAAGTAACGTTGTTTTGTTATTGGTCTATTTTCCCAGGTTTTACATAGCACCTTTCCTCTTGATATGGAAACTAGATCTAGGTGATGATTAATTGAATATAATATATATGGATTAAGAACTGGATTTTAAACATTCTTCTTCTTCTTCTTCTTCTTCTTCTTCTTCTTCTTCTTCTTCTTCTTCTTCTTCTTCTTCTTCTTCTTCTTCTTCTTCTTCTTCTTCTTCTTCTTCTTCTTCTTCTCCTCCTCCTCCTCCTCCTCCTCCTCCTCCTCCTCCTCCTCCTCCTCCTCCTCCTCCTCCTCCTCTCCCCCATAATTTTGACCACTTATTGTCCCACTCAATATTCCCAAACTCTGCAGTTCATTCCTGTTCCTTTATTTCCTATTTATCTGATAACAAATGGTTGTAGGAAACGGGAAATTCTAATAAAAGAATTCTTATTAGAGCTTTGTGAAATTCCCACAACTGTATGCAGTCCTTGAAAATACTTGTAAGGGAGCCCAAGTCCTCCCTGAAGTGGCTGCTAAGTCATTACTTCTAATGTGGAAGAAGAGGAACATGATTTAATACATAGGGAGTAATAATATAAACTGTTGTTAATTAATTTATCTTTAATTAAATTAGAATGACAAATTAAATCAAATTTAGTGTGTCAGACTAGGTTGCTGTTCTTCCTTCCCTTTGCTGTGTAATTGTTCTCTATTTATCTCTTTTTTCAACTTTACATCTTCTAGATGTCCAAATATTTTGTTTTCTAAATAAGAAAGCAAAAGAAAATGTTTTATTCTTCTTTTGCCTTTTCTACTTTTGAGAGTGCATCCCAATCCATTGCTCTGCTCAAAACCCAAGAACATTCTTACCCAGTTGCTTACTCTGTTATGCAGAACCCTGCCTCAATATCTGCTATATTATCCATACAACCAGGAAACAGCATAACATCAGATTCACTAGATCAGTGGTTCTCAGTCTTTTCTTCACCACGAAAATACCTTTTGTGGCCATGAACCATCAAGACTTAAGATTTAAATCATAATATTATGATTTAAATCTCATAATAATAGACATAAAATTGTCTGTTACAACGTCTTACCTGTCAATGACTTCTTCAGCCTCAATCACAATAATATAATGGCAAACAACCAATACAAACTCAAGGTAAACTGCTATAAACTCGAGTGCAGAAAATACGACTTCAGCAACAGAGTGGCCAACATCTGGAATGTCCTACCCAACTCCGTTA
This sequence comes from Pseudonaja textilis, assembly GCF_049901715.1. Classification (NCBI taxonomy): domain Eukaryota; kingdom Metazoa; phylum Chordata; class Lepidosauria; order Squamata; family Elapidae; genus Pseudonaja; species Pseudonaja textilis. Next base: position 14,591,906 of record NC_142002.1, on the reverse strand, counting down.
TTACAGCCTCAACCCCTCTCAGCTTCAACCTCAAACTGTCTACCGTGGACCTCACCCCATTCCAAAGAGGTCCTTAAAGGGTGCGTGCTAAGCACACCAACGTGTCTATCGTCCCTGTCTTACTGTCCCCATTTATCTGTATTTACCTCCTCTGTTCATGTTTACGTTCACACTTATACTTGTTATCATGTATATGTTTGACAAATAAATAAATAAATATTTCTTCAAGCCTTTGCAGACCTCCTGTGACAATATCACACCTCCTTCCAAGGGTCTGTGGACCACAAGCTGAGAGAGATCCACTACAGTAGATCATTTCACTTCCCAGTTGTCCCTCCAATTCTGAGATGGAAACCAGTCTCTGCTTTTGTTGATGTTCTCTGAAATTCCTTCCAGTATACTGCCTGGCAGGGCTTAAAGAATATTTTAAGGAGATTGAGTTGTAAAACTCAGAGTTTCTGAAAGTTGGGTAAACTAAAATGTCATTCTCTACAAGGCATTTTGAGACTATAAACTAAAGTTTTATGCTCCTTCCGGCCCTTACACCTAAGTCTCAATTCAATCCTTACAATCTGGCAGTCACTATGGAAATGCTGGCATCCATTAAAAAAAAAAAATCTTAGTGATCTTCACACTGTAAGTTTATCACTATATCTAAGACACTTTGTGGACAATATGGCTAGTAGCACCATCCAGGGATGTGATGAAGAATGCAGCGTTTGTTAGCAATAGCACTTAGACTTATATACCACATCATACAGTGGTAGGATTCAATTTTTTTTTACTACCGGTTCTGTGGACGTAGCTTGGTGGGCATGGCAGGGGAAGGATACTATGAAATCTCCAGTCAGAGGTGGTATTTGCCGGTTCTCCGAACTACTCAAAATTTCCGCTACTGGTTCTCCAGGACTGGTCAGAACCTGCTGAATACCATCTCTGACTTTATAGTGTTTTACAGTCCTCTCTAAGTGGTTTACAGAATTTCCCCCAACAATCTGAGTTCTCATTTTACCGACTTTGGAGGGAATGAAGAGTCAACCTTGAGCCAGTGAGGATCGAACTCCTGCCAGTGGGCAGAGTTAGCTTACAATACTGCATTTGAACCAGTGCACGACCATGGCTCTCTAGCTCAGCCTTTCCAGCTCTTATTCCTAATGAATCAGTTGTTTCAGGTTATGAGTTGCTGAGATTTGAGGCCATGGAAGCCACCTTCATTATTTGGGGCATCCAGGGGGACACCAACCAGAAGGTTCACATCTACTACTAAATCTGAAAACCACCAGGCTTCACACTGGTGGATTGCCTTCATATTATCATGGCATTTCTCCTCAGTAAGGCTGTAGGCCACCTTGGCTGATCTTAGTAGGGCTTACTTGAACGATGTCCAAAAGTTTGGTGGCAGAAGCTCAGCCTGTATTGACTAGAAGTTTTGACGTATTTTGTATTTCAAGAAAAGGATGAGTATATTATTTGTTTGTTTTCTTTTAGGCGCAGTCTTTTAGATAACATTTGACAAATGTTTTTCCTCCTTCGCAGGCTTGCAGCTTGTAAAGAAGATCTGCTTTGCCAGAGCCATTAAGTCCTTGCAGACATCATTAAAAAAATAACCTGAAACTCCTCAAAGGAAGAAAAAGCACTCCTGATAACATCTGTCTTAGGGGACAATTAAATTAAGAGCCACCTTGGGAAGCAGTCTGGTTTTCCTATGCAGTCCATTTTTTTCTTCTCTTTTGCTGGCCAGGCACACCTGGCCACGGCTTCATTTTTCAGTTAAAGCTGGACAAAACATTATCTCCTTTATCTGCAAACTCCTTTTGTGTGTATATCATGCTCTTTTCTCTTTCTTCCTTTTCCTGAGGTATAGAAGAATTGATTTTTTAAAAGTCCACAGAGGAAAAGTTGTGGTATCACCTCTTTTTATGAGAGAGTGACCAAAGCGTACCTATCTCCTTTGCTGACAATTAAACTTACAAGTGTTTAAATAACACAGCAGAAGCTCCTTTTTTGTGACTTTTTTTCTGGAAATATCTTGGGAACCCTAACCCTTCATTCCTTCTTTCCTCCCCTTCCTTCCTTCCTTCCTTCCTTCCTTCCTTCCTTCCTTCCTTCCTTCCTTCCTTCCTTCCTCCCTCCCTCCCTTCCTTCCTTCCTCTCCTTCCTCCTTCCTCCTCCCTCCCCCTCCTCCCCCTCCCTCCCTTCCTCCCTCCTTCCTTCCTTCCTTCCTTCCTTCCTTCCTTCCTTCCTTCCTTCCTTCTTCCCTCCCTCCCTTCCTTCCTTCCTTCCTTCCTTCCTTCCTTCCTTCCTTCCTTCCTTCCTTCCTTCCTTCCTTCCTTCCTTCCTTCCTCCCCTCCCTCCTTCCTCCCTTCCTCCTCTTCTGTCTTCCCTCCCTCCCTTTTTCTCCTTCCTTCCTTCCTCTTCTGTCCTCCCTCCCTCCCTCTCTCCTCTCCTGTCCTCCCTCCCTTCCCTCCCTCCCTCCAGCCATTGATTAATTCTCCGCTTTGTAATCCTTTATGCACCTCTCTGTGTAGGATAAACCCAATCAGCCTTGGGAGCTTAATGTGAGATAATTTTATTAAGGTGTTTGGGGAACAAAATAAAAATGAGAGGGACTGTGAGCCTGTAGATATTTTGGAGGAATTATTACTTTTCTCTAAAATGAAAAAAAGGAGGAGGAGGAGGAGGAGGAGGAGGAGGAAAGAGGGAGATTGTATAGGGGTCCCTATTATACCTGAGCAAACACCATGTCATTAAACAGAGTGTGATGGGTGATCCTTGACATTTAAGCTGCATATTTAACTCAGGATTTGGCACCACTGTTTTTCAACAGGGAAAAGGGTATAATTTTCTTTTTCAAACCTGAGCAATCATTGTTTTAAAAATTGAAGGTAAATGTAATTTATTTTCCCTCCATTATCCAACTGCATTAGCCCTCTGGTTCCCAAATATTCCCCAAAGGACAAATCTGGAGGCCTTAAATATTTTACCTCGCTAAATTTTAATTAAGGAGGACTGAGCATTAATCCTCATCTATTTGCGATAATCTGTCCCTTTTGTCTGGGAAGGCACTGCTATGCTTTGGGTGGATGGAGGATGTGTGGGTTTTTAATAAAGTTAAAAAGGAAAGATGAGCAGTATAATTGACAATTCCAGGAAACCGACATGGTTTGTGGGAGCCTGTGACATGTGCAGATTGAGCGCTGAGTGAGAGCTCCTCCTGTAAAATTTCTCTTGATAAAATTACATGTATATTTCAGCCTTGTTTCCTGCCTGCTCTCCTTTGTCCGATAAACCATGGCTCTTCTTTTTAATTGGCTTCATTTTCTTTGCACAAGCTAATGGCCCTTTTTAAAAAATTATTTCTAATGGAAGGAAACTCTTTTTTTCCAAATGTTTTTTTTAATAAAGTTTTATTTGGGTTTTCACACATACAAAATACAAGTAAAACATCTTTTTTTGAAAATAGCATGGTCCCGGGTTGAGCTTCTTTAAACAGACACAAACTCAATTTCATGGTCATTTTTGTATTCTATTCCATATCTTATACTATTTTACATTTTCTATATAGTTTTTCCCCCTCTTTTAATTTTCTCAATTTTATTTTGATTATCTCAATTCAAATCATTATATTTATACTTTTGTCTGTTCTGTTTCAATTTCATATTATCTTTTCTCATTAAACAAATTTTCTCCTGTAGTTACTAATTGGAGTATGACAACTTTATATCTTTTAATTACATCCATTCAACTCTTATTTAAACTTCAATATATACCTTAAGTTTATGACCTTCAATATAATACATAATACATAACTTCCAATCGAACTGTGCTTGGCGTGTTCTTATAATACACACTATATTCTTTTTTAAAAAAAGATTGTAAATATATGTAATTATAAACCCTCATTCCATTCCAGTTCAGTTCTATCATTAATAATCATTAAAACCATAACATCTTTAACACTTCTTTTCAATTAAATATCATACTTCCTTCAAAACACATATAATTTCCATAATTAATTTTTCCCTTATTTCTCTTCACATATGTTTTATAAATCATTAAATATACCTTTTGTTACATTTATTTATTGACAAGCATTCCACTGAATTACAATAGCTATTTTATCAGACATTTTAATCATACATTGTTTCATATTTTCTAATATTATTTCTGCTTCTAATCATATTAGAAGCAGAAATAAGGTACTATCTTATGTACCTTTGCAGAATCCCTTTTTCCATTAAGTTTTCACCCATTATCTCTAAATAAACCCTGTTTCTCTATATTTTGCTTCTGTCCTTTATAACTTCTTTTCCTTTCTTTTTTCCCTCTCATCTTCTCCCTCCCCCTTTTACCCCCTTGTCTCTCTAGTTCTAATTCTCTCTTCTGCATTTCCCTCTTCTGTTGCTTTCTGATTTTATACTTATTTTTCACTCTATTTTTGGGGGGGGAGTTGTTTTTCCCAATCTTAAACTTTCCATTCTCTATCCCCCCTTTCCTTTTTTCCCTCATCTAAGATTACTTGTTTATTAAAGATGGCTTCTTCTTTGTTGCAATTTTCTTGTTCTGCAGGCATTTCTTGTTGTTTCTCATAATTCCACATCTCCATTTCTAAAAACTGAAATACGAAGCCAAAAGAACCTCTCCCTTCTTGTATATCTTCTTTGTACTTTTTAAGTTCTATTTTCAGTTCTTCTAAAAGTGGAGCCATTTTAAAAAGTTTTAAACAACCACTCGATTGATATTAGTCATTCAAAACAATAACCAAGAATCCAGAAATCATCAAGTAATCCAAATAGTCCCAAGTTATATCTTCTTATTTCTTTTTTGACTTTCTTTTCCTGGGGTTTTTGTTGTGATATTTCAGTTAGAATGTACCTTTTGGAAGTCTTGTTGAGATTTTGCTGTAAGTTCTTTTTTTAATTCCAGGCCATCTCCTCCCTACCAGATCATACCCTTTTATTCTTTTTCTCTCCTTTCCTGTTTTCAAAAGCTTTTAATTGTCCAGAAATCTTTATTATCCCTTTGACTTTTTATTTCAGCATTAAATTCCTATTGATGTCAAAGTGGATTTTTTTTCCAATTTCTTGCTTAAGTCTCTTAGCTGTCAGTATAGGAAAAGGAGAAAACCAAATCTTTTCCCTTTTCTCTCTCCTTCGCAGCTTAAAAATCTTCTTAGGGAACAATGTTATTGTTTTTTAACAGTTTCAATTCCAGGGTACCTTATTTGTTGCTTTTGCTGTTTGACCCGGTCAACCAAAACTTTCTCTTCTTATCTTCCTCCTGCACATTCTTTTCTGGTCGAGTTCTTCTTTGTGGTGGCCATTTCTGACCACCGCTGCAACTGCCTTCGGGAAAGGGAGTAATGGCCAGCTGAAGAAGAGAGATGCAGCTCTCCTCAACCCTGCTGGCAGTCTCCCCCCTCTTCACCACCTCTATGGGGTGGCTTAGCCCTGAAACCAGCCGGCTCGGGGTGCTCCAGCAGTGTGCATGGATCAAAGCCTTGCAGAGATGAGGTTTTGGTCTGTCGCTGAAGAAGCTCAAACCGGAAGTGTGTCTTTTTTCCAAATGTTGACTGGACTCTTGCAAAAGAGACTGAGTCCATTTGAATCATCATCATCATCATCATCATCATCATCATCATCATCAACAACAACAACAACAATAACAACTGACCATGATGTTCAAATTGGTTCTTCTGGGGAGGACATATCATTTCAGGTTGTTCATACTTGGCCAGGAGAGCATAGCCAACTCTTCACATCTCTTTGCAGCCTCATAAAATCCATCATGGCTAATGGGGCTCATTAAAAAGGCCCTTGTGGGGCTGGTGTGATATGGTTTGTGGTCCATGGCATTGTAGACCACCTGTCCAGAGGTGTAGCTCTATGCCCATGGTACCAAGAGGCCAGGTTAGGAGACAGGTGTTTAAGACTTCAGCAGAGTAAGCAAGGACAAGATCTCAAATATGTGTTTATACTTTGTAGGTTATAACGCTGGTCATTTAGAGAAGGGCTCCCTGTAAACTCATCTGAAATCAGTGGGATGAATTATATAGCCATTTCTTCCCTATCCATGAGATATTTTTAAAATAATGTTTGCGCTGGAATTCACTTATAAATGTATAGTTGCCAGTGTATCCTTATTTGGAAATAGATCTCTTAAAAACAGTATAATTTAATCCCATAATTTAACAGTTCTAATAAAAATAGTATAACGAATAATATAATGTAACACCACACTTATCAGCACTAATAAAGTTACCTAGTTGGTAATGAAATGTTTGCAACAAAACAACCAACCTCAAACAGCACCAGGGACCACAATGTCCAATGCTGAGCTGCAAAAATTCTTCTCTATTGGAGCAGTATAATTTAATCTGCGCTATAATTTGGACTTTGTGGACTGATTTTTCTCTGCTCTGTATCATTACAGTGTATTAAACAATTAAGCTGGTGTAACAGAAGTCTCTATCATTCCTGAATTAAAAAGCCCCCTCACCTGAAACTTACAAGAAAAATGTTTTTGCTTTTCTATAAGAATGGAATGCATCTATTCTCAATAAGTGAATTTTAAATGTATTTTTTTTCCTCAGAGACATGCTTTTTAATATGTTGATTTCACAAATCAATACAATTTATGCCCAACCTTCCCTAAACCAATACATTTTTATACAGTCAGTTTGTACAAGATACACATTCAAGATAGTTCCTATCAGATTGTGTGACTTAAGCAACCACTTGTGCAATGATGGATTATGGTTTGGAATTAAACCACTTCATTGGGGAAAAAAAAAATCACATATAACCCGTACTTTGAATAGAATTCTGGCTATGATGTGTAACCAAATGCTAAAGATAGATTATATTATCCTTAAGGTACCAAGCTAGAAACCAGATTGTGAGTTTGTGACCCAAAGGTGCTTTTTCAAGAGGTAATTGGACTTTCTGGTTTTTCTTTGAAGACGTTTCGCTTCTTATCCGAGAAGCTTCTTCAGCTGTGACTGGATGGTGAGGAATAAAGATGTAAACCACCACATCTAGGATACACAAGAATAGATAGAATAGAATAGAATACTCTATTGGCCAAGTGTGATTGGACACACAAGGAATTTGTCTTAGTGCATATGCTCTCAGTGTACATAAAAGAAAAAAAATTCATCAAGAGTCAAGAATCATCAGGTACAACACTTAATAACAGTCATAGGGTACAATAAGCAATCAAATCATACTAGGAAACAGTCAACATAAATCATAAGGATATAAGCGACAAAGTTACATTCATACAGTCACAAGTGGGAGGGGAGGGGTGATAAGGAGACGAGAAGATTAAGAGTAATAGTAGTGCAGACTTTGTAAATAGTTGGACAGTGTTGAGGGAATTATTTGTTTAGCAGAGTGATGGCGTTTGGGGAAAAACTATCCTTGTGTCAAGTTGTTCTGGTGTGCAGGGCTCTATAGCATTGTTTTGAGGAAAGGAGTTGAAACAGTTTATGTCCAGGATGTGAGGGGTCTGTAAATATTTTCACAGCCCTCTTTTTGACTCGTGCAGTGTACAGGTCCTCCATGGAAGGCAGGTTGGTGACTATTGTTTTTTCTGCAGTCCTAATTACTCTGAAGTCTGTGTCTGTTCTGTTGGGTTGCAGAACTAAGACTAGATGGATCCGGTCTAAATCAGGGGTGTCAAACTCAATTTAATTGAGGGATGCATCAGGGCTGTGGTTGACTTTGGGGGGGAATGGGGGATGTGGCCAGCTTGATGCCATTCCCCAAACTTCTGTCATGTTTCCTCTTTGTATTGGATAGACCGGGCCAAAGCCACACCAGCTGGCCCCTCACATTGTCCAGGATAGCTCTGCGGGCCAGATCTGACCACATCATGGGGAGGATCTGGCCTGCAGCTCTTGTGTTTGACATCCCTGGTCTAAAGTAACTATTTAAACTATTTAAAGCAGAGAGAGATATCATAGATTTTACAGGCTTGGTGATTTGGAATAGTTTATGCCCGAAGTTGATAAACAATGGAATTTATAAATGTTCTGGCTCAAGGAAAGAAAACAAAAAGAATAGTCATGCCCCTGTTGGAGTCTGACTCCCAGGGACATGAGGAACAGCGAAAGGAAGGGGGCAGAGATTGTGAGGAAACCGGGAAGGGACAGGCAGTGAGCATTAAGACCAGGCCCAGTCCCTCTTCACCCTAAGGCATGCAGGGAGGAGTGGATAAGGGAGAAATGTGAATGGCATGGTCTAAGGGGGAGGAAAGGGCCCTGATCTCCTTCATGGGCTACAGCTGGGAGGACTGTTTAAAAGGATAAACTGTGCATGGGCCAGGGCTGGAAGCAAAGCATGAAATAATTCTAGTCTATCAGTTCTTATCTGAGTTCTGGCGTCCTTCCCAATGTGTGTATTTTGATATCTATGGACGTCTTCAAGCCCTTATCCTGCCTTGTCTCATTAATTGCTTCAGTGTGGTTTGTGTTGTTTTTTTCTATTTATAATTTATATGTATTTTGAGTTTGAACAGAATTTCTTCCTTTTTGCAACTGTTCATGGGGGACTTTTTTCTCCAGTCAATGATAATTGGACCTTTGAAGCCAAGTTGAAAGAATTAAAGGGACTTAACCTATTTTTGTGAATTTATTGCTTTTGTATCCCACCCTGGGTCATCACAAGAACCCTTAATGTGATTTTAATGGTGTGTGGTTCTGTAATTTTGTGACTTTGCAATGGGTAATTTTGTGTTTTCAGCTTTGGGAATTACTTGAGATCTTGGAACGAGGAACAGAATAATGAGGACAATGATAACATCACAGTTAAAAAGCACCCAATAATAAGATGACATCTCCCTTTTTTCACGGGGTCCCACATGTTTTACCTTCTCAATAGTATTGGAGCACTCCAGCTAGAGATAAGACAGACTGGAAGGATGGGTAATTTGAACTGTACAATGCAGCTGAGTTTGGGGAAATTGACAGTTAATTCTCTTTTCTCTCTCAGCTCCCAGTAAACACAAGCTGACCTCTTCTGGCTGCAAAGGAAATTGAAAATGAAAGAAAAATCAATGGTGATGGATGAGTTGAATAGAAGGCACTTGGAACTCTTTAGTATCTGTGACATGACTTTGATAGCATATCCAACAAGCTTCTTTGTGGTCCTCTCTTTCCTAAGCAGATGGCTAGAAGAAAGGAGGGAAAACATCAGAGATCTGTACTGATCTCAGCCATATGATTTGAAATTAGTTGGACAGCCATGTGCAGACGCAAGGACTCCAGACTGCTTCCCTGGATATTCATATACTTTCAGACGGACTTCTGAGGTCAGCTGTGTTATGTTGCTTAAATTGAATCTATAATTTTTATCAAAGTAACAACAGGGATGCAGTGGCTCAGTGTCTAAGACACTGAGCTTGTCGATCAGAAAGGTTGGCAGTTCGGCGGTTCGAATCCCTAGCACTGTGTAACAGAGTGAGCTCCCATTACTTGTACCAGCTTCTGCCAACCTAGCAGTTTGAAAGCATATAAAAATGCAAGTAGAAAAATAGGGACCACCCTATGGGAAGGTAACAGCATTCCAGGCACCTTCGGTGTTTAGTCATGCCAGCCACATGACCACGGAGATGTCTTTGGATAGCGCTGGCTCTTCAGCTTTGTAATGGAGATGAGCCAGAAACACTAGAGCTGGAAACAACTAGCATGTATTTGCGAGGGGGAACCTTTACTTTTGCTTTAACGGTGCTTTAAAGCAGGCTTTGAATGATTTACAATGTCAAAGCATTATTTGCATATTACCCCCAACAATCTAGGTCCTCATTTTACCGATCTCAGAAGGTTGGAAGGCTGACTCAATCTTGAGCCCCATCAAGCTCGAACTCCAGGCTGTGGGCAGAGTATACCTGCAACACTACACTTTAGCCACCATGTCACCAGGCTCTGTTGTCCTAATAACAACAGCAATAATGTAGACAGTGATTCAGTGTTCCAAGTAGAGTCAGAAAACTTTATTTTATTGATTAAACAAATTGATATGAATGCCCAACTCACACAGGTGATTTGGAGTGCCTTTCAACATTCCATTACAAATGGGAATGAATAAATCATGGCTCAGATAGACACGATATGCAAACACAGTCACACAGAACTTTTATTCTATATGTAAATTGATCAGAAAGGTTGGCAGTTCAGCGGTTTGAATCACTAGTGCTGTGTAATGGAGTGAGCTCCCGTTACTTGTCCCAGCTTCTGCTAACCTAGCAGTTTGAAAGCACGTAAAAATGCAAGTAGAAAAATAGGGACCCCTTTGGTGGGAAGGTAACAGCATTCCGTGCGCCTTCAGCATTTAGTCATGTGGCTACATGACCATGGAGGCATCTTCGGACAGCACTGGCTCTTCGGCTTTGGAACGGAGATGAGCACTGCCCCCCAGAGCCGGAGATGACTAGCACGTATGTGTGAGAGGAACCTTTACCTAACCCAGAATGAAGAAGCTGACAGCGAACATAGAAGTTTACTTGAGTGAACTTCAGGAACCTGGCTGAACAATCTTTAAGTTGGAATGGTCAAAAATATGGAAAATGGGGTCCTTCACCAATAAACCAAATAACGATAGAAGAATCACAAAAAGAAATAATGGTCGACAGTACTTAGCGGCATTTAGAACCTCTATCTGGCCCCCAGGAAGGAAGACAAAGGGAAGGTTTCTGTATTTACCAAAGGAAGGTGGAAATGTTGGATTGTTTGAATATATATATATAGTTTTTGAAATGGATCACCTTTTAAAGAGATGTTCAGGTTGTTGCATAAGGTTGAGAGTGTTACCTCTGAGCAAACCTTAGGGCACTTGGATTTCAGCCCATTGAGTTCCACAAACTGCTGTGATTTACAGGTATTATTCTATCTGTCTGATACTATTTACCTACTGTATATGGTTATTGGTCCTGAATGCAAGTAACCTCATACATCTTTTCCCATCGTTTCACAACTAAGGGTTCCTCTCTCATATGGGCTCTAAAAAGGGAAAATGCAGGAAAAGAAAACCCAGCATGGTGCTAGTATTTTGCTCCCTTTCTCATAAAGAGTAATGAGAGTTTCTAAGCTGTTTCGTCCTACATAAAACAGCAGGAACCTACACTTAAATAAGCCAGTAAATCTTAATGAAGGTTGGTTGTATCACTGAATCTCTGCAAAGTTATCATTAAGAATCCTTGACATTTCAACTTAAGTCATCTTTTTTTTTTTTGCAGTGAGGTAGCCAAGATAAGAGGAGATGCGATGGCTCAGTGGCTAAGACGCTGAGCTTGTCGATCAGAAAGGTCGGCAGTTCAGCAGGATGAATCCCTAGCACCGTGTAATGGAGTGAGCTCCCGTTCCTTGTCCCAGCTTCTGCCAACCTAGCAGTTTGAAAGCATGTAAAAAATGCAAGTAGAAAAATAGGGGCCACTTTGGTGGGAAGGGAACAGCGTTCTGTGCACCTTCGGCATTCAGTCATTCTGGCCACATGACCACGGAGACATCTTCGGACAGCGCTGGCTCTTTGGCTTTGTAACAGAGATGAGCACCGCCCCCCTAGCACTGGAAACGACTAGCATGGATGTGCAAGGGGAACTTTTACCTTTACCTTTACCTAGCCAGATAAGGCACCCCTTAAATGCTCTGTATTTCACTCTTAGATTAAAGTCCTTTTTTTGGTCCACACAACTGTTCAGACTGAAAACATAAAGGAGGAGGAGGTATTGTTTTTCCATCCTTTATTTGTGTATTACAACAGGAAGGAGGAAGAAGAGGCAACTACTGAAAAATCTTAAGGTACTCTCTGCCCCTTATCACCTCTTGATCCGGTTAAATCTTATATGCTAATAGAGGCGTTGTGCTTTCTTTTGTTCCAGAGGTGGTATTCAACAGGTTCTAACCAGTTCTGGAGAAGCGGTAGTGGAAATTTTGAGTAGTTCAGAGAACCGGCAAATCCCACCCCTGACTGGAGATTTTACAGTATCCTTCCCCTGCCACGCCCACCAAGCCACACCCACAGAACCGGTAGCAAAAAAATTGGAATGCCACCACTGTTTTGTTCCATTCACAAGTGATCAATGATATGAGGAGTGGACTTTGGTAGATGCTGGTAATGAAGGCTTTGGGTTCCACCAGCATGAAAATAAGTGGTGTTAAGCAAGTCAAACACCAGAGATATATTGAGTTAACTGTTCCATTTGAACTAAGGCGATCCCCATTCACATGGAATCAGCTTGAAATACAGATACAGATTAAGAGAGTTGGCAGGGACCTTGTAAGTCATCTAGTTCAACCCCCCCACCCAAGCAGGAGACCCTACACCATTTCTGACAGATGGCAGTCTCTTCTTGAAAGCTTCCAGTCATGAAACTCCCACCACTTCTGAAGGCAACTTCTGTTCCATTGGTTGATTGCTCTCACTGTCTGAAAATTTGTCCTTATTTCCAGGTTGAATCTCTCCTTGTTCAGTTTCCATCCATTGTTTCTTGTCTGGCCTTCGAGTGCCTTGGGAAATAGCTTGACCCTCCCTCCTCTCTGTGGCAGCCCCTTAAATATTGGAAGACTGCTATCCTGTTTCCCATGGTCCTTCTCTTCCCTAGACTAGCCATACCCAGTTCCTGCAACTGTTCATTGTATGTTTTAGTCTCCTGTCCCCTCATCATCCTGGTTGCTCTTCTCTGCACTCTTTCTAGAGTCTCAACAGCTTTTTATAGTGTGGTGACTAAAAGAAGATGCATTACTCTAGGTGTGGTCTTACTAAAAATCATAGATCAAAATAGAAAGCACCAAAAGGTCCTTTTTCAAAAGGCAACTGGACTTTGTTTTTTCATCCTTCTTGAATGAGAAGTGAAACATCTTCAAGAAAAAACAAATAAAGTCCAGTGTAGTCTTTTGAAAAAGCACCTTTGGGACAGCTATGACCTGGATGATGGAGAATCTCCATAGACAAAATAGAGTGCAGTTTTAATAATAAATGGGCTAATATCTACCTACCCTGTTTCTAAATTCCATGCTGGAAATCCTGGCTTAATAATGTGGGACTCTTGCTAGAATATTTATCAGTGTAGACTGCATTGTTGTATTTCATTTGTACTGAACGTATCCATTTTGAAGATTAAAAATACATAAGCATCAAAATGCAATATAGACCTGATTTACAGATTTTCCAATCTTCAACAGTTTTCATTAAAACAAGTGGATTTGCCTAAGATCAGCATGTTTATGGACTTTCTTTTCCCCATTTCTCCATTGTGGATATTTTTTTCCCTACTTATCAGTACTCAGCATGCAATATCTCTGTTGCAGTGACTATAAATTAATTCCCAACAGGTAAAATAGATTTAGAATTATAGCATTCTAAGTTGGAAGGGTGCATTTAGATCATTTGGTTCAGCTCCTTGCTCAGCACATATGATGTAAATTTTCAAACAGCTTGAAGACACTCTTCTGTAAAAATATATTATTTCCTACCGCAGTTAAAAGATTCAGTTCATTGCAATAGCTCTAACTTTTGTTATTTTTTTCTCTCTCCTGGTGTCTAGTATATCTTCCAACAGCTGCAGAAATTGGATAAACTCTCTTTCTTTGGGTAGTGACAGGGCGGTTGACCGTGGGAGTAGGGAAGTCAAGAATGAGTGGTACAAACTAGCATACTACACAGAGGATTCATCCGTAAGATGCAGCAACAGAGCTTTGTCTGTTTTAGGTCTAGCAGTAGCTGGTTGAAGTCCTAAATATGGGATATTTTCAAACCATGAGGTTGCAGGGATTGGGTATGTCTCGTCTAGTGAAAAGAAGGAATAGGGATGACGTGATAGCAGTCTTCCAATATTTGAGGGGCTGCCACAAAGAAGAAGGGGTCAAACTATTTTCCAAAGCACCAGAAGGCAAGACAAGAAGCAACGGATGGAAACTAACCAAGGAGAGAAGCAACCTAGAATTAATTTCCTAACAGTGAGAACAATTAATCAGAGGAAGGGCTTTCCTTCAGAAGTTGTGGGTGCTCCATCACTGAAGGCTTTTAAGAAGAGACTGGATTGGAAAAATATCAAAAATTGGATTCTAAATATAACTTTTTGCTGGGTATGATGGACTCAAAAATAGAAAAAAAGATATCAATATTTAATCTTGCACATTATAACGGCAGCCAGAATAACCTATGCTCAAAATTGGAAACTGTCTACTATCTCTTCAGAGGAGATGGTCATTAAAAAAATTCACAAGTGTGCAGAGATGGACAGTTTAACCAAATTACTAAAAAACAACAAAGATAGTGAATACTACAAAATTTGGAACGGTTGGTATGAATGGTTAAAGAAAAAACAACATTTGACAACTGAACAAGTTATGAAACTATGAAGGATGTGAGTTTAATCATAAAGTATTCTGTGAAATTAAAACATTAAAAGAACGAGGAAGGTATTTTAACAAGGTAGATCATGTCTATGTTATCAGGTAAAAGAAAAAAAGAAAAGAAAAGTGTAACCAATGCTCAATACTTGCTGCAAAATGTATGTATGTATGTATGTATGTATGTAAAAAGCTGAATGCCATACATGTAAGTACCCGTGAAAACTTAAGAATATATATATATTCTGAGGTTCTTGTAGGTATTAGTATGTGGATCTTTGGTTATTTGTGTTTCTCCTGCGTAAGATTGGAAGTATCTAGGCAACGTTTCGATGAAGTCTCATTCATCATCTTCAGGCTTGTGTCTTCGGCTCTGTGCTTCTCACTCTGAGCTGAAGACACAAGCCTGAAGATGATGAATGAGACTTCATCGAAACGTTGCCTAGATACTTCCAATCTTACACAGGAGAAACACGAATAACCAAAGATCCATCCATATATATATGTATGTATGTATGTATGTATGTATGTTTGTTTCTTTTTAAATGTTTTAAATATATGGAACTTAAACTTTATTTTAATTTTTTAAAAAAGAAAAAAACAGAAAAACAGAAAAAAAGAAGAGACTGGACAGCCACTTATCTGGAATAGTATAGGGTCTCCTGCTTGAGCCTGGGGTTGGACTAGAAGACCTCCAAGATCCCTTCCAAACCTGTTATTCTGTTAAAGTAACTCTTCATTTCCTTCCGCAGCCAGTTAGAATTGTTTTGTAAGTTAAGAGATATTGATCTTCCATACGTATGTTGATTGGATTATATGCCATCAAGTCATTTAATTTCCTAGCAACTACAAAGATTTTCTACTTGTTCACATGTATGTATTGCTGGATATTTTTCTAATCAATTATTTATGGGTATCTTCAAGGTGGCACAGTGATCCAAACCTTTGGATAAATTGCTGCTTTGTTCCCATATAGCCAAAGAACGTGTAATAAATTGGACTATGGTAAGGAAATTGGGTAGGACAATAACAGCCCCCAAGACTATGCTGTGACTGAGAAACTGCCATTGTATTATGAATGTATGGAATGCCATGTAATAAAGCTGCATTTCTTTGATCAGAAAATATATGTGCATCATCATTGCTTTGCCGAATGGCTGAGAAGTGAGGATTTTCTTTTCAACATCCATCCCAACAGCCTAAACAGTTTCTTCAACTCTGCAAACCTGAGTAAACAGGTGCAGCCTTTTGCAGTTCTGTGGGTTAAGACCAAGCTATTTCAATGATTGACTTGAAGGGTAAGCACATGGATGAACTAAGAAGCTGCTGACTATTTGAAGGGCCACCATCGGTGCCCTCCAATTAAAATGTTCCACAAAAAGGAAGGGATGGTAGCAGACCTCTTGACCAGACATCATTAGTTCTTCTTAAAGGAAAGCAGTTCCTTTAAGGATAACTAATTGCAAACACTTGCAAAGTAGAAAGCTACTTGGAACCTGAGTTCCAAGTGTCAAGTCATGGCTTATTTCACCAGTGATCTAAAATCCCCCTTAATGGCTTGATCCATGAGAAACACTCAACAAGCACCATGATTTACAAATTAAAAAGCCTAGATTCCTACATAACATAAAGAAAGAAAATGTCCACTTTGATTCAACACAATACACATTTTGCTAGATTTGATCTCTCTATGAGATACGCTGTTGCAGTGGTTAGAGTGCAGTACTGCAGGCTCCGTCTGCTGCCTACTGGCTGCCTGCAATTTGGCAGTTTGAGTCTCACCAGCTCAAGATTGACTCAGCCTCCCATCCTTCTGAGGTGGGTAAAATGAGGACCCAGATTGTTGGGGACAAATATGCTGACTCTGAAAACTGCTTAGAGTGGGCTGTAAAGCACTGTAAAGCGGTATGTAATAGCTATTGCTATTGCTATCTACTAGAATGAATCAGTAACATTGTGTAGTAGTTATCTATGAAAGAGGCCAAAGTCATTCAAGAGATACCTTCACCACCGGTAATTATCTTCTAGTTTTACTCAGGTTTGATGGGGTTGTCAAGATATTTGGGTTACAAAGTGTGAAAGTGAGACTTCACTCTTAGAAAGTTTAAAAAGAACTGACCAATGGGCACTAAGTATGATAGAAAGAGATTCAGGAAGATATGGACTTCTGGTGAAATACCATAAGGAAAAGGATAGGTCAAAATCTTTGTCTAAAATTGGGGGTGTCAAACTCAAGACCCACAGGCATGCTTAGATCTGGCCCACGGAGCCACCCTGGAAACAGCGAAGGATTGGCCCGCAGAGCAAAACAAAAAGGCAGAAATGTTTCTCCTTTTGCATTTGAGCATCCAAGAAGGGACAGGAAAGGAGAAAGGGAAAGAGGAAAGACAAAAAAAGAAGAAGAAGGAAAGATGGAACAAGAGCAAGGAAGGAAAGAGGGAAAGGAAAAAGAAAGGGGAATGAAGACGGAAGGAAAAAGAAGAAAAGGAAGGAAGGAAGGAAGGAAGGAAGGAAGGAAGGAAGGAAGGAAGGAAGGAAGGAAGGAAGGAAGGCCTTCTTCCACTGGAGACAATGGATCCCCCCAGTCCCAGTCAGGCCACCACAGCTGCCTCAACACGAGTGATGTCAAGTGGGCCACGCCCATCCTGGCCATGTTCCCCCAGCCCCCTGAGGTCAAAGACAACCCTGATGCGACCCTCAATGAAATCGAGTTTGACACTCCTGGTCTAAAACATTAATTATCAAGCATCTGGAGACTAGTGAGTTGTCATTTGTCAGTATGCTCAACATTATGAGCCTGAACCAAAGTGTTTAATCAAGGATGAAATATAATAAATAATGGAAACCAATCCTCTTTGCTCATTGCAAGACTAAGAAATTCTGCTATCTCAACCAAGGAATCCAGCTGAGAATGAAAAGACCTATTTGGCAGTATTTGCTATTTGGCAGTATATCCCCCTGAAAAATCTTCATTTTGGCCAAGACAATAAAGACTAAAAGAAGATAAAAGGAAAGAGCCATAGTTCCACTTCTCGAGAAATTACATTGTAGAGCTAAATAATCAGAATAATTGCAAACAGAAGCTTGATATCTAAAAGGGAGAGAAAGGAGAATGGAAGAAAGGCATTCACAGGAGCAGAAGGTCCTGAAAAGTGTATTAAGAGTAAAACTAAGGTTTTACACCAGGGGTCTTCAAACTTGACAGCTTTAAGACTTGTGGACTTCAACTCTCAGAATTCTTCCTTCAGTCATGTTAGCTCGGGAATTCTGGGAGTTGAAGTCCACAAGTCTTAAATTTGCCAAGTTTGAGGACCCAAGTTTTCTTAGGCAAGAAAACCAAATGTACAGATACAGATTAGGTGAAACCTGGCTCAATAGGAGTAACTGTGAGTGTGATCTTGGAGTCCTAGTGGACAGTCATTTAAATATGAGCCAGCAGTGTGCAGCGGCAGCTAAAAAAGCCCATACAATCCTAGGTTGCATTAATAGAGGGATAGAATCAAGATCACATGAGAATTAATACCACTTTATAAAACCTTAGTAAAACCACACTTGGAAAAACTATTAGTAATGTCGACAAACTGAATAAGAATGTAATGGAATTTCTACTAAAGTCTCAATGTACACAATTGTAACACAAGAATATATTCTGGCACAATCGTCATTTAAATATATATATCCACAAAGCAGACTACCGTGTTTATCCACCTTCCTTGTCAGCAGCAGCTCAGAGATTTTCATCCAATGCCCAGTCTGTGCCAAAAATGAGGAATCATTGCTCAATGTCAGCTTTACAGAGAATTAACTTATTTCCTCTATGGATTTCCACTAATTGGCAGAATGTAGCTGTTACAGGTTTTGTATCAAATGTAAGTCACTTTTGTTCAAATCTTATGCTCTGAATAAGCTCTTGAAATATGCCAGCCTTCCCTTACGAAAGTCAATTCAGGAGAAAATGCAGAAGATGCAGAAGTTAACATGCATATCGCTCCATCTAACTTCAGAGAGTAAAAAAAAAAAAAAGCAAACAAATACACAAAAAGCAACTTTCAGGGTTCCTCTGATAATGTGTTGTGGTTAGCTGGAAGCAGGTGCAGATGGCTGAGGAAGCGATGACTGATGAGGGGCCAGGACTATCAGGGAGTGAACTGCTGCCTTCAGAGATTTTGGGGGCTGGCAGAAATGATGAGGAGGTTCCCAAGGAGCCTGTGCCAAATGCACGTGCACGGAGGATTACTTGGAGGAAAGAACAATCACAGCAGCACAGGCGACTTGGGAGTAAGGCTGCAAGGTAATGGCCCCTCCCTCAAGAGGATAAAAGCCAGGTTTGGAAAAGCATTCTTTGCAGACAGCAAAGAAGCTCTTAAATTCAACTGGTGGACATCTTAGTTCGTGTTTGGAGAATTCTGTAAATTAGTTCTTATCTCTGGGTTTTTGGCAGCCTTGACGGACAACTTGGCAAGGCTCTTTCTTATCGGAGCTAATTAGTGGAAAGCAGCCTTTAATCTGTAAAGGAACAGAATTCGTCATTAAACCTTAAAAGGTGGGGGCTGCTGCCTTTGTCTGTGTTTGCTCTTTGGGAACCCGGTTGGGTCAGAACATAATGTTGTGGCTGGCTGGTGGATAGCGGAGTTGGCTGCAGAGCCGGACAGTGAGGAGGTTGGGGAGGAACATGGGCCAGTCCTGGAGGCTAAGGAGGGCTCGGACGAGGGCTCTGCATCACAAGCAGAGATGGGGCCAGGGCAGTCTGGCAGTTATCAGTTGCCTTCAGAGTCAGACAGCAGTGAGGCAGAAGAACAGCTGGAGCCAGTTCCCAGCCTGCGCATGCGCAGAACTGCCAAAAGAAAAGAACAATTACGAACTAAGGTTGATGTGAGAGTAAAGCCACAGGTGGATGGTGAATGGCCCTTCCCATAGGGATTAAAGGAGGAGCCAAAGGGGAGGGGGCTTTTGCAGGAAACAATCTGTTCGTTGCTGCTGTGGGAAGATCTGCCTGTGCATCGCAGAGACTCTGTGCTGAGCTCTTCCTTGGTAGCACTGTGTTTGGAAATATTTACTTGGCAACTCTCCAAACTAGATAAGGTCTGTGCTCCTAATTACACCCTTGAAAGACTGTTTGCCAGGCCTTTGGCTGAAAGTGATTGCAAGAAATTCACCTTCGTTTAATAAAAGGGGTTTTGCCAGGACAAAGAGTCTGCTTAGTGCTTTTTGTGAAAGCCTAGGTCAGAACAGATAATTCCAATCATCAGCAGAAGCTGTTGTATTGCAGAAGGCTCTTCCAATTATTGGAACCACCAGTTGATGCTTGCAGGTGACATGAAAGACTTCAACAAAGTAAACCATGTCACCTCTTTGCCCCAGTTAAGAAAATTGTCACTTCTTTGTAATACAAAGCACATTATTGATATGAAGACCAAGCAGTGGCTTATTGTCTGCCCAAGAGAGCCCTACTAGGAGATTCATCATTTCATATCACGAATCAGATTTTATTAAGGTAGAAGTTCCTTCTATAATAGTTTGCAACTCCTTCAAAGAACTGTGAATCTGAGAAACAGAGATGTTTATGCCCAACACTCCACAGAATCAGTGGATGTCCTTAAGAGTTGAAGGACAGTAGCAATTCCAACATGAGTAGGACAATGGATTGATTTTGTGTCATCAGCAGAGATACTGCCATAATTTTTGAAGGCTTCATTCTAGGTTGTAACTGTCAGATGATAAGTTTAGTCTAAGTTCTCGTTGGTCTGTCATGGCTTCGTCCTGAAATAGAAATAAAATGATTTTGAAAGATTCCAGATGAGAAAACAGACAATGTTAGATGGAAGGCAGTAACTGAAGAAGTAACTGAATATAAAGAGAGAGAGAGAGAGAGAGAAACATTTGGTTGCTGAGGTTAAAAAATAATGAATTTATTCATAAATCCAAGCCATTTCCTTCCACTGGTTTGTTTATAGGGACAAAAAGCAGACAGCAAAAGTATCTTTCTCCAACATTGATCCTGTCCATGTAGCAGTTTAAAAGCATGCAACTGTGAGTAGACAAATAGGTACCACTTTGATGGGAAGGTAACAGTGTTCTGTGTGCCTTTGGCATATAGCCATGCTGGCAACATGACCACAGAAATTATCTTTGGACAACACTGGCTTTCTCGGCCAAGAAACAGAAATGAGCACCATGCCCCAGAGTCAGACATGACTGGCAGGAAAACTTTTACCTTTTTAATAAGATAAATACATCTTCGGTTGAGCATATTCTGATTATATTTAAGCAGGGTATGAGTGAAGTTCTCAAAATCCCTCAGCCTGGTAATATATCAGTTGTTTTCGTATTGAATTGTGCAACATTTTTCTTCATGAATTTCTTCCAGCTATAAAGCAATAATCCAAGAGTTATTAAAGCTCTTTTCTATACCCATCTCTGCCAATTTGGCAGGCAGCTTTCACAAGGATGTCTTTGAAGAAATTTAGCCTCCTTAAAAACCCGCTAGACTGCATTGCCACAAATTATATTTTTTTTTACATTGTCCTTTTACATTAATGTTGGTTTCTGGTATGACAGATACAAGATGAAAAGAGCACAAATAAAGACACGAATGCCAAATTTTAACTCAACTCACACAGCAACTTCTATGTATTTTTTTTTTAAAAAATACATCCCTCTGAGATAGATGTGTATTTTGGAGATCAATAGCTGGATTTCCAAGTAAATATGGAAAGGCTGTCAGCTGAAGCTTGGCAAATAACCTTAGATAAATATGGTAAATTATGCTGCTAGAATGAACCAATGATACCAGGCAGATCTATTACAATATTTAGGGTTGTTGTTGTTTTAAACCCATGAGTTAAAGCTCTCTTTTTCTGTTCTTGTCATTAATCAACTAATTACTTTTCCTGGGTTGGATTGCAAACTTTTTTTAGATATACCTGGAGGTCACTGTATATGTTATACTCCTTATATCTTAACCATCTCTTTACTTAACCAGTAAAATATACAATTTAGCTGCCAGTCTAGTCAGTTGATATAAAGATTAAGAGTAATAATTAGTGCAGGTGAACTGCTACTGATTTTAGTCTACTGGAGGACTTCTTTAAAAACCCAGTGTGTGGAAGAGACTCTTTTACATGGAAGGAGAGAAGGGAAACAGACAGGTAATAGCATGTTTTGACAGGTAAATGCCAAATGCACCAAAGGAACAGGGAGGCTGATTTATTTATTCACATTTACCCCTTCAAGTTCTCAGAGACAGGGCTTTAAAGCTTTAAATATAGTCTCTTTTGGAGGCCTACTCAATCCAAATTATTAAATCAAATGGTAATGTCCAACTAAAGAGATAAACCATGTAAAGCATTTTTTTCGGTCTTTCAAGTCTGAAATAACAGCCTTAGCTGAGGAATTTTAGGCAGCCATTTTCCCTCATAAGAGCGATGGTGACCTTGGTCTCCCATTTGGCATTCTCTGAGGAAAAAGCTCAGTTTTCATCAAGAAAACAGAAATAATAGAAAATATAACAGAATAACACAGTTATTATGGAAATCTTCTACTCCAACCAGCCTGCTTAGGCAGGAATCCCTATACCATTTCAGACAAATGGTAGTTCAATTTCTTCTTAAAACCTCCAGTGCTCGAGTACCCACAATTTCTGAAGCTGTTCCACTGGTTGATTGTTCTAACTGTCAGGAAATTTCTCCTTAGTTCTAGGTTGCTTCTCTCCTTGATTAGTTTCCATCTGTTGCTTCTTGTCCTGCCTTCATATACTTTGGTGAATAGCTTGACCTCATCTTCTTTGTGGCAACCTCTTATGTATTGGAACACTGCTATCATGTCACCCTTAGTTCTTCTTTTCATTAAACTAGACATACCCAATTCCTGCAACTGATCTTCATATGTTTTAGCCTCCAGTCTGCTAATCATCTTTGCTGAAAATCCATTGTAGACTTCTTGATTCTTCCAGTGCATGGTGGAAAAGGCCATTTTTCTCCAATTGTCTGAAGAGACATGGTCTTAACCATTAACCAGTCATGCTTGGAGGATGAAAGAGAACTTGAGAATTGCAGAGGTCAGATGAACCAAAGATGACCAACCAGTAGATTAACTACACAAGGACCTCTCTGTATTTTTCTGTCATATCTCATTACAAGAACACCCTTCCAGAAAATTAAAAAAGAGAAGGAAGGGAGAAATATTCAATCGTCTGTATTAAATCTTGGAAGGATCTCAAATGAAATGAAAGTGTTCTTTTTTGGTAAAAAATATTTCAGTATGTTTTTGTACACACCCACATACAAAGGCACACCATTTATTCATCATAATAGAAGATCAGAATAGAGAAACTTATTTCCCCTGCTTATAATTTTGGATGGCCAGATGTATATTAATGTGAAAACAAAATTGCAGACTTCAAAAATAAGGCAATGATTGGTTGTTGAATCTTTCACCTTTCTTGGTATACTGAGAAAAATGAGCACATAAATTAAACATGGTCCAACAAACACCTGCGAGCTTGCAGAATATTGATAGCAACAGATTCCATAAAACAAAACAAAATAACCAGAGTATACAATCCATTGTCTATGAATTGACTTCCAATTTGATACCGTAGATGAAAAATAAGAAATATTGTCTTGGCTGCTATCCATTTTTCTTTGCCCCTAAAACAAAAACAAAAAAAGCTTCCAGCTCTCTTCTTGGCCCAAGAAGTATGAATTCCCATTTACAGAACCAACATAGCATAGTAGAGATGATTTATGGGACCTGGCAAAATCATCAAACTTTAGGCCTGCAATTTACTACTATTCCTGGGTCTAATCCAGAGCTGTTGGTCCAGAAGTCATTCCTGGAACATTATGTGGCTGGTATCATTCGTTTGTAGGTGGTCCCATCAAGAAATCCCATGTAAAATAAACTAAGAAGGTGCAACATTAGAACATCCTTAGAATTAGAATTCTTTATTTATTGGCCAAGTATGATTGGACACACAAGGAATTTGTCTTGATGCAAATGCTCTCAATGTGCATAAAAGAAAGATACATTCATCAAGAGTTAAGAATAGTAAGGTACAACACTTAATAATAGTCATAGGGTACAATAAGCAATCAAATCATACTAGGAAACAGTCAATATAGATTGTAAGGATACAAGCAAAAAAGTTACAGTCATACAGTCACAAGTGGGAGGGGATGGGTGATAAGGAGTGATGAGAAGATTAACAGTAATAGCAGTGCAGACTTAGTAAATAGTTGGACAGTGTTGAGGGAATTATTTGTTTAGCAGAGTGATGGTGTTTGGGAAAAAGCTCCTCTTGTGTCTAGTTGTTCTGGTATGTAGTGCTCTATAGTGTCATTTTGAGGGAAGGAGTTGAAACAGTTTATGTCTGGGATGTGAGGGGTCTGGAAATATTTTCACAGCCCTCTTTTTGACTCGTACAGTATACAAGTCCTCGATTGAAGGCAGGTTGGTAGCAATTGTTTTTTCTGCAGTCCTAATTCCTCTCTGAAGTCTGTGTCTGTCCTGTTGGGTTGCAGAACCAAACCAGACAGTTATAGAGGTGCAGATGACAGACTCAATAATTCCTCTGTAGAACTGGATCAGCAGCTCCTTGGGCAGTTTGAGCTTTCTGAGTTGGTGCAGAAAGAACATTCTTTGTTGTGCTTTTTTGATGACATTTTTGATGTTAGGTATCCATTTTAGGTCATGTAATAGAACCTAGAAATTTGAAGTTCCTTCTTGTGACTTGACTTTTGATCACTTTGTTCTCACAGCAGGAAGTACCTGGTATGCTTAAAGCATAACTGACAGAAATTGTATGACTCAGGTGAAGCTCTTTTTCCTTTGTTCACTGGAGAACAGCCAAGCGAGCTGACCCTGTCTTCTCTTTGTCACCAAACTTCTCTGCGGAAGAGAGACATATTCAAATCTTAGAACTCCAACCCTGAAAAACCTTGTGCTGCCTTTTTGTCGGTGCTGTAAAGAGATTGAGATGAGAACAATCATAAAATGAATAGGGGACTTGAATAGGGGACTACGCAATCTGATTATTTCCTCGAAAACAACAATCTCCACCACATCCATGATAAAGAATGCTGACCGATACCTATTTTTGAAAAGAAAGAAACCTTTTAGGAAAATGGAAGAAATGTCTTCATGCAGAAACCTTACCTAGCCCAGGATCATAGAACATAGAATAATAAAGGGACTTCAGAGGTTTTCTAGTCCATTTCAGACAAATGGTTGTCTAGTCTATTTCTGAAATAATGATGAAGCACCCACAACTTCTGAAGGCAAGCTATTCCGTTGGATGATTGGCTATCAGCATTTTCTCCTTAGTTCTAGGTTGCTTCTCTCCTTGGTTAGTTTCTATCCATTGTTTCTAGTTTTGCCTTTTGGTACTTTGGAAAATAGTTTGACACCCCCCCCCCCCTTATCTTTGTAGGAGCCCCTCAAATATTGGAAGACTGCTATTATGTCTCCCTTTTCATTAGACTAGACATATCCAGTTTCCGTAAACCATTCTTTGTATATTTTAGCCTCCAGCCCCATAATCATCCTTGCTCTTTTCTGCATTCTTTCTAGAGTCTCGATATCTTTTTTGTATTGTGGTGGCCAGAACCGGATGCAGTATTCCAAGTGTGGTCTTATTCAGGCTTTGTAAAGTGGTGTTATAACTTCACATGATCTTGATTCTATCCCTCCCTTAATGGAATTTGTGGCGTCTAGCAGTTGCTGGATGTGAGCTCCCTCTACTTGATAGCATGGATGGCTCAGGATGATGGCATTTGCAGTTCTGTAGCTAATGTTCTTTCTCCCAATCTAGTGCCTGCATGTAAGTTCTATTGAACGGTTAAAATAACCCTTCTCTTTACTGCTCTTTTAACATCAATATCAGCTACAGTGAGTTAGGACTGACCGTTCACCATACAAGAGAGAAACTACCTGGGATTTTGAATTATTAAGAAGAGCAAAATGAACACCTCACATTATAAAACGGCCTTTGCTCCATATTAAATACTGTAGACCTTTCCTAGTGTTATTTTTTTTTTAAGCAAGGTCTTCGGTGGAGAAGGAGATTTTTGTCATTTTTGTAATCAAAATGACATACACCCCCCCTACCCACCCCCGCAATTCCAAGACATTAAACTGCAAGCAAGAATAATAAAGGTTGTTAAGAAATGAATTAAGGCTATTTAGACTCATCTATATGTTGATTTCTTCCAACTAAGCAAGCAATGTTCTTTTTTTGTTGTTGTCATTGCTGTACCCATAAGTGATTATCATAAAAGTTGTTTTCTGCCACAATTATGCCTTTTCTTTCTTTTCATGCACATTTAGAAATGTTCTTTATGCCTCCTGAAACTACTTACACTTAAGAAGCTCTTCATAAGTCTGTTAACTTTCCTAGAATTTACTGTAGTAGCATCCATCCCTGATTCCTTCTGAGTTTTATCCATGCAATATTCTTGCTTAATTTTTCAAAGTTCCAGAATTATACAGAGGGCTTGCTGAAGATCCTACCATCTAATTGTTTTTGTATTCAGTTCTTCTCAATTATGACACCCTCCTTTGGAACATCTTACCATTAATCATTGGGTTTACCAACTCCCTATTATATTTTTAAGGCTCTATGAAAACTCAACTTTTCATGAAAGCACCTGGGGATGTTTGAAGATACTGTGGACATCCATTGGAGCCTTCTGTTTTTGTCACGGACTTCCAAGGTTTTAATTTTATTTGTAATCCCCCCAGATTCTTCAGAAATAAAGTGGCATACAAACTGAAGAACTAACAAGCAGACCAACAAAGTAGCAAAATTGTGGTAGGCATTTTGGTGTGTTCTGGAATTGTCCTGTAAAATGTAGACAGTTTTACTTTGGTGCCTTCTGGAATTGTCCTGTAAAAACCTGAAGGACAACTGTGTTCTAACCCATATTTAAGGAGATGTTGTTCCATTGGGTTCTGCCTTTTTCCAAATACAGACAGAAACCCCAGCATTACTTCCTGACAGAGGGGTGGTCCTTGAAGGCAAGTAGGTTGGTGGTATACAATGGGTGATTAGAACTTTGGTGATGAGAAGGGATATTGTTTTGAGCATCAAGAAAATAAAGGTGTTCCCATATCTCAGGGGCTGCCCCAAAGAAGAGGGAGTCAAGCTATTCTCCAGATCACTTGAAGGCAGGACAAGAAGCAACGGGTGGAAACTAATCAAGGAGAGAAGCAACTTAGAACTAAGGTGAAATTTCCTGACAGTTAGAACAATTAATCAGTGGAACAACTTGCCTCCAGAAGTTTTAAAGAAGAAATTGGACAACCATTTTTCTGAAGTGGTAACAGGGTCTCCTGCCTAAGCAGGGGGTTGGACTAGATGACCTCCAAGGTCCGTTGTAGCTCTAATATTCTGTTATGCAAAGCTGCAGAGAACATATAAAGGAATGAGGAAAAGAGCTATCTGCCTGAAGTGAAGGCTGCCACATGGAAACAAATGAATATATATTCCGCTGTGTTCCATTTTCTTGAGAAATCCATTTTTTTTAAAAAAAGAAATCCCTGTGTTTAGAGATTATTATTGCAACAAGAAGCAGTTCCTCCTTTAAAATGAACAAACAAATGCCTGGCCTTCATTTGCATTCATATTAGTTGTGGAATTGCCTTAAAAACAGCATAATTAAATGTGCATTCATCTCAAGTCACCTATTCATTTTATGGCTGTTCTCTAATTTGCTGTTATGTCATCTCGGTTCATTGCATGTACTTAGCTATTACACTACGGTGCTGCATATTGTTCTGGATTTCAATCTCCCCCAAAGTAGATAGTCTTCATTTCTTGGACTTCCTCAGGTCATGTGGGAAGAACTCTGAAAGTTGAAGACCTACAGAGTTCTACAGGGTTCCAAAGTTGAGAATGGATGACCTGTTCCAGGGATAACAAAGATGTGGACCTCAGGATTCATTGCCATAGGCTATGCTCCTGAGATAACAGCACCCCAAAAATGTAGATTGATAACTTCTGGGCCCCCCACAGATTCTCCATCCCTACTCTATGGCTTCTCGATCGTGTAGCTGAAATGTGAGTTTTAATTGTACCCAGCTTGTCACTTGTCTACAAGATGCTTCCTGGAAGAATAGTCTTCACATCTCCAACAGTGGACCAGAATTCCTAGCAGGCATCTCTTTGAGCAAACTGTTTTAAGAAAGAGTTACTGGGTGATAATTAGATATTGAAATATGCTTGGCTTCACATTCCAGTGCTCCTTTCCAATTAGAATGGCATGAGAGTGAAAGAGTAGCTATATAATTGTATGAAGAATAGATCTAATTTCCTCAATGTCATTGCAATATCACCTTCCAGCGGTGACAGTGGTGAGTGATTATGCATATAGCAATTGCATTTGATTCATTTTGTATAGGAGTCTTTGTTTTTTGTTTTTTTTAAAGTTTTTATTGGTTTTTAAAAGCAAACACAAACAAACAAAACATAAAAATATCAAGCCATCCTCCATATAAATACATACAGTGTGCCGGTTGGTTTACAAATTGTTCTGTACTTCCATTTCGTAGTCTTCAATTACAATTACATTGCATATAATCTCATATTTTCAATCACAAATTAAATACCTTAGTATCATTATTAATCAATCATTTGACTATATTTTTATTCATTCATATTTTATAACAGTTCATATTATCATCCCAAATCTATCCTAAAATCATTTTGTAGGTATAATAAGAAAGAAGTACATCTTTATATATTTATTATATTCTAAAAGTCTACATATTTCATTACTGTATTTTATTGTCTAAACATTGATAGAATAGACCCCAAATTTTATAAAATTGTTTATCCTCTTTTTCTCTAATTTCAAATGTCAATCTACTCATTTCAGCACATTCCAATGTTTTCTTAATGATTTCTTCCTGTGATGGTGTTTTCTCATTTTTCCAGTTTTTGGCAAATACAATCCTAGCCGCTGTTAATACATTTACAATCAGATATTTCAAGTCTTTACTATATATTTCAGGTAAAATTCCCAATAAAAATATCTCTGGTTTCAAGTCTATATGTTTTTTTGTCATTTTTTCCAACCACATGTGGATTTTAGTCCAGTATTTTTTAGCATCTGCACAAGTCCACCACATATGGTAATATGAGCCAGGAATCTGATGACATTTCCAACATTTTTCGGATTTATTCTTGAACATTCTTGCTATTCTTGTCGGGGGAAAATGCCACCTGTAAAACATCTTATACAAATTTGGGGGGGCGGAGCTGGCGTTGTGACGATACGGCATGTGATCTTGGAGGTCTGAGATTGCTGCCAATATCTTTGCTCCTGGACGGTCCTATCGGATCTAAACCGTCCCAAAGAGATGGTGAAAGTGAAGAGCACATCCTGTCAATCCTAGGGACACTGCAAAGTCCCTGGTAGATCCAGGAGAAGCTCTTCTTGCCAGCGGCAAAGAGGCAGCCATTAAAGCTGCTGAAGTTGGGACAGCTCCTAAACGAAAGAGAGTAGAAAGAGAGAGCGTGCCGGTTTGGTGAGAACTTTTTCTTTATTCTAAGATCTGAAAGGACACCCTAAGGAAAAGAAAGAATCTGTAAAAGTTTTGACAGAAGTGATTAAGCGGCGATTTTAAACAGGAATGTCAAAGTATTTTTTTTTTCTCATTGCTGGATTTTCTATACATGATCTTATATTTTGAAACTGGACTGTTTTTTTCCTTTTCCATCTATTTTTTTTCTCCTTTTTGATTTTGTAACATTTTAGGCTAGAGACTCCCTTTTAGTTATTTCTTTTTTTTAAATATCTTTTTTAAAAAATTAATTCTTATTATATTTTGCTTGGAAAAGGAGGGGGAAAGTGAAAGCAAAGAAACTTTGTAACACTGCCAACTAAAGGCTTGGAAATATTCTATTTCTCCTGTGACCAGACAAAGCTGAGAAAGAAAGAACTGAGGGTTTTTTTCAAGGACATTGCCTGTTTGATAAGATAGAGGGAAGAGCATGGGAGAGTGTTATTGCAGGTGCTCTTCTGGGTTTCTATCAACAGCTGGAGTCTGGTGTTGAAACCTAGGGAAAAAAAGGTGATAAGTTTTTGGAGAAGAGAGTTATAATAAAAGCCTTGGATAATTAAACAAAGTGCAGTGTGCTCTTTTTACTTTTTCTAAGTTGTGCTATCCCTCCTCACCAGCTTTATTTTATTTCATTTTATCTTTTTTCTTTTTTGCAATAGCTATTTGGATCTTTGGCTTTGTTGGAGCTTGTCTTTGTTTTTCTTTTTTTTCTTTGTAAGTCCAATCTCTATGCTTGCTTTTTATTTTAAAGAGAAAGCCTTAGTATTAATGTTTCCTTTTTTTTTAAAAGGGAATAGCCTTTTTTCCCCTCCTTTCCTGGTATTTTTGTTTCTTCATCTACCTTTCTGGTTTATTTTATGCACTCTTTTCTATTTGAGACTTCTCAATTGGATTAAGGTGTTGAAGAACCTGAAGACTTTTTCCTTTTCTTCTTTTTTTTTCCAAGCCTTTTTCTTCACCTAACCACCGATTGGATTAAGGTATACAAGAACCTGAAGAAATTTTGTCCTCCCTTTTTTCTTCTTTTTTTTTTATCATTACTATTTGGCTTCTTTTTTCTACTATTTTTATTTCGAACTACAATTGGTTATTTCACAATTGGATTAAGGTTTAGAAGAACCTAAAGATTTTGAATTGCTTAAAATGAGTAGGAAACTAATAGCTCCTGGTTCTTCAACTTCTACTTCATCCTCTCCACCATCTGGAGGACAATGTTCAATACAGACAATGTTAAAGCAAGAAAAAGAACAAGAAAAAGTGACTCTGCAGATGATTATACAAGGAATTCAAAATATTCAAGCAAGATAAGAGAATATTGAAAAGAGAATAGAGAACATTGAACAAAGAACAGAGAACATTGAACAAAGAACAGAGAACATTGAACAAAGAACAGGGAAACCGATGAAAAAGTGGAGAACATCCAACAAGTGATGTTGAAGTATGATGAGAGATTCCAAAAAATTGAAGAAGAAGATAAACAAAGAGACAAGAAGATTGGAGATATTGATAATAGATTAATGGTGGTTGAACAAGATAAAAGTGGCATGTTGAGATGGGAGATGGATAGATCAGAATTCTATCTTAGATTCCAAAATGTAGAGGAAGAAAAAGGACAAAAGTTAGCTGAGATAATGATAGAAATACTGGCTGAAGCTTTGGAAATAACTCAAGAGAAGATGATGGATGGAATAGATGAGGTTTATCGAGTTTTCACAAAATTTGCGATGAGAAATAGCTTACCAAGAGAATTTCACATTAGGTTTACAAAGAAAGCCATTAAAACGCAAATATTGCAAGTGGCAAAAGAGAAAACATTGAAATATAAAGACAAGGAGATTGTGATCTTGAAACAAATACCCAGAAGAGTGAGAGAGATGAGAAGGGAATACCGATTCCTGACTAAAATGCTACTTAAAAAAGAGGTAAATTATAGATGGCTGTTTCCAGAAGGTTTAATGTTCACATGGCAAGAACAGAGATATAGAATTGACTCAATTGATAAAGCGGAATTATTTTATGCAGAATTTTTTGGAGGGAAAGAGGAAGAGGCAGAAAAAGAAACCCCACTAATTGAATTCCAAGAGGACTGCCAAATGGCGATTGAAAAAGAAGAAGGTGCAGTAGGCGGAAAGGTGGAAGCCAAAGAACAACATGAACCAAGATCTACCAGAGCTGCTAAATCTAACTACAAAATATAACCATGGAAGAGAAAAAACTGATTACAATTAATATAAATGGACTTAACTCAGCTGTTAAAAGAAGGAAAACCTTTCATAAATTAGAGAAATTAAAATTTGATATAATTTGTCTACAAGAAGTACATATTA
This sequence comes from Pseudonaja textilis, assembly GCF_049901715.1. Classification (NCBI taxonomy): domain Eukaryota; kingdom Metazoa; phylum Chordata; class Lepidosauria; order Squamata; family Elapidae; genus Pseudonaja; species Pseudonaja textilis. The sequence goes on along the minus strand of NC_142002.1, from coordinate 14,560,667 downwards.
AAAAACAATATGAACAACTGTTGATACAGCCAAAACTAGGGAAAATATTTACTTCCTTGACACAATGCAAGAAAAGAGGAGTGGTTTTATGCATTAAAGGTATTATCCCAATGAAATTGATTTATACCGATGATGACAGAAGAATACTAATGGTGGAAATGATGGACAATAATACAAAAACACTCCTGATTGCAGTCTTTGCCCCAAATGACAAAGAAGAAGAATTCTATAAAAAATTACATATGAAAATAGTTGAACTGGACTATGTTAATATAATTATGATGGGAGATGTTAATGGAATTGTAGACAATAAACTGGACTACACAGCACAGAAAACAATAAAGCAAAACAGCAAGACTCTCTCTAAATCTTTTTTTTAAAATGGTAGATGAAATAAACTTAAAAGATACATGGAGAGAAAGAAATACTAAAACTAAACAATACACCTTCTATTCAAATAGACACTCCTCATGGTCCAGAATAGATATGATAGGGATGTCAACAGAATTAATAAGTAATATTCAAGAAATAAATATTGAAACAAGTACTTGGGCAGATCACAATCCAATGACAATTAAATGGAAAGGACAAAAAAGAAGATATAGATGGACGTTAAATAATACTATTTTAAAGGAAAAAGACTTCACACAGTGGATGGAGAAAGAATTGGCTTTTTTCTTTAGAGAAAACAAAAAAGAAGATACATCAATTCAGAATGTATGGGATACAATGAAGGCATATGTTAGAGGCTTGATAATAGACTATACAAGGAAAAGAAATACTATGAAAAGATTAGCCTCTAAGGCCCTAGAGGATGAGTATAAAAGACTTGAAAAAGAGCTACAGAAAATACCACAGAAAAGGACATCAAGCTAAAAATGGATATAACCAAACATGAAATGGGTCTAATAGAAAAAGAAGAATTAGCACACAAAATTAGAGGTGCTAAACAGAACTACTTTGAAGACGCAAACAAACCAGGTAGATGGTTAGCATACAAATTGAGAAAGGAGAAAGAATCAAGGAATCAAGGAAAATATTAACAGATGACCAAGGCCAAGTTTGCTATGGTAGTAAAGAGAAGAAGGAAATTATTCGAGACTTCTATGGGAAACTATATATGCAAAAGAATATTGATGAGGAAAGAGTTAAACAGTACTTACAGAATGCTAATTTACCTCAGATACCTAAAGAGGTTGAGACAAAGATTATAAAATCTTTGCTTCAATATTGGAGTCTTTGTTTTGTTTTTGTTTTTTTAAAGAAAATAAGAGTAAGAAGAAGAAAAAGGAGGGGGAGGAAGAACTGTAGACATGTGAATAGATTCTGAATGAGCTCATCAAGAGTAGCCACGCCAAAAAAAGTGTCACTATGTCATTCTTAACACAGTCACGTCTTGAATTTGCTGTGAATAACAAGTGACATTGTACTATCTAGCAATTATTGCAGGATTTGAAAATACAGTATTGGTTGTTACTGGAGGGGGGAAAAGGATTTGGTCACCTTTTGTATCTTCAAGTTAAGGGAAACATTTTTATAATTTGGAGTCTCAGAATAGGCAATATAATAGACAGAAGACCAATTTTATCAGAGCTCTGGTCATCCAGCACTGCATAACAAATGAATCATATTTTTTTCCCTCCTAATATTACCACTAGCTACCTGGAGACTAAAGGAAATCATATCATGGCACTTATCTTATGAAGAGGCAGCTCATAAAATTCCAATATGTGGGAATTGAAGGACCACTTGTATATAATATGTTGCAGTTTTTCTTTTTTCTTTTTTGGTTCTGTTTCATCAAGTAAATAACAGCAATAAATAAAGATTGCAATATAGCCATAATTTGGGTTTATATCAAGAAAGACTAAAGACTTCTGGGGATTTATAGGTCTATTGGGTTTTTATAGAACTATGTGTTCTTAAAGGGTAGCCTTCTGAATCTATCTATCTATCTATCTATCTATCTATCTATCTATCTATCTATCTATCTATCTATCTATCTCATCTATCTATCTCTTCTCCTCTCCCTCTCCTCTCCTCTCCTCTCCTCCCCTCTCCTTTCTCTCTCCCAGAAAGTGTTCACTTCTAGCAATGGCCATCAGAAGTCAATAGATTGCTTTAAAACCTATTTAATTCTGGTAATGTCACTCAGAATCTAAGAAGGTTTTAGATAAGAACCAAAACACCTTCTAAGTTTGGCCCACCATGCAAAATTCCAGCCATTTGGGGGGGCGGGGAGGATTAAGTACTCTGAATTAACTATACTTCATCCATCAGGTGCCACTGTTTCTGACTTCCAAGCTATATGGTGATCCTCAAAATCTTTTGATGACGATGTACAATAGATGACCTGTATCAAAGGAGAAAACTGTGAAATGCCATTTTATTCCGGGCTTGTGCATGAGGTTAAAACAAGGAAGGATAATCCATGCATCTTTTAAGGCTCTACCAATCTCCAGCCCCAACAATATAGAATATGGCAGATAGAACAAACAATTACTAATGTTCTGGTCTACACTTTTTCTGCCATTTGTTCATGTCATTGGAACTCAATACTTACATCTCAGGAAACAACCTCTTGGATGTAGTGCACTGAAAGCATGCCACTAAAGTCTTGCCAAGTCTAATACTTGCAATTGTCATTTGGACCAGCACATTGCCAAGAAGCTAAAACCCCAACTTTCACAGATGGTCACTCAGTAAAGGCCACGTATTTGGGGACATGGTGTAGGAGAAGAGAATTTACTTAATGTTCCATATTAGCTTCATTTTGCTGATGTCTACTCTGTGGTTGAAAATTGTGGCACACATTGACAGACATAAAATCCATTGATTACTAGGAGGAAAAAGAAGGGGGATTCTTAATAGCAATGTGCCAAACATATATTCTGCATTATTCAACCACCCTCATTCAATTTATCTTCCTGTCTTTGCCAAAAGAAGAAGTGGTAAAATTCCTAAAAGCACTCTTGGGCTTTTCAGTGACAAGATGGTTACAGGATAATATTCCGACTTGTGGCATATCTTTCCAGCAGTCGGAGGTCTCCTGGGCTTCCAGCATATCTCAAGGGAAAACATCAGGAGATAGTCTTATGGGTGTCAACTCGTAAAGCATTCCTATGCCTGTTTTAGAGTTGCCATAAACAGGGAGGGGGGAAGGAAATCTGAAGGAGCAGGGTGGCAGTTTAAAACTAGAAGTACATTCCACACTTATCTTAGGAAGATTGTAACTAAGCTACCGGATCTTCTGTCCATGAAAATCCTTAATTGGAGAATATGATTGATGACACCCAGCCTGTGCTTCATTGGAGAATCTGATTTATGATACACCCAGGGGGGAGGTGGAGGGAAAACAGGGTCACAGGTGACTGTAAATTACATATGCCAGAGTTGGCTTCATAGAGGCTAATGCCGGACATGTTGCTCCTAATAAATCTTCTGGATTCTTTTGAAGCTTGGCTCGAGGCTCATGATTTAATTAGGGCAATCGGTGGAATCCTGACAGCAGGAATGTTTCAGATCCAGAAGGGCAAGCCACCTGAAGATGATGGATAGCCCAAATCTTGTGTACCCACACAAATCAAAAGCATAAGCTAAAAAGGCATCCCAATGACATTCTCAAAGTGGTTTAGAAAAACAGAAGTGTCTTTGAGGAAAGAAGAACATTTTCAAGAAGTGTGACAACACATTGTGACCCAGTCCAGTTTTTGCTTCATATCTCTGCTTTGGAGTACATGTAATTAAGATTTTTTCCTCCAGGATTGAAAAACACCACCAAAAGAAAAATAACAGAATAACAAAGATGGAAGAGACCATGGAGATCTTCTAGTCTAAAGGATCCCTTTTTCAAGGAGTAACCTTCCAAACAAATGGCTGTCCAATCTCTTCTTAAAATCCTCCAATGTTGGATCACCCACAGCTTCTAGAGGCAAGCCCTTCCGTTGATTAATTGTTCTGTCAGGAAATTTCTCCTTAGTTCTAGGTTGAATCTCTCCTTGATAAACTTCCATCTGTTACTTTTTCTCTTGCCCTCAGATGCTTTGGAGGCTAGGTTGACCCCCTTCTCTGTGACAGCCCCTTAAAATAACACTGCTATCACATCACCCCTAGTCCTTCATACTTCACTGTGCACTGAACGGAGAAGTCACTAATAGACCTTAGTAAGACCACACCTAGAATACTGCATCCAGTTTTGGTCACCACACTACAAAAAAAGATGTCAAGATTCTTGAAAAAGTGCAAAGAGGAGCAACCATTAGGGAACTGGAGACTAAAACATATGAAGAACAGTTACAGGAACTGGGCTTGGCTCGTCTAGTAAAGAGAAAGACCAGGGGAGACAGGAGAGCAGTCTTCCAATATTTGAGGGGCTACCACAGAGAGGAAGGGGTCAAACTATTTTCCAAGGCACCCAAAGGCAGGACAAGGAATAATGGATGGAAACTGACCAAGGAGAGATTCAACCTGGCAATAAGGAGAAACTTTCTGACAGTGAGAACAATCAACTCATGGAACATAAGTTGCCCTTGGAAGTTGTGGGAGTTTCATCACTGGAGGCTTTCAAGAAGAAATTAGACTGCCATTTGTCAGAAATGTTGTAGGGTCTCCTGCTTGGGTGGAGGGTTGGACTAGATGACCTACCGGGTCCCTTCCAACTCTATTAATCTAATCTAAATCTAATCCAATATTTTCCCCCTCCATTGTTATGTTCTCCCCGTCCCATTGTCCAATCCAAACGTGCATTTTCTAATGTATTCCAACTCTCTGTGCTCTTATGACTTATTCATGGGCTGGAATCTCAAATCCCAGCCAAGGGTGGAGACAATGTTTACTCAGTCACCCACACCTCGATTAATGCAGGATGGTGCTTAGCAGGTCACATGGGCTCAGCTGTTGTCACGCAAGGTTCAGAGTGATGGGTTTTTCGGCGTGGTTTCGGGTAAATTTTGTGTGGCTTTCAGGGGGCCAGGCGTGCCCTTCTGCCCAGTAGAGAGGATGAATGGACACAGGTATTGAACAGGCAGGAAGCTGCAAGGATGTATCAAAAGCAAGCTAATGGACAGAAAGTGCCTGTTCACTGACAGATTAATTCCCTTCCCTGTCAAGTTGCATCATTCTGGAAAGCATGTGATGGGAGCCAACTCCCATCAGGACGGCACCTGCTGTTTTCCCATCTGCTGAATGCAATTGCTTCTTTGATTGCCCATTTTTCAGCTTAATGACTTTATTCCTTTTTTTTCCTCCCCCTTCTCTCTCTCTCTCTCTCTCTTGGTAAAGGTTTCCTTTTTTTTATTAATACAGTTTTAAAGAAGGGGGAGGTTAATCGTCATTGTGGAAAATGTTTATTTATTGAACACATCTCCTGTTTGTTGGCTAATGGTTGTTTTTGTTTTTTAATTGGGAAAAAAAAAGCATAGGCTTATGATCCCCAAAGTTTTGCTTTCCCAAAAGGCAACTGGACTTTCTCAGGGGTGCTTTTCCCGCCCCCATTTTCAAAATCTTTGGCTTCTCATCCAAGAAGGTTCTTACTCAGAACTGAAGAAGCTTCTTAAACAAAAAGCAAAAGGTTTAAAAGATCAACAGAGTTGGAAGGGACCTTGTAGTCATCTAGTCCAACCCCCTGCCCAAGCAGGAGACCCTACACTATTTCTGAGAGATGGCAATCCAATCTCTTCTTGAAAGCCTCCAGTGATGAAGCTCCCACAACTTCTGAAGGCAAAGCTGTTCCACTGCTTGATTGTTCTCACTGTCAGAAAATTTCTCCTTATTTCCAGATTAAACCTCTCCTTGATCAGCTTCCATCCATTATTCCTTGTCTGGCCTTTGGGTGCTTTGGAAAATAGCTTGACCCCTTCCCCTCTGGGGCAGCCCCTCAAATATTGGACGACTGCTATCATGTCTCCCCTGGTCCTTCTCTTCACTAGACTAGCCAGGCCCAGTTCCTGCAACTGTTCATTGTATGTTTTAGCCTCCAGTCCCCTCATCATCCTGGTTGCTCTTCTCTGCACTGTTTCTAGAGTCTCAACATCTTTTTTATAGTGTGGCGATCAAAACTGGATGCAGTGTTCTAGGTGTGGTCTTACTAAGGCTTTATAGAGTGGTATGAGTACCTCACCTGGTCTCAATTGTATCCCTCTGTTAACAGAATTTAGATTTTCAGGGGGGAAAAAACTCCAAGAAACTCTAGTCATCTTTTAGAAAAGCACCTCTGGGGCAACCATGGCCTGGATGATGGAAAATCTTCATAGACACGTAGCCTTATTAGGGGAGGAACAGATGTTGAGCTGCTACCTCATAGGGTAGTTATTCATTGGATTAAAAAAAAGCACATCTGTTTTTCCAGTGCTTTTTCTTCTTTCAATTTTAATCTAAAAAAAAATGCCCAGGAGTGAACTTGCCCTGTGGGAAACACAGACAACTTCTGTGTTTAAAAGTAGACTAGGACTTGGATCTTCTCAGTGCCTGTCCAAATTCAGAAGATTTAATTAATTTATATATTGTGCCTCTACCCTATCTTTCCACCAATCAAAGTGTTTATTTGGAGGAAGGGTTGTCACTGACATTAGACTTTGAATCTGGGTTTCCACTTGGAAGACCGGATAGTCCTATATCTTGAAGGAAGTCAATAGCTATCACCTTCTAAATAGGATAGAGGGAAGAATAATGAATCCATACCCTTCTATGAATACTTAAAGAAGGAGCTACAGACATTTCTCGACTTACAACAAGTTGCTGTTCTCCCCAAACATGACAAACCCTCTGTAATTAAATCAATGACTCCTTTATTAGGAGTGCCAGCAGTCCCAGAAAAAAGTTTATCTCTCATTGCAGGCTAACAAGTCCATCCGGCAGGGAGATTAATAGGTGTCTTCCACCCCTATTCATTTCCACCCCTGCCTTTTATCCCCAGAGCTAGGGTGGGACTCTGCTAGCAGCGGTGGCTCTTCCTTCCCAAGGATCATCCCACGGATTTCCACTGTTCTCCTCTCCTCTGCTTTCTGCACATCTGCGCATTAGGCACTGGACCCAGCTGTTTCTCCTCTTCCTCATCAGCCACCTCCAGACCTGTTGACTCTCCATCTGAGGGCTGATGGACAGTCCAGGCCCTGCCTCTCTCTCTCTCTTTCTGCCAGCTTCATTGCCTCTTCCCCCATGTGTCAACTCATAAACCATTTCAATGGTCTTTTTAGAGTTGCCATCAGAAAGCAAGGGAGGAGTAATGCAGCAGCTTGCAAATCGAAACTGCATTCCATAAATGTTTTCAAAGATAGTAACTAGGTGACTGAAGTTTCTGCCAGCAAAAATTCTAATTGGAGAACATGATTGATGACTCTTAGCTATGGAGGTGTCCCATTGGAGAATATGAATTACGATACACCCAGGGGGTGGGGGGAAAACCAGGGTCAAGGGTGACAATGAATGATGTGTCTCAGAGTCAGCTACACCCAGGCAGTGCCGGACTTTTTAATTTCCAATAAATCCTTTTGAAGTTTTGGAAGTTTGGCTTGAGGCTATGATTTAATTGTGGGTAACTGCCGGAATCCTGACATCTTGGAGCTTTCAGGTTTCCTTGAGGCTGACCCTGACTCCCACACCTACTATTCCTCTGATTCGGCTGCTGGAGGGGCCGGCGGCCAACAGGCCATAACAGTTGCTTACTGATCATTCAAAATTACCACAGACCGTCCCAAAAAGGGCTATGACCCACTTTTTGTAATTTTGACCTCTGCCTTCCCCACAGTGACCATTTGGGGGCAATCATCCACCAGCCCATATTTACAGTGATTTGCAGCGCCTGCAACCACGTGACAGTGTTTTATGACTTTATTACTGGAAGCCAGGCATGCACTTCCAATTTCCAGACAATGGGTTTGCTTAACAACTGCAGTATTCATTTAATGACCACTGTAAGAAAGGTCATAAAATCAGGCCTGGGCAAATGGTGACACTTTATGATTGTCATAATGTATGACTATAATTGTCAGGATTAATTATGGTCCTTACCCAAGGATTTACATGTGTCCCAAAGTTACTCCCTCTGTGTGTATTGTGGGGCTGAATGCAGGTCTAATTTTAAATTCACCCCAGTATTTTGGCTCATGAATATTCCTGAGGAAATCATGGTGATGAAGACATCACTAAAGTCTCCTTTGCCCAGCTAAAAACGTGAAATTGCAAAAGCTGTTGCAACCAGCGATGAATATTGAACTCATAGACCATTACAATCGCTGCATTTAATTTCTTTTGTTTGTGTTTTGTGTATCTGGTCAGCTTTGTTACTGAGTCCTATTTTTCTTTTTCTTTTTCAGGCTAAAAGGCTTTTGTTCTGTTTTGAGCTGGGGAAGAGAAGTAATAATAACCAGAAATGGCCTTTGAATCCTGTCCAAGCTGGTTGAGTTAGTGGGGAATTCATCAAAGCGGGATGTATCATTGCATATTGAGCATCTGTCAGAGATGGAACTGGCAATTTACAGAAAGATATTATCTGTAATTTGCTACTTCGCACTTTACGTGTGGGAAGAAAAATCTTGGTGAATTTGAATGCTGACTCCACTCTTTGCAAATTTAAAGATAAACACTAGAGATTTCAATGATTTTCTCTCCCCTGGATCACCCTACTCCACGTGCCCAGTTAATGACTCAAAGGAGAAAATGGGAAGAATAAAACAATCCCTTCTCTGAGGCACTTATGGAGATCTAGTTAAAGAGGGAATGGGCAAGAAACTTTAAGGAGGAAACAAGCCCACAGCATTTTTGAAGGAGGGAATTATGACTTCCTTTTCTTTTTATTTTTTAGGAAACATATCTGAGTGCTTATCTTTTACAGAGACCTGGTTTGGTGTAGTAGTTACAATACTAGATTAAAACCAAGTGACCCTGAGTTCCACTCCCAACTTAGGCATGAAACCAACTGGATGGCCTCAGGCCAGTCACTTTCTCTCAGCTCTAGCAAGCAAGCAATGGCAAACAGTAGTAATACATTTTGCTGAAATTCATTCTTATGGAACAAATATAGTGGTATTTAGCCAGTAGATGGCAGTGTTTACAAGTTTGGATCTATGGTATTTACTCTATGTTCCTTTGTACTAAGTGGAGTTTCCTGTTGCAGTTGAGCAGTTAAGCAGGAAAGCACATAGTGGCTGTACTCTTTCTTTGATCTGTGGTGCTATATATAAACAGAATTTCTAACACAAACCACATTCACAACTCTTGCCAAGAAAATGACAATGACTAGTCCAGACAGCTGTTAGGAGTCAAATCCGGCCCCAAGGGATAAAATAAACATAAAATTACATAATTGGTTTTTTAAACCAAAAATATTCTTTTTTGTTCTGTATTCCCTACAGTCAATTTGAACATAGGTGTCATGCTCCTGGTGGAGACAGACTCCGAGGGAGAGGAGGAATAGCTGACAGGGAGTGGAAGCCAACAGGGAGGTTGTGGAGGAGGCTGGGGAAGGGCAGAGGCCATCTGGGCAGTCAGAGAAGGACCCAGGCCCATCCCTTCTCCATCTTAGGGCATGCAGGGAGGAGAGGATAAGGGAGAGATGTGGTCTACTGGGGAGGAGAGGGCCTTGATCCTCTTCATGGGCTGCAGCTGTGACAACTGGATGAGAGGACAGACATGCGTATGGGTGAATGCTGGAAACAAAGCATGGAAATATCTCTAGTTTATTGTTCCTCTCTGAGTTTGGTGTCCTTCCCAGTGTGTGTTCTGATATCTGTGGATGTCTTCAAGCCTTATCTTGCCTGGATTGTGTTCTTTTTTACTCTTTGTAATTTAAATGGCATTTCTGCCTTCTTGTAACTGCTTGTGTGGGAGTTTTTTGTCTCCAGTCAAGGATATTTGGAGCTTGGAAGCAAAGTGAAGGAATAAAAGGGGCTTCACCTGTTTTTTTGTGACTGTGTTTATTTTGTATCTCACCCTGGGTCATTACAACAGGGTTTCTCCAGAAGCCAACTTGGACTTTTAACAGAATAATGGAAGGAGGTCTTTTAGTCCAATCCCCTGGTCAACCCCTCTTTCCCTCCTTCATCCATCAAAGTTCTGTTCCATCCACTTTGGGAAGAGGTCTGTTTGCTTATCCCTGTATTAAATAATAAAAGGCCTATCAAGCTATTTGTATGGATTTCTGACAGTCATCTTCAGGAACTTAGATATTGGATGAGATCCAAAGGCTGGTATTTTGTGAACCCAAAGGCTAGCCTCTAGCATCATCTCAATTTGCATCCTTTTCTTTAGTTCTCTCAAAAGTCCTATTAGCATGAGATAAATGCTGGATTGTCCCTGATCAGTGAATGTGCAATGTGATATAAATTGCACCTGCCCATGCTCAAATCTCAAGATACACTCAAAAGTCAATGTGTGCCCACAGCTCCTCATATACATTGGACCACGGGAAATTTCAGTATAAAATTCTGATTTTCAGCCTTCAAGATCTTCTACTATTGCTTTGCATCTTTTGGCTGCCATAAGTAACGGGGGGAGGAGGGGGTAAAGTCTGGGAAGCGAGCTGGAGGTGTTACATTCTAGTGTTGTAAAAATGAGGAGGGGGAATATAAATTCCTGCTTAGATTTCTATTTCTCGCTTAGCTTTCTTTTCTCTGCGCAACTGCAAACCTTTATCAAAATATGCCAAGGTCAATGGACAGAGGCCTCATCACCACCTGAAGATGTCCACATGATCATATTCACAACTTTTAATTGGAAGAATCATTTGAACTACTGGGGGTGGGAACATTTCCATCACTCTGTATATGTGATTTGAGCTCCTAATTTCTCAGATTCAGAATTCTATGGTTGCTACCACTTCATATTCAGTAAAAGATATCTTTTCTCTAATCTAAGGAGTCTAAGTATTTCTTTCTTGAATTTTGAATGGAGGACCAACTGACATCTGAATTCCTGGCTCCGATTTTTCTCCCTCTCTTGTTAGGTTAAGCTTCACTATATGGGTTCAGGTTTGGTTAAATCCTTTTGGAGTCCATTCCGCAGTGTCTCCTCAGAACTTAGTTCCTTTGAATTCATAGAACCTGATTCCTAGGGAAGAAGGTAGAAGACAATTCTAAACAGATCAATGATTCAGCTCTCTTGCTAGCTACTCTGAGGAGGAGGAAGACGAGGACTCATGGGCAGGAATAAATCTTCCCACCTGTGGAGGCTACTTCATGTCAGATTTTTATTAAAGATAGCTCTGTCTCTTCTTCATAGGAAAACGGATGCATCCTTTCACAATTTCCGTATTTCTTATGACAGCAAGCAGTATATTTAAGTTTCCTGACAAGGTTACGTAGATGTTAGACTTAGAGGAGAAGGAAGGCAAAACTAAAAGGCGAGGGAGAATTCGAGACGCAGAGGAAGAGCCACTGACAAAGGATGAAATTATCTTTAATGGGTGAAAGACAGCTGTGACCCTTGTACGGACAAATGATGGAGAAAGGATGTTTTGACAGCTTGTGCGTTGTCCTTTCCAATACAATGAGACAGATGGAAGGACTTGGTTTTACTCCCAGTTTGTGAAGGAGTATTGCACAGCCACAGAACTGTAACTGTAACTGTAAATAATAAATAATAAAATAACAAGGTAGAATGCAATAGCATAATAAATAATAAAAGAATAACATTTTATTCTTCCTAGTCTCTCAAGCACCTGAAGGCAGGACAAGAAGCAATGGATGGAAACTAATCAAGGAGAGAAGCAATTTAGAGCTAAGGAGAAAATTCCTGATGATTCAAATAATCAATCAGTGGAACAGAAGTTGTGAGTGCTCCATCACAAGTAGGTTTTTAAGAAGAGTTTGGACAATCACTTGTCTGGAATGATGCAGGGTTTCCTGCCTGAGCAGGGGGTTGGACTAGAAGACCTCTAAGGTCCCTTCCAACTTTGTTATTCTGCATTCTAACATTTGTCTAGATCCCTCCTCCTTCCCCTCATTTCCATTGTTGTTGTGATGTCATCGTCATCCAACATCAATACTTGTTTCAAAGCCAGTTGCCCTTTTGCATTCTATATTTTTTACTCTTGTTTAATTTCCTAGCTTCTTAGATTTCACTTTTATGTGAAGAAATCATCAACCATATTGGGGGAAAAAATAACCAAAGAAGAAAGAACCCACCCTGTCAACACTGGCAGGACAGGCTACTGCTTATAAACAGGGAGCAAATCCCACACCCACACTTACCTAGTTGGGCAATGAAACATCTGCAAACAAACACCTGGGACACCCCAGAATTTTTAAAGCTTGACAGTATTTTGCCATCCTTTCATTTTATGCTAAAGAGACTCAAGGTAGAATTATGCTGAATTTCTTCCTTGTCCTGTTCTGGTTTGTTTAGGCTAAGTTAATGTTTTCCTACAATTCAAGTGATTGCTTAAGGATACATACATATATATGTGTGTGTGTGTATATATAATCCATTAAGTCAAGAGTTTCTAATTAATTTAAGAAAGCTTATCCTGAATATAACGAAACAGGCAAAATCTGATATGTTAAAGAGATATAAATTTACGTTGAGAGAAACCAAACTTTGGATGTAGTAGTTACTATATTATTTTATATTTTATTTCTGATGTATCTTTCCTTTCTTATTCTACTTTGTTGTGAACTTTCCAGAGCCTCAAATGACGGGATGTAGTAATTGCTGTTCCTACCCAAATTAGCACAAATGAAATGAAGTGAAATCTAAAATGGACTCCCAAAATCTCCACCTTTTAAAAAAAACACACCCTCCCCTTTGCTTCTTCTCTAGCAAACGAGTTAAACATAGAGCTATAAGAAAATATTGGTGATGAATAGCCTTATTAAGAGCATTGTTATCTTGTTCTTGGACTGAGAATATGTGGAAATGGGTAGAATCAACACCATTCCATTAATTTGGGTAGAAAAAAAATAGAGTTTATTCACTCAAATTTTATTCCCTTGAATTTATTTCCACCACTCACACAAACTCTCCCCCAGTGCATCCAATCATTATGTCTCCTATTTCAACTGCAACTGAGCTTTTAGTGTTAGGGAGGCGTATTTTAGCTTGTTCAGTATTTCAGTTGCGATGTTTGTTGCATTGCTGTTTTTTTCTTTTTAGGTAAACCTCCCTGGGAGAGCTCAGCCTTAAAGGTGGCCTAGAAATCTTTTAATTAATCCAGCCAACCAAGAAATGTAAATGTCATAAATAAAAGTAATGAATAATAAATAAATCGAAATAAAAGCACGCTAGCTGTAGCTAGGAAGCAACCATGAAATGTAACGGTCTTTCCCCCCCTCCCCCACCTCCCTTGCAATCAATACCAAACTATGGAAGAATGACAGCCTCCATCATGGGGAAGGGATTGTGCCACAGCACACAATTCTTTACGCAGAAAGAAAGAAAGAAAGAAAGAAAGAAAGAAAGAAAGAAAGAAAGAAAGAAAGAAAGAAAGAAAGAAAGAAAGAAAGAAAGAAAGAATAGAGGGCAGGAATGGAGAGAGGGGAAGAAAAGTTCCCCCTCATTTTCTCAAGTATCTTTGCTATGAACAGAGAGAGAGTACTGGGGAAGGAATCCCAAAGGTGCTTTTTCAAGAGGCAACTGCACTTCCTTTGTTTTTCCTTGAAGACATTTCACTTCTCAATCAAGAAGCTTCTTCAGTTCTGACGGAGTGGTGGGAAACAGAAGGATTTATATTCCTTGAAGTCATCCTTCGAATTCCCCACAGTGTCATATCCTTGGTGGAGACTGACTCAGAGGGAGAGGAGGAACAGCTGACAGGGAGTGGAGGTGTGGTTTCGGAGGTTGTGGAGGAGGCTGGGGAAGGGCAGAGGCTGGCTGGGTAGTCAGAAGAAGAACCAGGCCCATCCCCTCTGCATCCTAGGACACGCAGGGAGGAACGGAGAAGGAAGCAACTTGGCTTAATGAGAGAGGAAGCGGCCATGATCCCCCTCATTGGTTGCAGCTGTGGAGAATAGTATATAAGAGAGATGGTTAAAACACAGCGTTGTCAGAAGCAAAGCTTGTGTTATTTTGAGCTAAAGTTATCTTGGTTGGCGTCCTTCCAACAGACTGTGCCTTGTTATCTCCTTGAATTTGGTAATTACTTCTCCTGGTCCATTGTGGAGATTTCTTCACTGTAGTTTGTTTTAGTTTTTTATTTCACCTCTATCTGCTCATTAAGTTCGGACTGTATTGCTTTCTTTTGAAGACTATTTTTGAGTACTTTTTATCTCCAACTGAGAATTATTGAACAGTGGGGCCAAGTTGAGGCATTAAAGGACATTTATTTACATTTTTGATTTTGTTACATTTGTGTTACAGTCTGGGTCATCACCCCATTCATTCAGAACTGAAGAAGCTTCTTGGATGGGAAGTGAAACGTCTTCAAGGAAAAACAAAGGAAGTCCAGGAACCTTCTGACAAGCAAAGTCAATGGGGAAGCCAGATTCACTAAACAACTGTGTTACGGATTTAACAACTGCAGTGTTTCACTTAAATTACAGTGGCAGGAAAGATCGTAAAATGGGGGCCAAGCTAACATAACAAATGTCTCACTTATCAGCAGAATTGTTGGGCTCAGTTGTGATTGTATGTTGAGGGCTAATAGTGCGGTTTCTCACAATTTTTTCTTCTTTAAACCAGACATGAAAGGGTTAGATATCCCTACCTTTTATAATATAGAATACTAAGTCAAACACCACAGTAATAATAAAAAAATACTTTAAAAAGCCCCCCCAATTTAGCTCATCCTTTCTCATCCTCAATCACAGAACTTTACCTTCCCCAAATGGAAGGAGAATGACGGGAATAAAATTAACTGTTATAAATGATTAATTTGCATGTACCCCGTACAGTAAATGGAATAAATAGAAAGCAATTATGAACAAATAAAATAATATATATAATCTCGGAAAGTAGTACACTCGTACACATTGGAAAGCCTAATTAATGCAAGGAGCAAATTATTATTCAATCGTGATTGAGTTAAATAAATCACAGGATTGAGAAAAATAGGATGTGCAAAAATGACTCTTTTGAGGAGTTGGCAGCTGCAGGATACAAGAAAAATAGGGGGGGAAACAGAGGAAAAAAAAGAACCTGATTTGGAGTTTAAATAAAAAGCAGCAGCTATGAAGAGCTGTCACCATTCAAAGCATTTCACTTGCAATGAAATGCAATGAAAACATTTGCAAAGCAGAGTTGACATTTATAGTGTTTGCTCCATGTCTTTTCACATGGCAGCTTATGAAATGGACACATACAATTATTTTTAGTTTTCTTTTAACAATATACGTGTGAAATGGATCCTCTGTCAGGTGTAAGTGGGAACCATCTTCCGTGTTTCTCCAACAATACGGCCTCCACCAGTAGGAAGACCCAGCATGTTTTATCGGCATAAAATCAAATTAAGCCCCTCCCCCCAAATTAAGGCCTATAATAAATATGTGAAATGGGGGGGAATGGCAGCTGATAGGCAGGCCCTCCTTCCTAGAGGTGGAGCTCTCACCAAGGCAGCGAGCACCTCCCCGCTGGACCTCCTGCTCATCCCACCAGGGTTGTGCCAGAGCTGTGCGGGCTGGGCAGAGCCAGGAAAGTGAGCCGCAGGTGCGCGCCTGCCTGCCAAGCAAAAGAGCCGGGCCGACCTGAGCTTGGCTTCCTTCCCAAGTCCCTCCAGCGCGAACCCAAAGGGACCACCGGGAGAGGCCGCCCAAGGCAGTTATAGCGCCCACCCATCCTTGGACAGGGAGGCAAGGCAATGACCTGCGCCACGTCCTCCTCCGAGCTGAGCCCAGCGAGTCAGCGCCTCTGCCTGATGCCCGTTCTGCTGCAGCATTTGGAGCTGCCGGAAGATTTGGAGATGCATGGGGACGGGGACAGGCTGGGCGAGGGGTGGAAAGGACAGGTGGCTTCAGGCTCTCTCCGCCGGCCAGGGGAGCAGCGCTGCCATCACCTCGCCTCCCTGTCCACGGATGGGTGGGCACTACCACTGCCTTGGGCAGCCTCTCTCAGTGGCCCCTTCAGGTTCATGCTGGAGGGACTTGGGAAGGAAGCCAAGCTCAGGTCAGCCCATCTCTTCTGTGGCTCACTTTCCTGGCTCTGCCCAGCCTGCACGGCTCTGGCGCGGCCCTGGCGGGATGAGCAGAGGGTCTGGCAGGGAGGCGCTCGCTGCCTTGGTGAGAGCTCTGCTGCCGGGAAGGAGGGCCCACCTGTCAGCTGCGCT